>NC_091126.1:134260203-134622703 GCF_040183065.1 Periplaneta americana
GCAAATTAATATAGCACTGTTGCTGATCTTGATATGTGCTATTAATGCTTGTCTTAGGGCTATCAGTTCGGCCATGTAGATGGAACTTTCATTGGGTAGTTTGACTTTCTCTGATGTGTGCATCGTCTGATTGATCCAGGCTGCCCCCACTCCCTCTTTGGATTTTGATTCATCAGTAAATATGATATGTGTATGTTTTGGTAGATTTTGGGCCGTTGTGAGATATTCAGCGAAGAGTTTGGGGGTTTGCATGTCATGTTTGTGGAATGTGGTGATGTCATGCGGAATTGTTCGGATTAGAGTGTTATAAGGGATACAATATACGGGATACCTGGGAGGATGGGGGCCTTCTGCAGCAGATATGAAGATTGGAATATTCGGTATATCTGAGGTAACTGAAACTTATGTGTGTGCATTTCTCTTGCATATATAGTAATGACCCCTTTTAGTTTATTGTATAGTGGTGATGTGCAGTTCGTAACTATAGATGCTAAAAATTTATGAGCCATGCGAATTTGTCTGATATGTAATGGGATATAAGCTATCTCTCTTAGTGTTGTTTCCTTTTTTGGATTGCCGCTAATGCCAATGATTTGTTTTTGCCACCATATAGTGAATTCGTTGGATTTTCTGTTTAATTTGATTGTTAGGTTCGGGTAATATGGGGAGAGCATATTCGATAACACTACGAATTACGTTATTGTAGAAGATCTATAGGTTTTTGGGATGATTGCCCCACTTTTTGTGAGCTAGGTATTTGAATAGTGTTGCTCTTTGTTGTAATTTCGGAATAATGTTTTCGTAGTGACTGTTTATTTTTAAATTGTGTTTAAGAGTAATTCCCAATATCTTGATTTTGTTTTTGGCTAAAATTTCTAAATTCGATATGAAGAATCTGTGTGGGATGGATGGCATGGTGCGTTGACGAGAAAAGATCGTATATTGAGTCTTATTAGCGTTAATTGTAGTCCAATGTTTAGGAGGTAGTTCTGTATGGTAGTAATATCATTTTGGAGCTGTTGAAAAATGTTAGGATCCTGTGCTGTAATTGGAATACGGGCTGTAATGAATATATAATCTGCAAACATAATTATTCGTGAAAGTACTGATGGTAGGTGAAAGATTTGGGATGTGTATAGGGCGAAGAGAAGAGAACTGATTGCTGAACCTTGGGGTATTCCGTTGTTGGTCGTTCTGCTATCTTCATATTGGTAGGATGGTGGGAAACTGAGTCGCCTGTTTGCCATTAATTTTATTATACAGTTATTGAGAGCTTTAGGAATGTCAAATTGTCTGAGCGTGGTGGATAGTATTTGTAGGTTAACGTAATCGTATGCTTTCGAGATGTCCAATGCGAAGATGATGAGGAATTCTTTGCGGATCCATGCCGCATATATCTCGGTGAGTAGCATCAAAATTGCATGTACCGGTGAATGCCCTTTTCGGAATCCAAATGGATTTGTGGGCCATATTCCCATTCTTTCTGCGTAGGAGATTCGGTTGTTAAGTATGGACTCAAATAGTTTCCGTAATGTGTTGCTTAATATGATGGGTCTGTAGTCATTGCACTTCAAACCGTTGGTGTTGGGTTTTTGTATGGGTATAACATGAAATCGAGCCCATGAAACCGGTATGTTAGCTGAAGTAATTATATTGGAGTAACTCCTGGCTAAGCCCTGTATAAAGTGATTTGGCAAAGTTTGGAGTATTTGATATGTAATCTTATCTGGACCTGGGCATGTTCCAGTTTTGCGTTTTTGAGATAATACATTCATTATTTCTGAGGAACAAATTGGATCTAGGAAGTGATCAGCAATGGGCATATCCTGATGATAATTATTATTATTAATATTGAGGATGTCTTGTGGGACTTCATCAGGAATTATCATCCGTAAAAAATCTTGTTGCATGTAAATGTTTAGTCGTATCATATTTATCCTTCCCTGATGTTTATTGTTAAACCATCGAATGTGATGCCATATCTTTACTAATGGTGTTTTGTGGGTTATTTGCGAACAGTATGTTTTCCATGATCGTCTTTTCGCTTGTTTTATTAGTTTCACCACTTTTGCTTGTCTTTGTTTATATAGTATGAAATTGATTTGGGTTTTTTGCTTGATGAATTTTGTACATGCTGCTTGACGTTGTTTGATTGCATTAATGATGTCGATGTTCCACCATGGGGGTTTGATCTTGGAAGTAAATGGTCTGTCAGTCTTAGTATGATTATTAATGTTGTGTTGTTCCACAATATTCAAAAGTGTTGTTGTTCACGTACCTATATTTTGTTCGTTCATTATACCATGATATTTAGATTGATGAAGTTCTTCTTGGAAAGCTTTAAGATTAAGTTTTATTCTAGAGTGATTCTGAATTGATTTATACAGTACTGGATCTTTTTGTCTAATTTTTATATCAATGATCAGGTGGTCGCTTCCCATTGTTTCGTTTGACGTATTCCATATTGTATATGGTATTAATCACTCCGATATGAAGGTCAGATCAGGAGAACTATCTTCTTGTTGTTGGTATCCTATTCTTGTGGGCCAGTCTTCGTTGATGAGTGCCATGTTATGCTTATTAAATAACTCTAGAAATTTGTATTTTTTACTGTCCCTAGTGTCTTGGTTAGGTTGTTGTAAGTTGAAGTCCCCCATTATAATATAATTTTTATTAAGTTGCATGTTAAAGTGGTGTTCCCAAAATGTTCTGGTTATATAATTGCCAGGGCTGTTGTATACACCTATGATAATAATGTTTTCTAGTTCCATTTGGATGGCTTGAAGGGATTGGTTGTAATTAGAGATGAGTGAGATTCTGATAATGGTAATGTGTTTGTTTACCATCATTACTATTCCCCCTCCCTCATGTTGGTCTCTATCGTTTCTAATAATGTTGTATTGTGGATGTTTGTAGGAGTGCTTAGGGTGTAACCATGTTTCTGCAATACAAATTATTTCCGCATTTTTTTCTGATATGTATTGAAAGAATTCATCTCTTTTATTTTTAATGCTCCTCGCATTCCATTGAATTAGTGTAAGGTCTGTTGTTGGCATTCGAATTGCAATTCAAGTAAGATTTTCTGTTGTTCTTTTGTTGCCGTTGGGAATAATTGTTGGAGTAATAGTAGGATTTTTGGAGCATTGATTTGATGTTGTCTACCATAATTGCTGCTTGACAGAGTGTTACTTCCACCTTTCCTCTCTTCTTCCCTTAGTTGCAACGTGGTTGAAGATTTCTGTATTTTACTGACTTCCCCGGAGAAAGAGTGGTGAGTGTATTGAGCTTCTCTGGGAAAGAGTTTGGTAAATGAAGGGTTCTTATCGCTTTGTTCCCCAGTTCTTTTAGACCATTTTGGAGTGTGTTCTGTTGCTGTCACTAATTTCTGTCTAGGATTTTGCTTATAGGGGTGATGGTTCCTATCCAATTTCATAGTCCCCGTATTTGTTGCGTGAGTATTGTCCGATGTCTTAACTGAATCGATTTGAGTCCCCTTCAGGATTGGAAATTGTTGTGTTTTTTCTGAGTCCTTTGCCGTCAAGGCAGTAGTGGAGTATGTTTCCCTGCCAGTCACTATTTGAATTGCATCATATCGTGATATGTTATTATCATTAATTTTATCAATGATGTTACGCTCCATCCGTTTTGTGGAGCACGCGTCCTCTGTAGCCATGTGTGATAAGGTGCAATTAGGGCATCTTATATTCTCTGATGTACATTCAGTAAACTTATGACTGCCACTACATTTAGGACAGGTTTGTCTGTTCCTGCAAAATTTAGTGACATGCCCAAATTTGTAGCAATTTCGGCATTGGATAATGGACATATTGTACTTCTGTATTTGATATCTATTTTAAAATAGGAAGAAGTGATTCGGTATATACTTGGCTCGGAAAGTTATGGCAATGGTAATAGTCGGTATATATTCAGTGTTATGGTCTTCGCCTATGATCCGTTTCTGGAATCTATGAACATGTAATATGGGGATATTTCCAGTAGCCTTTCCGAAATTCTTGATTTCTTCCTCTGTAATATCCGTGGAAATTCCTTTCACTATCCCTTTCACTGTGATATTATAGGTCGGAATGTAGCAGTGTACATTGTTATGTTCTGGAAATTTGGAACTGATAAATTGATTTGCATAAAAATATGAATCAAAGGTCATCTCCAGTTTATTGTATCCAATTTTTTTAACTATCTGTAGTCCCATAATTTTAGATTGGAACAGTAATTTCCCCATTTGTAGTGGGTGTAACTTCGTAATATTTCCCTCCCTGGCTTGCATGATAACATTATGGAGTATCATTATGATTATAATATGGGATAGTTAGTGGAGTTTTGCTATTAACTGAAGAATTTGTCTTGTCTTGTTCCTCAATTATAGTATCATGGTCCTTTGGGGTCATCCTATCCGGTGTGAATGTAATCGATTCTTGCAAATTAGGCTTTGCCTTATCCTGCGAAGTTGATGGGCTGTAAGAATAAAGTTGAGCATATCCTTTTATTCTGCTATTTTGAAGGATGTGCTTCAGATTTTAATAATAAATAATAAAAAGCAGAGCACAACTTTCTCCTCCTGATGACGCAATAGGAAAAGAGCATTTGCTTCACAGGAAGAAGCATTTGCTTGGAGCGGAACCTCTTGCTTCAAAATTAGAAAAAAATGTATGAATAAAGTGAAGCATATCCTTCTAAAAAGTGAAGTCTGGTCAGGAGCAGACTCATCTCTGTGATGGTTGAATTACCACTCGCATTACGACGTGAAAAGTACTACAAATTATGGTGGTGTGCTGTTAGGGAGTAATATAAGAGTTTATGTACACTTAATGAAGAAAATGTCCTATGGATTAATCCGGTTTTTTGGAAGAAACACAGGGGAGAAGAGGAGGGGCATTCTCGGAAATAGCCGCCTCTTTAGCCCAAGTGCTAGCTGCTGTTTTCAATCCAAGAGGCCTGGATTCGATCCCCGTCCAGATCATGATGGAATCTGTGGTTGAAAAATCAGACGTTGCAAAGGATTTTCTCGGGATACTCCCATTTCCCTCTATCATTTCATTTCATATATTATCTGCAATAGTAAAAATAGGTTAGTGTAAAGTCTTGGGAGTTTCCGATGCTGATATAGGAAGGCCTTGGGGCCTGGAGCCCCTGCGGTTTATCAGGCTACTCGTCGTGAAACGAGACCTGGCTGTATCTGGAGCTGAGGCATGTTGGCCAACTTATCAGCGTCGGATTCATGGATTCCACCGAAGCCACCGTCGGACTTGAACAATTATTGGATATAGGCCTACAGATCTCACAATGGACCAAACCATGCCTAAATGTGCAGACTAGTATCGGATCCAGCCCTCTTAAAGCCAGTCAGACATCCTTGGAAATGATTATAATTTTATTTTATTTGTTATTTATTTATTTATTTTTTATTTATTTTTTTTTTTGGAGTTTATGGTCGATCCCAGATTCTAATCAGGTATTGCAGAAGAGATGGATATGCATGGTACCACTATGAGAAAAACTGTTATTAGTGTAAAAGTAAAAAGTAAATCCATGGCGTTACAGCCCATGAAGGGCCAAGACCGACCAGCCGGCTGCTGGCCTCACGTCCACATGCCGAAGCAGAGGTGGACGATCATCCAACCAGAATGGAGATAACGTGTGGTTAGCACTATCATCCCCCCAGCCGATATAGCTGGTTTGCAAAATCGGATTTTCGCTACCTATCGTAGCTCCCCAAGTACATTACGATGCTGGGTGGGCACTGGTCCCATACACTGGCCGAAATTTCATGAGACAATTTCTTCCCCCATGAGGACTCAAACCAGCACGCATTCCGTAATGCGAGTCCTAGGCAGGATGCCTTACACCACGATGCCTCGGCGCGGGACCTGTTATTAGTGTATCTAAAAAAATAGTAGAAAAAGTGAACATATGGCTCAAGTTGTCAACATCATTACAAGATACGTACAACTGTTGCAATAACTGAATAGTTATAGAAATTTAATTTTCCGAATGCTATTAGTGTATTAGACTGGATTCGTGTGTATTCCTAAATCTACACAGCATGCTGGTATGATCATGGAATGATGAGCATGTTGGAGGCTACATGCAATGCAAAAGAACGCTTTACGAGTGTTACAGCTAGTTGGCCAGGGCCCGTTCATGACTGTAGAATAAGGAAAAATTTATCAGTTCGTGATGTGTTAAGTGGATTTAAAACTACTGTCCTACTGGGTGACGGCTTGGAATCATGGCTCATGGTATCATATCGAAATCGGATTTTAAAATAAAGAGACAGTTATTTTATAACAGAACTTTCATTTGGCCAACTAAGAAGTAGGTTTTCTATTCTACAATACGCCTGTACAATTGCTGCCTCAAACGTCCCAACAATCATTGTTTGTTGCTTTGTGTTGCACAGTGTAGGCTAGAGAAGTACCTAGATGATCATGATTATGACTTTACAGAAACTATACAGGATTTAAATGAAGATGAAAATACTTTAGAGCCAGAGGATCCTGCCACTGGAAGGACTTCAAAACTATTCACGTCACTGCATTGGTATAATTTTTCTACTCATATTTTATTGATGCACACAGATTAACGCAGAAACTTTAATTAACTATCATTATTTCTCACACTCACAGTAGGCGCAATTATATTTAATAATACTATTATGACCACTGCAAAGACGAATGTTAGGAGGAAGTTATTAGTATGCCGAATTTTCTTCGAAATATTTGATCATTTTCTGAAATGATGTCTCTTTTTTTTCCTTTGCATTTCTGGAACTTGTGAGTTTTTTTTCTAATATTCCGGGATGTGTAGCTAAAAATATCATTGTACTTTCAAGGGGCTCACAGCTACTGCCGTCTGAATCAGAAGATCCAGTTTTAATCACGCGGAATCTTTACCTATTTGTGATTGAAATAAGTGTGGTTTATTAGCATCAGAAGGAAAGTTGCTGTGTCATTGGGAGGCACGCTGTTGCTGCTTATCGCGTTCCTTTATGAAACCGAACACCCGCACTGGGTTGATAAAGAGTGCCGACAAATACACAGTATTGCAACATGAAACGTCACAACAACTTTCATGAGCACATGCTCCTGTCTTAGAAGCAGAAGATTGAAGGATAAGGTAGAGGTTATTCTTACAATTCGAAGCATATGCTTATACTTCTACCTCTTGCTTCAGAGCACATCCTTATACTTCAACCTTTTGCTTCGAAGGAAATCCTTCAGTTTTATTCATATGTCTGAGTTTTGGGTTTATTACGTTTGGAATTCGTCTGATTCTTGTGGTTCATGAGTTTACGTGAATTTTTTTCCGGTATCGTATTTAGTTGGGTTGTTATCATGTCGTGGTCTATATTTTCCATCCCTGTTGTTGGTATTTGAGTATTATCCGGAAGTGTGTCCCCAATCGGTGACGTATCCATACTTTCCGTGTTCATTTGTGATTGATCCAACATGGCGTATTCTGTATTGTGTTCGTTAGTAGAACTTGTGAAAGGTAATATAGCTTGTCTTATCATTGGGTGTGTATTTATGTTTCCCGATGGAATAGATTTTGTAACTACTGATTGTGATGGTGATTTTACCGTTGGGACTTCATTATTTCCCTCCGATTCTATGGTTACTTCTTGGCTAACATTGAAGTCTAAGTCGGTAATATATGTCGTATCCTCTACCGCATTATTCTTGTTCAGCATATGAATATGTAAACAATTCTAGCCTATGGACAGAGTGTACTCTGTTTTAAGTCTATTTGTAGGCCCGTGGTCCTATTATAATGAAAAGTGTGCCCTATCACTGAGTTGAATTGATTTAATCCACCAAGGGTAAGATACACTGTCACTACCTCACTCTATACTTAAAGCACTGGTTTTACACTTCGATAGCACGAACACTGCACATCTATACACCACTGAAGCTCGAACCGTACTGCGTAATGTAAATAGTTGTTGTTTTGACTTCTTTATGGACGTCCTATTGCCTTTTCTCCTTTCCGGCAATGTCAACGTCCCTATTAACCTATATTGTTGCCATAATTGTTTCATTGTCTTAACTTATTATTCATGATCGTAGCCTTATAGCTTCATTTTGCATCTGCGAATATGTCGTAGAAGAGCTTTCAATATTGCAATCTTTCAAGTAACTATCAAGTTTGGTATCGAAAAGGGGCCATTCCCCTGTATCGAACTAACTTCTGATATAAATTTCTGTATTTGTGAGGAGATACGATTACATCCAAGCAGGACATGATTAATGTCCCCCCACTGTCCACATACACATCTTGCTGAGTCCGTTAATCTTATCTTATATTGGTATGCTGGGGTCATTGCGACCTTGTGCTTTATGTTCATAATTGTTATCTCTTGTCTGGTTAGGGATTTTGATAGATATATCGGTTTCGGTTTGTGCCCTTCCCTTCTTTGTACTGACTGGATGTGTTGTGTTTGAAAGTCCTGCAGCGTTATCCTTTCATTGGGGGTTAAAGTAACTTTTGCCGCAGATTTTGCCAGCTTATCAACATATTCATTTCCTGGTATTCCTGAGTGACTGGGGATCCAGACCAATTGTATATCGTTGTTTGCTTTTTTTATTTCTGAGATCAACTGTTTACAGTGTATATCGGACACAGACCTTCCTGTATTGACTTTTGTGTCTATGATGGCTTGTAAGGCACTCCTCGAATCAGTGAATATCCTTATACATGCATCTTGAGTGCGATGTATGGAGATCAATGCCTCTTCCACAGCCCTAATTTCTGCCGTGAATATGGATGAAGTTTTATGTAAGCCAATAACTTTTTTTTCCCCATTGGTTTTGTTATAATATGCAGGTCTCCTACCTTCTTCCATTTTCGATCCATCAGTATAAATTTCCCAAAGATTTGGGTGATTCCTTTTCAATTGGTGTATATAGTCGAAAAATTCTGCCCTACTGATATACCTATTTGTAAACTGTTCCATCTCTGCTGATATATTGTTTGTGACAACTTGGTAACTAGTGCAGTAGACCGGGAATCGAGGGGATGTACATATTACAGAGGAAGTATAGTATTTCCCAAAAATCTTTATAAATTGCGGGCAAGTACCTATCCTTGTCTCTCTCCCTCCTCGTGCGTATAACAGGAAAAGCCATTTGAGCTTTTTATATAAGTAAGACTTGGTGTTGGCAAATACCGTTTTCATGATCTGATGACATGCTCTTACTTGTTGAGTGTAGAATTTTGCCAATTGTAATTCTTGAAAGACTCTTATTTTTTTTTTGGTTTTCCTCTTACTCCAAGTATTTGTTTTGCTATTCCGTATATTGTTGACGATAGTTTATGCTGGAGTGTCTTATTTGGGTGAGGGAGTGCCCCTATGCCAGACTCCAATACCGCTTGTATCATATTATTGTATAATAGTTTCAGTGTTTTGGGGTGATTTCCCCATCTCCTGCCCGTGATATGTTGAAAAATCCTCTTCCGTATATTTATTTTTTGTATGACATAAGTGTAGTGGTCAGACCCTGTCTGACTAGCATTCAGGATCACCCCTAAAAATTTACATTTTAGTAACGTTTGCAGGGTATGGTCCCCCATTTTGATATAGTGGCACTCTTCTTGTCAGGGCTTGGCCAATGCCAGGTGTAAATGTTGGCATTTCTCAGGGTTGACATCCAATCCTAATCTCTCTAATTCTGAGATAACCAAATTAATATCACTTTGGTGTCGTCTTGAAGTAACCTGAAAATCATTTTTATTGGAGGTATAATATAATGCTGTCTTCAGCGTATAAAAGCATTTTTGTGGCTTGTAGCGGTAGTGTACTCAGAGATGCTAGGTATATATTGAAAAGGATTGGGGTCCACACTTGTGGAGTAACGGTCAGCGCGTCTGGCTGCAAAACCAGGTGGCCCGGGTTCGAATCCCAGTTGGGACAAGTTACCTGGTTGAGGTTTTTTCCGGGGTTTTCCCTCAACCTAATACGAGCAAATGCTGGGTAACTTTCGGTGCTGGACCCTGGACTCATATCACCGGCATTATCACCTTCATATCATTCAGACGCTAAATAACCTAGATGTTGATACAGCGTCGTAAAATAACCCAATAAATAAATAAAAGGATTGGGCTTAGGGCTGACCCTTGAGGTAAGCCTGTGGAGGATGTCCTCATTTCTGTAACTGAGAACACTGGTTGCAGTCTTATCTTTCTGTCCATCATTAATAAACTTATTAGATTAAGAAACACCAGTGGGAGTTGCATGTTCTGGAGTATATGTATTAACATTTCAATGTTTACCGAGTCGTATGCTCTTGACAAGTCGAGGAATATGACCGACATTCTTTTCTTTTGGAGTTGGGCTATTTTTGCTTCTGTGGTTATCGTGATGACGTTCCATATTGTGCTGTATCCTTTCCGGAACCCGTATTGGTTGTTGGGCCATAGCCCATATCTTTCCAGGTAAAAAGATAGTCTAGTTGCCAGGAAACTTTTCTTATGACATTTCCCAGTGCTATTGGTCTGTAGTGCGTTACTTGATCCCCTACCGTGTTAGGTTTTTGGATTGGAATTACATGAAAGTCTTTCCAACTGTCCGGTATACTCGGCTGACATAGTAAGTGCGAGAAGAGTTGTGCCAGGTGTTGTATTACATGCTCCAGGAAGGTCTCTAGGCTGCTGTACGTGATGCTATCTGGTCCTGGGGCGGAATGATTTCTGTGGGATCTTAGTATATTGTATATTTCTGTACTGGTAATTGGCTGTAGTAGTTCTGATGGAATGCTGTTATTGGGATATTGATATACCTGTGCTATATCGTCTGGTGCTATAAGTTTTAGGAAATCGTATTGTAATTCTGTATTGAGCAGGATAGGTGATGTGTTCCTTGCCTTATAACCAGTGAACCATTTGATGTTTTTCCAGATGTCTGTTGATGATGTATGCGCCGTAATTTGGATCATATAGGCCCTCCAGGCCGATCGTTTATATTTGTTTATCATTCTTCTCACTTTGGCGTATTGTTGTCTAACTGCCATAAATGTGAGTAGTGAAGGCTGTCTTTGAAACGTATGTAAGCACCTCCTTCTTATCGCAATTTCTTTTTGTATGTTCCTGTTCCACCATTTTGGTTTTAGTTTCATGGCCAGTTTCTTCTTAGCCGTAGGCGGTTAATTTACATCAAGGTAGTGATAGATAGTTTTTTGGAATTCTTCTATGGATGTACAGTCTACTAGCTCTTCTTGTAGGTCAGCTGCCACCCTGTTCCAGTCAGCATTCCTCTTCTGGGTAATTCCTTGTGGGCACTTGACATATTCTTGATGTGCGTTAATAGTGACAGTAATCAGAAAGTGATCACTGCCTAATGTGTCCACATGCGTTCTCCATTGAGTTCTAGGTATTAACTGTCTTGACACTATTGTTAAATCAGGTGCCGAGTTTTGTTGATTACCTGCATCTAGGCATGTTGGACTCGTCGAATTTATAATACACATCTCTGTTCTATATAATGAAGCCAGGAATGGGAATCTACCAGGATTTTTATTTAGATAGCTAGGCAGATAACCTAAATTGAAATCTCCACAAATTATGTATTGTTTGGTATTATCGTGCGGGAAATGAGCTGTCCAGAACATCTCCGATATATAATTTTGTGGAGCTTTATACACACATATTATATTAAGTCCATGTTTCTCTAAGATTATTTCAATGGCTTGGAATTTGTTATTATAATTTGTGATTGTCCTATACCTATCCACAGTTATTTTTGGGGATGTGAGCACTAGTATTCCTCCTCCTTTTTCAGGGCGATCCAACCGGATCTGCCGATAGGGGGGAAATCTAGGTTTTTATATGTTGTGTGAGCCAGGTCTCACATATAAAGACTAAATCGAATTTGTGATCCTGTATGAGTTTTTTGTTTCGTCAATTTTATTGGATAGGCTACGACAGTTCCACTGTAGTAAACGGTACTTTATAGGTTGAATGGTGCTGTTAAGTTTTGGATAACTTCTCTGATTTGGGATTTTTCAGTTTCCGCACATGCCTTCATAATTACTTCCAATGACGCCAGTCTTTTTTAAAATGCTATCTTCTATCATCTTGAAGACTGGGATTTCTAACAGTCTATTATTTTGGTTATTAGTCTGCTGGACTTTCTGCGGGGCTTCAGATTCTCCGTACCTTGCTGGAACCACAATGGGGTTTCTTTGATTTGGGATCAGGTTTGCTGCATATTTCTTCCAAAATTCATTGGATAAATTTGGTTTATCTTGTTTAATTTTTACCTTTGATGACGTCGCCTGTTGAATTTCATATCGTCTCTTCAGTTGGTTGCCTCCCCACTTCTGTGTTGCAGTAATTTGTTGACTGGGACTGCTCCTTGTTGTAATCTCGTTCAGGTGTTAATCTTGGGACTGCCTCCCCGGTGGATGCTGTTGTCAGATTTTGTTGAGCCAGGATATCTGCAAATGTTTTTTTACCTTTATGTATTGCTATTGCGTCATATCTAGATATCTTAAGTTCGTCTATTTTTTTTTATTATTGCTAATTCTATTTTGTAGTTAGGACATTCGGCACTGTTAGCCATATGAGCTAATGAACAATTTCCGCATGTTGAGGTTTCCTCTGTACATTCCTGAATTGGATGACTTCCCGCGCATTTTAAGCACTTTACATCATTACGGCAAAACTTTTTGATATGTCCGTACTTCCAACATTGGCGGCATTGTAGCACTGTGCTATTATATTTAATGACTGGGTAAACCATGTAAAAGAGTTTAATTTCTTTTGGTAGTCACTGCGCCCTAAATGTGACCATAACCGTGGTGGATGGGCACCATTCTATGTCCCCTTTTTCATTTTGACATTTTTTATTAAATCTGGTTACTGATTTAATAGAATAGTTCTCTGAACACATACTATGTTGCTTAATTTCATCTTCGGTGACCTCTACTGCTACATTCTTAATTATTCCCTTCACGTGTATGTGATATGATGGTATGAATGAATTGCATCTGTATTTGTTGTCGAAATCTGACATCAGAAATCTGTTTGCGTCCAAATATGTCTTGAAATGTATTTCGAATTTTGCTTTCCCCGCAGGTTTAACAACATGAATGTTATGTATATTATGTATATTATCATCAAACAGTAATTTACCTAGTTTGAGAGGATGTATTTGACTAATTAGTCCCTCTTTAGCCCTAAGTATCACTAAATAGGGACCAGTACCTCTGTATGAATATAATTCTTTTTGAGAGGTTATGGTTGTCGATATATCCTGTCCAATCGTTGCCTGGGTCAATGTCATCACTTCTGGTTGTTGCCCCAATTCATCTGGCCTAGAATTATGTCCGGAAAGCTGATTATCTGTTGTAGCCGCTGATGATATGAGTCCCTGACTTGATATTGTTACATTTGGTACTTTACTCGTCATACATTCTACTTTATTTCCTTCCGCTACCCTGCTGTTTGAATTCTTATATTTTGGTATGATCACCCGTGATGTCAAGACATGATCACAATTCTCTTCCTGTTCGAAAACATCTACCTCCATTTTCCTGAACCCCTATCTCCTTATGGAGGGTTAACTCCACAGGAATGTCCCCAGAACCTTAAAAAATCTATTGGGTGGGATCACTGATTGAACTGAAATACTCAAAGAAAGTATGCCAATAATGCGAGCACTTCTACAAACAACACTGATTCACTAGAGAACAAACTATTCGGTTACTGGAAAATTCCAACTGCACCGTATCGCCTCTAACTTGCAACTGCCGTAATGTAAATGAACTGCAGCCATCGTCCTTTTTTCTATATATTTCCAGTGATACCAACTGTATTCAGCTACTGTAAACTGCTGCGATCTTCTTTTTTTCTATACTACCAGTGATACCAACTGTATTCAACTACCGTTCAACTCAACCAAGAGTCTGTAAGACAGCACTTTCAGTTAAACTCTCGGTTAGGTTTAACTTACATTTAATTCAATCTTTAGATTAACCATATTTATAAAACCGGGCCTAAGTTGTGTTGGTTTGAACAAACCCCTCCACCTGTGAAATATCAAGATGGTATACAACGCCCCACACAAGATCTCCCACACATTAGTCAAAGTCAAAGATAAACTTCCATACCTCCAATCAGCCGGAATTTACATGATCCCTTGCTCTTGCGGTCTAAAATAAATATGCCAAACTGGATGTACCGTGGAAGATAGATGGAAGGAACACATCCGACGATGCAAATATGGACCAT
Source organism: Periplaneta americana (assembly GCF_040183065.1). Taxonomy (NCBI): domain Eukaryota; kingdom Metazoa; phylum Arthropoda; class Insecta; order Blattodea; family Blattidae; genus Periplaneta; species Periplaneta americana. The sequence continues at coordinate 134,274,448 of NC_091126.1, forward strand.
ATGAAAAATCAACAATATCCTTACACTCAGCAGATTCAGGCCACGCCATTGAATTCGACAATATCAAGATAATAGATAAAGAAGGCAACTTATACAGAAGACTGGTCAAAGAAGCCTTCCACATCAAAATACATCCCAACAACATTAACAAGGACGAAGGGTTACGACTCAGCAACTCATGGGGAAGTCTATTCCAAGATCACAATTAGGAACGAGAAACCAGGTCTCCACATGTACGCAGACATCAGGCACGGTATCAAGGTCACTCTTTCGGGCCTTAGGAGGGCCAGTATTTAATATGAATACTCCCCTCCATACAGACCTCAACCGGATTGGACAACGAAGGACCAATCAGATGCCAGAAGGAGAACCTACGATCTATCACTGAAAGTACTTCCCCCATCGAGACTACTATGTGTATACGAGCTTGCAGACTATTTCCTTATCCAACTGCTCTGAAGATGACCACAACACAGCGGTCGAAACGTCAGCCACCAACACCAAGACAACATGGTAGAAGCCCCGAAGCTTATCCACAGACCATTACATGACATTACTGTACCTGATTTGCCCACTGAGTCGCTTTCGACCCAACCTGTATCTAAGTGCACAGGCATTGAAAAAGTCTAAAACAGCATTTGGTATTAATTTTGGTATAAGAGCTTACAAATATTCGGTTTTCGTCAAATTTGTACAAAAAAAAGTTTTGGGCATAAATGGGTTAAAAATAAAGTTTTGAAAAACGTACAATGTTTATTTTTAGTACCGAATATGGTAAAGTACATTCACCAGTTCATAATTATTGAAATACATAATAGCGTAAAAAATACTAGATGTTTTCTTAACCTTATGATAATTTCAAATAGCTGCCATGTGACGTAAAGAACAGTGTAGCCAATGTCGCAACTATGAAGATGATGTAGCACTTGATGATTTGAATTTGTTTAACATATCTGTAATGTCTGCTTGTCTATATATACTATCTACTTTCACACTCGTCCAACACCCCTTTAAAACAGGCGAGTTGAAGTAGTAAATTTAAAGATATCTCTGCGCATTGTTTGCAAGGCCCAAGTGACAGTTTACCAATGCTACCTGATCTACTCGAGGGACATAATGGCGTTTTCTGTCTGTATTTTCATGTGTGAACAATGTAAAGAGTAAACAATATGGGGCATGTGTGATGCACGAAAAGCACTCAAATATTTATCAGAGTCTTCCCTTTCGCAGAGGTGTTTCCAGTATTGAGAACCACTTAGCTTTTTCCGACTGTCACTCATTATAATCAGTATTAAAATATAAACCACCTAGGTAGAAACAACTGCACTCTTTACCGTTTCAAATTAAACTGAACTGCCAAGCGTCTGACTGATACAATGGCTGGTGGTATTTTCTTTGAATTAAGTCAGAATGGGCAATATTCAGTGTTGATACTGGCTACTCTTATGACGGAGTTAGCGGCGTCTCATCACAAAGCTTAAGCTTGTGAGCAACGAGATTTGCCTTCCTAACGTAACGTAATAATTATAATACCAGTAAGTTCTTTAATGTTATCACGTGAGACTTTCACGCATTGATCGCATTGTGACACTATTATTGAAAAACTGTTATTTTTCTGTTGGCAGACCATTGATTAAATTTGAATTGATTATTGCCAATGTTATTCATAGCCTTTCATTGTGCTTTTAAGTTCATGTACTCTTTTAAAGAGTTATGAATAAAATTTGAAAAATATAAAAAAATTAACAGCAATAGCGTAAAAGCTGCCTCCTCAAATCTGCCACCCTAGGCAGCTGCCTAGTCTGCCTGGGCCTAAATACGCCCCTGAGTAGCCCTATAATAAAAGAAATATGGCCGTCGGTCATTTTGTCGCACTTTATTTTTATTTCAGCACAAAATAATATTTTACATTTCGTAGCATGACAGACCTGTAATGAAAATTTAAATTCGTGCTGACCTATTCTTGATATCCCATGCTCCTCCAGTACTATACAGGACATCTCTTTCCAAATTTACTGTTCATATTGGTTCAAGATGAATAGTTCCTTAGGTGTTTGTCCATTCCGCTCTTTTTTACTGTCCTTCCCATTTATATTTTTCACATTTTTAGTACGTTATATGTAGTCTATTTTTTTTTTATTTTAATACATCTATGACCATGAAGGTAGGTGGATATGTTTTAGGAAATTCATGCTGCAGTTCATTATGGTACTGTAACATTCTATCTGTAGTTCGTATAGGTTCGAAATTGTGGTGGGTCAGTTCATAATTCAGGAAGGGGAAGATTGATGTTTTAATACAGATTTCCAGAATATAATGTAGAAATTCATAAGTCACTAACAGGAGGAGCTTCTGATATTAATTTTGCAAAAGCGTCTAACGAATTTGATGGTGGAAAATAGGAAATACAAAAAAAATAATAATAAAATAAAATAAAAGTTTTTAACCACTTTCGAATTTTAAATATTTTTGTTTCGGAGCACTTGGATTGATGTACTGTTTTCTTTAATTTTCCCAAGCCAACTCTGTCCTAAGTAAAATCTATATTCTGTAATCTTAACACTGTGAAAATTAATTTTGGCAGCATTGTGTGATGCTATTTCATAGTCTACCAAAAGTTTTGAAATGATTAATAATTCAGTATTTTTGGAGACCTAATTTCTTTAGGAAGCACAGCATATTATATATTTGTGTATTAGCATTTGACAAAAAAAAAAAAAAAAGAAAAAAAAAAAAAGAAAACGTTGCCACAGGAATATTGAAAGCATTAACACAATAATGTATGGTGTACTTTTGATAGAAATGATTGACGGCATAATAAAAATGCTGCCATCAGCCAAACAATGATGCATTCATTATTCAAGAGAAAAGTTAGACATGTTTTACAAGTTAAGACAATTTCACTTTTGCTGTCCACATAAGAACTGTTCTCCAATGTATGTTCAAGCCTAAGGGGCAGTAAGAAATATGTTTTCAATATGTCATTTTAAGGATACGCCCTTGGATAATAAGAAATTAGTGTTGTCGATCGATCAAAATATTTAATCAATTAACTATTTGAATTTAATCGATTCGTCAATAGATTAATCGAGTTTTGATCGAGTTGAAAAAATGTTTTAATATACTGTAATACACAATTATATTTAAACTTGTGTTCAGTGATAAGCATAAGTGTTAAATGTTGTATATCTGTATATATTGTATCGTTATATTACAATCAACTATTTTAATTACTTACTAACATATATATTATGAGGTCTATAATTTATTGTGTCAATTTCTCCGGGAATTTTTGAGACAAATACAAATAACGAAAAGTATGAAGACTCACCTAGTTAATACTGCTTCATCCATAATTTTAAACTTTCATATGCTCCGAATTAAGTGCCATTCTATGTTTTGTAACAATGTTTCCTGCATCACTAAACACGAAAAAACTTTTTTTCTGTCAAGCACTTCTCCATGATCGTTCAATTTAAATCCAAACATTTCACCGAGTTTACCTCTCAAATTCTCATATACATAATGGAGTTTACATTTTTCACAGACCACAGAAAACTGATTTTTTTTCTTTATGATACTAAACACACAACTTTCATATACAAACTCAGTACAGAAACTGGAAAACTACAGCGGTCAAAACAGAAGACTGGCCCCTATTGTAATCGAATTACCACATTTTAGAAAGAGAAGAAGGTAGTTACGCTCTCACTTGCACACAGTGTAGACATGGCTATTTGATGAGGGGGACGAATTCCAGAAAAGTATGTATTTAATATGCTAGGAAGATGAGCTAACAACAAGATGGAAGTTTTCTTGGAAAACCATAAAACTTAATAAGGGTTTCGCATTGTGTTTCAACTTTCATTGAAGGTAGATAGGCCACTGTCCTCATATCTCCATCTCTTTCTGAAGTGTTTATGCAAAGATTTTCTCTACGATACCTGGTTTACAGTTAGAAAATAACAGTACTGTTGTGCTTTTAAGTAAGCAATTTCCGAGAAGAAATATTGTCGGAATTTTTGGTATGAGTTTGTATTAACAAAATAATAATTAATACCAACTACAACCAATTAATTTTAATCGATTCGATTATTCGATTAAATATTTTTGATCGATTAATCTTACAACAGAAATTGATCGATTAATCAATTAGATTTATCGATTAAATCTCATAACACTATAAGAAATTCATTTAATTGGAAAGCCTAGTATTGTTTTCTGTCAAGAAAATTGAGAACTATTTTAAAACTTTAAACTTAGCAACATTATCACTATTGTTATTACATTAAATTTAAAGGCAAAATCTATCATTAATAGTAATTATAAAACAGTAAATTCTCTGTATTTTGTATAATTGTAAACTTAATAAAATATTAGTTACATTAATATTATGTTGAACCATTTCCCAAGGTATGTCATCCTATGTCCCAAGGTACATCACCCTTAAGTACGAAGGGACAGTATGTAGCACTTTAGGAATATTAAAGGAATCTATACAAAAATTATTTAATTGAAACCTTATTTCTTTTCTGAGATACTTCACACTTCAACGATACTGTTGTTAATAATAAAAACTTATAAAATCTAATAAAAAATTTAAAAAATTCAAATTTAAAAAAATTGTCCCATGGTACAACAGTTTCCCATACAGCAATTATCTTTTCATGAATGTAGCCAAATACTTTAATATTTTTTATATGTTCATGACATATGATATAGTGGAGTATTTGTCAAAAGAATTTGCCAGAATCTTCAAAATATGAAACAAATTTAATAAATTTGGAAGAAATGTATCGCCTTGAGGCAGTCTTTCTCTGAGCTGATATATTCTTGTACAAAGAAGAATGCTATGGGAAGAATGTAAAGATACACATTATAACATAGTATCAAAGAAATGCGCCTTAACAGATTTGAGAAATCACGAGATTCTTGTACTATGCTGATAGTGAAAACCTACCAGCATATTATAAGTTTGGTAAACTATGAAAACTTATTAGGACTTACAATGCACTGTTTATAAAAATACCCCTATGTCTTTATTTACGAATCAGTAATGCCATAGTTAGGCAGGCATGGCTACAAACAGTTTATTTGAGGCAAAGCTATTTGGTTTCGGTAGGATGCGTATTTTCCGGGCTAGAGGGCCGTGGTCTGTAAGTGTTGCAACAAAACGTTTCGTCCACTCTCCGGTGGACATCTTCAGTGGCGTGGTACACGTGTGCGGAGAGATCTGCTGTGTAGATCAGGAACTGGCAATGAGACTTGTGGAACGTCGACATTTAAGGTGAGGGACTGTTGTTGCCTGTCATTGTCGCCGCGGTCCGCACCAGGTCTAATTGTCGGAGAAAGGGTTTGATGTGTGTGCTTCTGAGGGCCGGATACCAAGCTTTGTTGACCTTAAGTCCTTCCTCCTTACAGTTAAAGTTGTTTTTGTGTTATGTATTTCAATAGCCTCCCGATGTAACCTGGCATAGAAGTGTGTCGTAGTGCTTAGGATGTCAGTGTCTTGGAACCTGATGTTTGGTTGTAACACCGACAGACCACGGCCCTCTAGCCCGGAAAATACGCATCCTATCAACGCCGGCCATGAAAACCTACTTTCTAAGATTATTCGGTTTCGCTTTAAAGCTTCGGTTATGGCCCAAAGGCTAGGGTATTGTATGTCTTTTGACATTTATCAAGGCCGTACAAGAAATACTAGTGAACTTGTGCACAGAGAATGTAATTTGTTACTTTGTCAACCAACTGAAATAGGAAGATCCTAATCAACTCTTCTGTATGTACTTTGATACTTTTTTGCGTGTGCTAAATTTATGCTAACAGACGAAGAGAAATATGGTTTGTGGAGCTTAAAATTTCCAGCATGCAAAGAAAATTACATTGCTGAAATCAGGTGGAAAAAAGCAATACTATGCTTACAGTATTATTCAAAGTGGAGTTAAAACTCTTCAGAAGGTAAAAAAATACTCTTTCAAAGAGAAGAAACAATAGAAGTAACTCAGCCTGATGTTATTTGTAACTACAACCGAAATTTGGCGGGAATAAACCTATGGACAATAACATTTCAAGATATATAAAATTTGAATTCTCTGACAAGAAATGATGGATGGCAATATTTTTATGGATACTGGATTTAAGTATGAATAATGTTTGGACAATCAGTTGCAATATGGATCTACAGTGGGATAACCTAGCATTTGGAAAAGTGTTGTCTGAACACTACTCCAGAAGTATGGCATAGTTCAAATTCAAGTAGGCGCAACGGTGCACAGACCAAATGAACAATATGTTTCTCTGTCTGTGAGAGTTGATAATAGAGGATATGATTGTGACACAGCAACCTCATCGCTGATGTGCAGGATTTATTGTTTTTTTTTTTATTTTAGTAGCTTATTTTACAACGCTTTATCAACATCTTAGGTTATTTAGCATCTGAATGAGATGAAGGTGATAATGCTGGTGAAATGAATCCTGTGTGCAACACCGAAAGTTACCCAGCAGGATGTCACAATAAACCAACGAACGCATGCGCTCGATGTTAGGTACCACTGCACGAAAAGGGTTTTTCCGAATTCCACAATGTTAAGAAATGGGCTTAGTTTCTCTTAATAACATATATGTATATTCTATTATTAATTTCGTGTAAATTATGTCCATTGTAACATTCTACAAATACACAAGTAAGCAGAAAACATATATCACATTCCTGCACCACATATGCGGACTGCCTCATTTTCGATCGTGCTTGTTTCTAAGTCGTCATACACCGAAAACTCTAAAAGACCACTTACCATTAATTTGTTATAAGAGCTTACTCATATTCGTTTTTTTTTTTTGACAAATTTTTACAAAAAAAAAAAAAAATACTCTGGACATAAATGGGTTAAAGTTTCTCGACCGTATGACAGCGTTAATGAGCTATTCGAATAACCAATGGTTCTCGCCCTATGGTGGTGTTGATGTGTTTTAAAGTAACATGACTGCGAGTAGTACTTTCCACAGATCTTGCATTTGAATGGTTTCTCGCCGGTATGCTAGCGTTCATGGCGTTCAGAGTACATAAGAGAAACATTTTCCAAACAACACAGTGGTTCCTCTTCTCTATGCAAGCGTACATGGTGCATTATTTTACTCGACTGCGTGAATCACTTTACACACATTTCGCATTTGAATGGTTTCTCGCCCGTATGCAGGAGTTTAGGCTTTTTAAATTTTCCCGAATGAGAAAAACAGTTTCCACAGATATTACATTTGAACAGAACATCGTGGGCCATTCAGAAAAGGAGGATCAGGAATTGGAACATTTCTTAAAAGACGAAGCAAAGAGAGTTGTGGCAGAAGAATGGGAGAAAATTTCTCCTGAAACACGTAGAAAAGTTGTTCAATCAATACGTAGAAGACGTCAAGCTGTAATTAAACAAAAGGATACTCAACTCAGAACGAAGAGTTTATTTTTCACTGTCATCACATTATTTATATTTGTTGTTTATTACAAGTGTACAAATAAGAAAGTTGCTTACAAAAGTCATCAACATATTTATCTCCAGAGGAGAATGTAGGTATGTTTGGAGAAAAATCTCAATATTTCTAACATTATAATGTGAAAAATTCAAGGATGCTTAAATACATTCCCGTCTACTAGTGTGCAAAATTGCATGATTCTACCTTAAATACATTCAGAGAAAAAGGTACATAAATTGCACCAATTTAACATGGCGGAGATAAAGACCTACCGATAACTACATTCTCCTCTTAAGTAATTTTATTCAGTTATATGGTTATATATCAAATGTTCTTTTATTTAATAATGTTTGTGATAAATGTAATGAAGACGGAAAAAAACAAACTAAAGTAAGAGTCAATAAGATGTGTACACAAATACAATTTTTATATTCATTTGTCATTAATTTTTTATAAGAGTTTACTCATGTTGGATTTTTTGTAAAATGATGAATGTTACTTGTGTCCCGCCCACTATAGAAGACATAGGCCAGTTTTACACTAATCCTAAACATATTTAGTATAACTTGTTGCTTGTGGGCCATTCCAAACATCGACCTGCACCCATAAGAGCGTCAGTCCTTATATACCCGTCAATCAAGGCCTTCTGACAAATAAAAGTAATTGACAATAGACATCTCAGTCATGACAACTCATAAAATATCCTATCAATTGAATAATCGATCTTGGTACGTACAACAAAATTATATTATATTATTACCCATTTCAGCGAGTACTGACGACCACTGCAAAATACCACAATTTGATCCAGGGAGCATTCTCTTTTGACACAAGGATGATTTATGTAACATATTTCTAAATTAGTCTTTTAAATACCGGTACATTCTTTAATATAATTTGGTCCAGGGAGCATTCTCTTTTGGCACAAGGATGATTTATGTAACATGTGAGCCGTGCTCGACATCGTAGTTGTCCATCTAGTACGTCACTTTGCCCGACAGAGTGCTCTCAGACGATATGTCATAGATAGCGCTACGATTTCCTTCATTTTCTTATCCAAATTTTCCTATTGGCCAGTTTCTTACGTCAGACGAAGAGAGAGGGAAAGCGAGGTTACTTGGGTACGCGCAGTTATATGAACATTACTCAGGAGCCAGAGTACGTTTTGATAACATTACTCAGGAGTCTGAGCTAGTACCGATAACACTACTCAGCAGCCAGGCCGCGTACCGACAACTTCATCCAGTCGAATCGACGTGCACTGAGGAAATAGAGCTCGAATTGTATTCTACACTTGTAACTTAAGTTCATCGTGTTAGATTGTTCGAGAATAGTGTATCATTATATTTCACTTGAGAATTTACAGATTATATGAAACCTTGTTTCAAATATATCTTGGGATTTAGTGCCGCAATAAGTTGTATCAGATTTGTTATTTTTGGAGTAGGCAAATTTGGGTTGTGATATTATTGTCATTTTTGGTTGTATGTGTTAGACATATTGGGGTGGATCGTGTATGGAAATCACTCGCTGATGATACGTCTTGGGTTAAGTGATTGGGATTATGTGAAGAGATATAATTTTGATATGTGAGGTAGTATTGATGTTCCAAGACGGTTTGGGTGACAGCGTAGTGATTACGATCTCTTGGCTTACATCGTAATAGACGGTGTAATGAACTAGAATAGTATGGGCCTCGTTATCTATTCTAGTACTTGCTACTCCATATTGGTTATTATTGGTTTCCACACCGGTATTCAGGAATCGAGTGCATTGAGTTTCAGATGCTATTCAAACGATTATTTGTATTTGAAATTATCGTCGGTTACTTATCATTTATCGTATCTCTCTCTCTCTCTTGGGCATTGTTTGATTGTAAGGTACAGAGATTATTGTTAGTGCTGTCTGCACAGTTTATGTGAGACATGTAGAATTGGTATTTATATAGTGATCAGTCGTGTGACAGTTTGTATTGGGTAAATTCTTTGTCAAACACTGACTGCATGTGGACGTTGAATTTGGTTAATCAGACTTTATGTTATCTGTAACTGAATGGGGCATGTGTTATGAGTTAGTATACTGACTGGGCGTTCATGTTGAGGTTTATATCTAGTTGGCTATATATATATATATATATATATATATATATATATATATATATATATATATATTGAGAGAATGTTTCAATAGGTCAGCAACTGATTATTGAGAAATGGGTGTATCAGATTGTATTACAACTTGTATGTTCGTCCAGTGTAATTAAAGTCTCCACGATTTGGTTATTGGTTCACTGGTTATTCAGATTAACTTGTAATATTTTCATTCACTTAATTTCATATCTACATGTTATGTCATTCATCATTCATGTAATATTGTTATCCATTAATTGTTGATTATATCTGTTATACAAATTCACACTTTATTTCTAAAAGTCTTCCACTGCGCACATCCAATCATCCAATGTACCATACATCTGGCGAATAACAGCCGCTATAAGAAGAAGTGGAGGAGAGGATGATCGTACACCTCCACACATGTTTCTAAATTATTAGTCTTTTAAATACCGGTACATTCTTTAATAAATCACTGAAAAACAAATGTGAATATAGGGATGTGGAGTGAGTAAGAAATTATTATTTTTCGGCGCATCATTTTTACGTAAATAAAGACAAATAAAAACTAACATGCCACATATTTTAAGAAATACAGGAAACAAGCATGAATATTATTCACCATTCTTAATGATCTTGGGATAGAAAATAAGTATGGAATAGGAATTATATACAATTAATGTGCGTATAATAAACAATAACCAAATCAGCTTCGATTAATCATTTCAAAACAACGTGAATATGGCGTGGATTGTGTAGAAAAATAATTTCTTATATGTTGTTCCCAATGTGCATCATTGTTAACTTATGAAAACAAATGAAAATTAACATGGCATATAAACACTATTTGAAGAAAGATATGAGATATTAAGTAATATTCAGCGTTCTTAATGATCTTTGGATGGAAAATAACAATGAAATATGTATAAAATAGAAATTACATACAGGTGAGCATATAAAAAACAGTAAGTAGAATCATATCTGATTAATAAGCTTAAATTTCTCCAGGTTTAGTGTAAGAGTGGTATATATCTTACGATGTCTCTCAGCAACTTAAGTCATAAAATAAAAAAAACCGTGTTAGAAGATAGAATTTGTGTATTTTCTCTGACACTTTCGAAATATCTGTAGGCAGTCTTTTACATTAGATTGCCGAAAATTGGTTTATAGTGCAGCATTGGCAGTGATAAAAGTGTGAAATATTTGTTCAGTGGGCGGTGGATACTCTATATTGAACTGTAAAATTTTTACAAAAAAACTCCGGGCATAAATCGGTTAATGTTTCCCGCCCGTATGTCGGCGTAATTGGACTATTTCATTAACCAAATCCGAGAAACCTATGCCACAATCGTAACATTTCAATGGTTTCTCGCCCTATGGCGATGTTCATGTTTTTTTTTAGATAACTCGAATGTGAGAAGCCCTTTCCACATGTCATATTTGAATGACTTTTCGCCAGGATGCAAGCGTTCATGACTTATTACAGTATGTGTGTAAGAGAGATTTTCCACAAACATCACTACCGTAAGGTTTCTCACTACTATGCAAGGGTTATGAATCATTAGGTTACAATATTGTATGAAACACTTTCCCCAGGTTTCGCATTTCAATGGTCTCTCTCTCTCATGTATGTCTCGTTTATGCACTTTAAAATTTCCCGAATTAGAAAAACACATTCCACAGGTATCACACTTGAATGGTTTCTCACCAGTATGTACAGTTTCCCTGCAAAAGGATGAGACGATTGAATATTCCTAAGTCTCAGATGTAAGATACTGCGCATGATCGGAGACCAGAGCACTGATACACAAGATAACGAATATTGAGTTACTTAAATGCAGCCTATTTGGTTTGTTACTACCATCGTTCCGAAATTCACTTCAAATACTGCAAAAATTATGATAATATTACGTAAATAAAATATAAATATATACGTAAATCGTGTAGTTAAATCGACAATGGACATTCATGGCTAGATCGACACTCCACACAGAAAGGAAAGCTTTCGTGTCGTTTCAATAGCTCAGACGCTAAGACTTCTGCCTGTTGTGTAGAAAAGAGCGAGTTAGATTCTCAGTCTACATCAACGATTTTTTTTTTCTAAATATTGTTCAATAGCTAAGTAACGTTGAAATAGAGTTTTACAAAGTCCTGAGATTAAGCGTTAATGATCACAGACAATGCAAAATTACAAGTTATAATATTATAAACGTTAATCTAGTGAATGCATTTATATACACACATATACAATGTAAGTGCATATATATTAAAAATGACAATTAAAATGAAATTTAATAATATTCCTAAGCCACACAGACAAACTTTTACAAAGGTTTAGAGTCCTTAGGCTATGTCATTTGCTCAGTAATTATTACAATACTTTATTAGTAGCTTTCCCATATGTGTAAGAAATGCACTCTCACAAAACACTTCTTGTTAAAAGTGTGGCTTTGCATTATTTCATTCTCACCCCTTCAGTTGATTTTAACTATTTTATCTACGTGTTTCCAATAGTGTTTAATTTAATGTGCATTCTATTTAATTCATGTTATGATTGAATGAAAAAGCAATATTGCAGTTATTGACTAATTACATATACAGTATTAATACTAATTATTAAATGAAACTGTTAAGTAACCAATTGTAGTATCTTTTACAAAATCTTTCATGTTTGACGATGAAAGAGTAATGGCACGGAGAAAAATTCTCTCTGGCGCCGGGATTTGAACCCGAGTTTTCAGCTCTACGTGCTGATGCTTTATCCACTAAGCCACACCGAATACAACTCCGACGCCGGTTAGAATCGTCTCAGATTAAGCTCCAAATCTTGGGTTCCCGGGTTCAAATCCCGGCGCCGGAGAGAATTTTTCTCCGTTCCATTACTCTTTCATCGTATGATGACGCAGAATATCTGCATGGAAATATCATATGTACTTCGTTACATTAAATAATATATTTCATGTTTAAGTTGTCAATAATATTTCTGTTCCATATACTATAAGACGTTAAAAGAATTTTCAATAGATTTGGAATCCTCTACTTTATAATCACTTGTTTTAATGAAAAAATATTTTATTTCTTAGAATATCTACAAGTTTAACTTTAATAACATTCCGAATAGCTTTAATTGCATTATCTGAATTTTGTACTTTTCTATTCATATGTATTCTATTTCCCTCTTTCATAGTTTTTGATAAATTACACTGTACTTCTTGTAGTATTTAAGAACATGAGGATCATTACATTGCAGCTCATTACATAGAGATTCTTCTTTTTAATACATGAGATTTTTAAGTCCCTGCGTTATCTACATTTTTTTACTTTTCAATTTTTTCACAACATGGAGTGGAGAACATCCACTGAAGTGATTCTGATATTAAGTGAAAGATACAATACATTTACTCTTAATATCAGTAGTACCAGTATCATATACGTTTTTCCAAGATTCATTTTGTAGACATAAATGTAAATAATCACTAGATACAGAATTTACGACCCTTTTTTAGTTTTTAAATTAATATTTTGAAATTATTCAATGACATTGGAAACACTTAGGATTTGTTTATCATGTTCAGACAAGCCATCAATTATAGATTCTGTCGAATAGAAATTCAGTCTAATTCTATGTACAAAAATTTTATCAATGACTGTGCTACTTAAGCTTCTATGCTGGTGGAAAAATTACGCTAGGACTAAGGTTGTCAGTTTCAAGGAGTGAATTTAATTTACTTTTACGAAAAAGTTCCGAGAGATAACCTATCTTTATGTCACTACAGAATAGCCACCTATGCCCACCGACGCCCTCGAAAGCGAGACGAATTGTGGAACCACGTTGTTGACACCTGGGAAGATCTCGCCGGGGATCAGAACCTATTCCACAATCTCGTGACATCCATGCCGGATTGACTTAGAGCTGTAATAGAAGCTGGTGGAATGTGGACAAGATTTTAAGTTAACAGGTCTCTTTTTGTTTCTTATGATTATTGTTTGAGGAAGAATACTTTCAACTTCCAAGTAAGATATTTTTTGACGAGGTTCATCCCACTTGTAAGACCCAGAAATTGGGTATAAATTATTCCATATTTTTCGACAAATTAGACAGTCGAAGGAATCTGAAGAAATTAATTACACCTCAATAAAAAAAAATTTACCTGGGATCGAACACGCGACGTTTCGGTTATACAGTGGAACCGACACGCTACTATATGAGCTACCGAGATAAGACAGCGACAGTAGCAGTCCAGAATGTAGATCCCATAGCAGGCGTTTGCCATTCGGTACAGAGAAGCAATGATATTTTGTGACTCGAGCAATGTTGTGAAATCGTGGCCTTCTTCTTCGTGATTCTTATTCTGGTCCTTGTCCTTGTTGTGGTCCTTGTAACAATTCTTGTTGTATATGTCATGATATTTATTGTTAGGCCTACGTCGATATCGAGTGAACCGCACTGTAGAACTTTAACTTCCGACGACCAAGAGTCGTCTCATTCCTTTTAAGGGTAACTGTACTTGTTCATGATACTTTAATTCTCCCGAAATTGGGACACACTTTGCACAAACACCGCATTTGAATGGTTTATCGTCAGTATCCTGACGTTCATGACTTTTTAGTAGTGTCTTTTCAAGAAACAAATGCGAAACCTGTGGCATATGCTTCAAAATATGCTTTTTCACTTAAGGGGAGAGGATGGTATTTTTTAAAACTTTTTTCCTACTTGGTGTAAAATATTAATTTTTTGTATGTAGAGAGCTCATGGCTATAGCAACTCATCCAAATATAAATATTTTGAAAAAAAAAATTTGGGAGCCAGATTTTAAAACAAAAATCTACCCAGTGCAGGATTTTACTAAACTCGATATATCTAAGCAATTTTTAAAGATAAATTCAAACAGTTTGTTACAATTTATTTGTAAAAGCATGTTCTACAAACTGTCTATAACAGAATTTTGATATTAATCCATACATTTGTAAAATAAACAATTAAAATTTAATTACATTTTTTTATTTTCTTTCTTGCAAACAGACAGACTTATTTTTAAAATAAAATCAATTAGGAAAATTCTGTTACAGAGAAAAGTTTCCTAGTAGTCTAGAGAATGTGTATTCTAAATTTCATACATATATATTTAATACTTCAAAAATTATATCGATTTTTGTCTGGCAATGTAGCAAAAAAATAAAGTTCCAGAAACAGCAATCAAAGGGAGTGTGATTTAATAATCCAGAGCGCAGGAACTTTAAAAATGGCGTCTCAACATCCAATAAGAGCACAGATATCCACAAAAGTTATACAATGTACGTATTCCACACACATCACAGAGTATTTTAAAGAAAAATTTGGTTTTGAAAAAAAAAATGAAGTTCCGGAAACAACAAACAAAGGGCGGTGTGATTTAAAAATCCAGAGAGCAGGAAGTTTAAAAATGGCGTTTCAACATCCGATAAGGGCACAAATACCCACAAAATATCATACAATATATTCCACACATATCACAGAGTATTTTAAGGAAAAAATCTTATTTTTCGAAAATATACTAATTTTTCACCAAAAAATACCATCCTCTTCCCTTAACCAGATTGCGAGAAACACTTTTCAGACACATCGCATTTGCATGGTTTTTCACCTCTATGAATCCGCTCGTGAACTACTATGTTATTCGACCGCGAGAAACATTTTCCACAAATATTGCATTCATATGGTTTCTAGCCAGTATGTCGGCGTACATGGCTTTTTAGATTACTTGATTCCGAGAAATCTTTCCCACATATATCGCATTTGAAAGGTTTCTCGCCAGTATGTGTGCGCAAATGGCTCTTCAGTCCACTTCGCACTCTGAAACACTTTCCACAAACATCACATTTGAATGGTTTCTCGCCAGTATGCTGACGTACATGACTTTTTAGTAGTGTCTTTTCAAGAAAACACTTGCCACAGGTTTCACATTTGTAAGGCTTTTCGCCTATGTGCTTCAAAATATGCTTTTTGCGGTGACCAGATTGCGAGAAACACTTTTCACACAAATCGCACTTGAATGGTTTTTCTCCTGTATGAATTCTCTCGTGAACTGTTACGTCATTCAACCGCGAGAAACACTTTCCACAAATGGCGCATTTATATGGTTTCTCGCCAGTATGTCGGCGTACATGGATTTTTAGATTACTGGATTCCGAGAAATCTTTCCCACAAATATCACATTTGAAAGGTTTCTCGCCAGTGTGCGTGCGAGCATGGCTCTTCAATCCACTCGGCACTGTATAGCACTTTCCACAAACAGCACATTTGAATGGTTTCTCGCCAGTATGCCGACGTTCATGACTTTGTAGTAGTCTGTTTTCACAAAATGATTTGCCACAGGTTTCGCATTTGAAAGGCTTTTCTGTCATGTGCTTGAAAATATGCTTCTTAAGATATTTCGATTTGGAGAAACACTTTTCACAAACGTCGCATTTGAATGTCTTGCCATCTGCATGACCCGAGGAAGGAGAATGCTTGGACACTTGACAAAGAGTCATACGCTCTTCATTTGTAGGAACGTGACGATCTGATGAATCAATACCATATCTATCACAAAAGAATTATTATCAATCCATATAGTCATAACAAATCAGCATTCACAAGACATAATGGGTATAATGACTCACATTTAGACACTTAACTCCACAGTATAGTTTGCAAGGTCACACCGATTTTATTGTACGAAATATTTTCCAATTACAGTCCTATAAATAATTACATGCAATATAACTGACAAAGTGGAAGTAATAAAACTGCATATTTTAACCCCTTATTCCTTGAATATTCTACAAGAATATCTAATAATATATTAGTTCCAAATTAATATTATTCTCATAAAAATTCCTCTAATGTCACTGTTTTACGCGAGAAGTACTATCCGTACAATTCTGACTTTTACACTTGAAAGAGATAAGGAATGATTTGAAGGGCTGAGAGTCATAGTGGGCTAAATCCATTTTCACAGTTTTAAAGTTTATCTCATCTTTTGATTGCCTGCTGACTCACGTACTCAACGGATAGCGTCATTTGGTCCAAATCCCTCACGTTATGAAATAATTAAAGCAACAAAAATACTCTCTGAAGCAAATGCCAGTTCTTTTAAGAAGAAGAGCCACCGGCGTGACTCAGTCGGTTAAGGCGCTTGCCTGCCGGTCTGAAGTTGCGTTCGGGCGCGGGTTCGATCCCCGCTTGGGCTGATTACCTGCTTGGGTTTTTTCCGAGGTTTTCTCCAACTTTAATGTGAATGCAAGGTAATTTATGGCGAATCCTCAGCCTCATCTCGCCAAATATCATCTCGCTATCACCAATCTCATCGACGCTAAATAACCTAGTAGTTGATACAGCGTAGTTAAATAACCAACTAAAATAAAAATAAAATTTGAGAAGAAGAGTGGGCCATGTCCAAACGTCCAAAGAAAGCTGCTGCCAGTGTTGCCAACTGGACGGAAATTCCGTAAAAACTGACGGAATTCCAACATAGCGGACGGGAAAAAAATGGCTTTGACGTGGGACGGATTTTCTGGCGGAAATTACGATTTACATCATCTTTTGACATTTTCAGCTGCTGTCATTTTTAATTGTTTATTTTTTGGGAGATTTTATCTTTTATTTGAACAGCCCTGCCTGTTCCATACTATGTTTAAGAATTCTCTGTTCCAGAGTTCCTCGTAATCAAGTTAGATGTTGAAGAATTATTATTTTAATCAGGATTGGTAAGTAAGTTGCGTTAGAATAGGGTCTTTTTTTTATTTTGACGGATTCTGACGGATTTCCAGGTGTTATACTGTCGGGGATACAATTTATGTGTTGGCGACACTGGCTGCTGCCTCTTGCCACGTGACTTGATGTAGAACATGGCGGACGAAGTAGTAGAAAATAACTCGACTAAGGTGAAATCTAGGAAGAGTGTGGAAAAGTTTGTTGAGTGGGAAAAGAATGTACGAAAAAGGAAAATAAATAGTGGCCAAGATAATGTAAATGCAATTGGAAATCCTGTGTCTGCGAAAATGTACACTAAGAAAGGCTGTAATTGTGGGTTATTGTGTGCCGAACGTTTGGATAATGAAAATGATCGAGCACATGTGCATGATACATTCTCGTCAATAAGTAATTTTGACCAGCAAATGCAGATCTTGCAGGAATAGTTCATATAATGAATATAAAGAGGTACAGAGGATCTGCTAATGTAGAAGATAGTCATCAACAGCTTTAATGCGTATATTATATTAAGTTAAAGGTAAGCTTACATACTAGAACTTCAAAAATTAGACTTACAGTGTATTCATAAACAAGGTACGGTACGTATTTAAATAATTGTCTCTTTTAATATGATAACCTTATATCTGAGATGTTAAAATTTCATTAAAGTAACGTACAAGTTTACCTAATTTCTTTACAGTAGCCTATGTATTAATTTGTAATGAAATGAAAAAAAAATTAATAATTTTCATTCAATTTAGAAAATTATATTTCAAAAGAAGGAGAATTTTTGGACCAGGAAACAAGTTTAAATTGTTATCTCTATAAAAGTAGCCTATGTGTACATATGGTAAACATTAATTTTTATTTTTACGATGACACTAATATCCGAGTATGCAAAAGGATGTACTTCAATTTGCATATAAAACGTTGGACTGCATGACTGTGAACATGATGTTATGCTATTTGTGCAGAGAAAACACTGCTCAGAGGGGGGCATCTGAAGTGGGATCCTATCTATTGTCATACCTGAAAACTGTAAATACTGGAGCAAACCACTTAACAGTATATTCAAATAACGTGTGGAAGACAAAATAGAAAGCAGTACATACAGTGGCTCCCATTAATATTCGGTTTGACTGACATGTAAGATTAAAATAAATACACTAATTATTTTCAAAAAAATTAATGAAAATAAAAATGTGCACTATAATAAACTTAAAAGTGTACTCTCCGCCAAATTACATGGAATTACAACAAAATGAAAAACATCTTCTCTGTTACATAAATAAAAATTTTAAACATTGTTACATTATTTGTGATATAACATAGTGCCTCATTAATATTCGGTTTGTTCAATTCAATATTTTGTTGAAAACCCCTTTTGCCTCAAAACAGTCCACCAGCGCCTTGGCATGCTCCTGGATAACTCCGTAGTAAATTGGGGAATAATTTTCGTCCATTCTTCCGTTAATCTCCGTTTCAGTTCTGTCTTGGAAGTGATAGGAAATTGTTTGATCTTGCGATTAGGTTTCTCCCACAGATTCTCAATCGGATTTAAATTCGGTGGTTGTGTTAGTGTGCGGACAGTTGTATAGAAGCCATAAACGCACTTTTTCATCTGTATGTTTAGGATCATTGTCCTGATAGTACTTGAAACTGTCTTTAATCCCTGGACTCTCTTCACTTCGTTTTAAATTATTTCTCATAATGT
The DNA here is from genome assembly GCF_040183065.1 of Periplaneta americana. Classification (NCBI taxonomy): domain Eukaryota; kingdom Metazoa; phylum Arthropoda; class Insecta; order Blattodea; family Blattidae; genus Periplaneta; species Periplaneta americana. The sequence goes on from NC_091126.1 coordinate 134,293,451, forward strand.
CCGAATACACATGCTAATTCATCCTTTTTTCTATGAAAAGTTCACTAACCCCACCTGCAGCCATACAACCCCATACCATGACGTTGTCCCCACCGTGTTTCACTGTTGGCAACAAATTCTTTTTTTTCCGAGATCTTCATTTTTCTTACGCCACACGTACTGTTGTCCATCCGACCCGAAGACGTTAAATTTGCTTTCATCAACAAATATCACATCGTCCCCCAGTCTTCCTCTTTATGGACATGTTCCCTTATGAACTGAAGCCGCCTCCTTTTATTTATTTCATTTATGTAAGGTTGTCTCCTACACACTCTCCCATTAAACCCCTTTTTCCTCGAAACTCTTCGAATTGTTTCGGCACCTACCTGCTTGCTAAACTCCTCACGAACACATGCTGCAAATTTCGTTGCACTTAGCCGAGGATTTTCTTTTATTTTCTTCAGGATGGAGCATTCTTCACATTCAGTTAATTTTTTTTGCTGCCCTTTTTTTTTGGTATGTACTCGATTCTGCCTTCGTTTCTGTTTCTTCTCACTACATCCCCAACTGTACTCCTACTCATACTAATATTTTGGCTATTTTTGTGTACTTTAGCTCCCTTTCGTCATGATAGATCACAAAAGTTGTTTTGTTTCCTTTGCGACCAATTTGACGACCTGTAGATTAATCCAACCTCACCTGGGCTGTGCACCACGTGTAGACAGAATGATTGCGCGTTCGCTACTGAACCCTACAATGATGTCAACAGAAAACGTGCATTGGATTGAAAGCAAATAAATCAAAACCGAATATTAAAGAGAGTGAGCTTTCATGTTACTTACCGATTAATTGTTATTACATCGTAAATATTAAACGTTCGATGTAAATTCTTTAACGTTATGTACAAAGTGTTTAAATGATTTATCTGCAACGAAATGCAGGTTCGCTTGAACAGAGAACAAAATGACAATAGCAAAATATTGTAAAACCAATCACGAACCGAATATTTATGGGAGCCACTGTAACTTCATTTTGAGCCTCCATTGTCCATCATTCACAGTTTAACAAATAGACCATCAATTTCTAGAATTTGGGCATTCTTTCCTCCCTAATGGCAGGGACTTTAGCAGAACTATTCAGTCATATAAACGCAAAGCTAAAAATCTCTTTATCGTAGACGATTATGTGGGTTTAATGCAACACTGTAGGAGAATGGAAAGCCTTTGTTGTAAAGAAAATGGAACAGTCAGACTTCCTTAATATCAAAGATATTGCAAGATGCAATTTTTTGGTGTGCAAAGACACTACAGATCGTAACAAATGGATGAAAATTAAATGACTCTGGTGTGAATCAGCTGAGCCAATGAAAATGAAATTTCGTTATTGTCTAAATGAGCTAGAAACAGTTTTTCCAAAATTTGGAAATGGAAAAGTAGGCACTCAGGCAGCTTTTGGAGATGGCCCACTGGCACATTTTTGTTTAGACAAGATAAATGTAGTGCCATAGTGTGCCAACTTCAAGACTCTGAAATACATGTAATTTAATGATCTTATAATTAGGGCAAAATATATATTTTTCCTTTTTATATCATATATAATTTCATCAATAACTCTTTATATATTAAATTAATAATTACTTATTAATATGAATTCATTAATTTTTTTCATGTATTTAACTTTACTTCAATTTTTCTCAGTTTCATGAAAATGGCACTTGACCTGCTATAGCTCTCAGCCCTTCATTTATCCCTTTGCTTTTATTCAATAAATTGGACGGTTTTCTTGCAGAAAAAATAAATAATGAACATGTATAGTTATTTCCTGTCATTAGGAAGTGAGGCAAACCTATTGAAGTAACTAAGGGACAGAATTCTGCTCTTTAGACTGAGTGCATGAGTTGGCGATGAGTTGTTGCCGAAGTATGCAGACATACAGCATAATTTTCTAATCATTCATACACATATTTACAAAAACATTTATTTTAATGTAGTTTATCGCCTCTTCAATCAACACGGTTATATCATTTCCAATATGTATAATCTTGTAGGATTCATCACTACAACCCAGGTATGCAATGCTCTGTGCTGCCTACATTATGCAAGCTGAGAATAGGCACTGTAATTACTACATCATCCAAACTAGTAATGGAAAAGTTTGGTGTTGCATTAAACTAGCTACTAAAGACGATTTTACAGATCAATGAATTTCTGAAGTTAATGATTTCATAGAGAGAGAAAGAGACAGAGAGAACACATATCAGAGATTTTAAATCTCACAACAGGATTTAAAAAATTTCTCAGATTTACGAATTAACACAGTGATTTTATCAATATAGACATTTGTGTCATCCATCATCTTTCCATGTTGAAGGGGAAGTGGCATGCAAATATCAATAGATATACACATACTCACGCACACATGTATACACGTAAATACAATGAGTTCACATTCAAAGAAGACTGCACTATGTTTATATTTCGTTTGTAGTAGTAATATATGTTACATAAGTGTTCTGCCCATGGGCTAATCTTTCACTGCAAACCCAGCATTCTCCAATCTTTCCTATTTTCTGCCTTCCTCTTAGTCTCCGCATATGATTCACATATCTTAATGTCGTCCATTATCTGATACCTTCTTCTGCCCCAAACTCTTCTCCCTTTCACCATTCCTTCCAGTGGATCCTTCAGTAGGCAGTTTCTTCTCAGCCAGTGACCCAACCAATTCCTTTTTCTCTTTCTGATCAGTTTCAGCATCATTCTTTCTTCGCCCACTCTTTCCAACACAACTTCATTTCTTATTCTGTATGTCCACTTCACATTTTCCATTCTTCTACATATCCGCATTTCAAATGCATCTATTCCCTTCTCTTCACTTCGTTGTAATGCCCATGTTTCTGCTCCGTACAATGCCACACTTCACACAAAGTACTTCACTAGTCTCTTCCTTAGTTCTTTTTCCAGAGGTCCGCAGAAAATGCTCCTTTTTCTATTCTATTAAAAGCTTCCTTGGCCATTGCTATACTCCTTTTGACTTCCCGGCTGCTTATAGTACATCCCATGTATTTGAAGCTGTTCACTTGCTCTACTAATATATATCACAACAACAATTAACCATGTGTTTTGGACAAATGCATTCGAAAGGAGGGACATTTCCAACTATGCTGTAGTTGTTTATGGTGAGTCCTCATTTAAATTGAATGCTCTGTACACGGATAAGTTATTTATAGAAACAAATTTCAAAATGTATAAAGACATCAGGAAAACAGAAAGAATGTTATGGCAGAGAAAATATGTTAGTATTGTGACGCCCACATGAGATTCGATCTCACGACCGACGGAGGAGAGGCTAAGTCGGCCTTGTGTTGGGCGAGGTGCGCGCGCATCTGCCTCCTGGGGCATGGCTACGCACGGAGTAAAGGGGGACGGACCCTCCCGAATCTGCTAGAGAAATCCATCCAAAGAGCAGCAGTGTGCGAGATAATTCGAGAAGCCGTACTTTCCAGAAACTGTGGTGTGAGTATAAATTACGCGTGCAAGTAAACGCGAAGCAGTTTCAGTTATTCAGTCAGTGAATAAGCCAGAGCAAGTAAGCCAGTCTTGTGTACCGGAGTTCGACTCGAGTGTGCGTCCGCAACTGTGCCAGCATCCGAAGGCCTGAGTTCGAGTGCAGTGGACCGCAGTTGGAGGGACCTGAGTTCGAGTGCAGTGGACCGCAGTTGGAGGGACCTGAGTTCGAGTACAGTGAACTGTCTCTGAAGGTCTGTGGTTCGAGATACTGTGAACTCGAGTGACTTAGATAGAAGAACTGTGAACTAAGAACTGATAGTTCTGATTTGTAAATAGTGCTTTGTAAATATTAGTTAAGATTAACAGTTCATTGTTGTTCGTAATAGTCCAAGTAAATTGTCATTGCCGTCAGTGGAGTGCTATAACGAATACTGTGTTGAGTGAAAATTCTGTTGTTGACGAGAGCGTTTAAGGTGAATTGTAGAAAGGAATTATTGTTGGAAGAATAAAATCCTATTGTTGAGTTGAAATAAAATTCACAGTATCATAGAGTAAGTATATAGATAGTATTCTTGGTCTACTGCGCAGGATATCAACATTGGAAACGTAATTCACTTTGGTATTCTGCAAACGATTCTGTAGTTTAGATTAGATTAGATCTTTATTAACAAATGGAATTAAAAGCATTCATGGCATCAACAGTACACAAGAAACATGACATAACATACAATACAAATAAACTTAATTCTAAATAATAAGCTTCGCATACAAAATCATAAATCCTTTAAATTTACATTTAAAGTGCAAAATAGTATGGATTATACAGTATTAGGTAATATGTGTTACAGTACAACTTAATACTACATTACATGCAAAAAAAAAAAAAAAAAAAGAATCAGACGGAGCTAAAAGGAATTAAGTCACTTTTGACAACTTTTCAGGAGAAGCAAAAAATATTCCACTAATACCACAAATATTATATTTTTATGTTATAGAAGACAAAAGAATATTTAAAAGTCTTAGTTCCTTCTTCCACCGTTCGATGCGCATGACATCAGTTGTTCAAATTGTTGCATAACCCAAAACTTCATATTTTTACTTAATTCCTTTTAGCTCTGACTGATTCAATTATATAAGCTCGATCTCCAGTCTCTTCTCTGTTTCATTTTCCCAGTCTTGACTTCAACTCTGGCTTACCTGGAACATAAAATAATCAAGGGCAGTATCAAGGAGAGAGTGATAATTACTGAAATTTTTAATTTAGATATTCATTTGTGCAAATGGCATATATACTAATAAAATGTTCTTTACCTCTTTTCTTAATTTTCTCATGTTAAGTTCCTTGATATTTTGTGAAACTTTATTGTATAAACTGCTGCCTCCATATGATGCACTGTTAAGACTTCTGGAAACTTGTGGTAATTCAAATGTGTGTTTTGGGATGTTCTGGTGTTATGCTAGTGATAAATTGAATTTGTTTTAAGTGAATCTGTCTTTTGTTGAATAAAGCACACTATTTGTAAAATATATATTCAGGGTACAGGTAAGATTTTTAGTTCTCTCAAAATGTTTGTATTTTCAGTCTCTAAAGGAAATTGTTTAATAATTTTAAGTTTTCTTTTCTGCAGTTTGAGAACTTGGTTAATTTTGGTGAAGATCTCCAAGTAATAATGCCATACGATAATATTGAATCAATATATTCAATGCAGACTGATATTAAAAGTTCCATGGGTGATATCTTCGCAAGGACACCAAAAGCATAATATAAAAGCAGGGGCGTATTTTGCGGGCTACTGGGGCTACCGGCAGTAGCCCAAGGAAATTACAAAAGAAAAAGTTTATAATACAACATAATGTAATAATTTTGTATTATTAGTTTTACCATAGTAATTAAAATTAAAGTAATTGTTAGATATATTTTGTGTAATAATAGGGTCAGCAGTAGCCCAAACCCTTTAACCAGTATACGCCACTGTATAAGAGACTCAGCTTCTCGGTTAGATGTTGAAAATATTTATATGCTTCTCCCATGTCAGACTGGAATCTTTTCATATACCTAAAAATGTTGTGCATTCTACTTCCTTAATTATTGAATTTTTAAGTACCAAGTGAATCTGGTCAGATGAATATTGATTAAATGATATATACATACTTTTATTTACTTTTCATTTAAGCTTATTATTTGCTAGCCACTGTTCTAGTTTTGTTTATTTTATTTATTTTAGTAGGTTATTTTACAACGCTTTATCAACATCTTAGGTTATTCAGCGTCTGAATGAGATGAAGGTGATAATGCCGGTGAAATGAGTCCGGGGTCCAGCACCGAATGTTACCCAGCATTTGCTCGTATTGGGTTGAGGGAAAACCCCGGAAAAAAACCTCAACCAGGTAACTTCTCCGACCGGGAATCGAACCCGGGCCACCTGGTTTCACGGCCAGACGCGCTAACCATTACTCCACAGGTGTGGACTATAGTTTTGTTGATGTTTCATTAATATTTATTTGTAACTTCTCTTCCCTATTATCACTAAGTATTATGTTTGTGTAATTTGCAAATAACACAATTTTTCCTTCAATTATATTTAACAGGGGATCATTTATGTATAGAAGGAATAAGATTGAACCAAGACTTGAACCCTGAGGGACACCATGGGGCATAGCTATGGACTTTTTAGTGTTTTATATATGGAGTCTTACTTGTGATTCATTAATGAAATGTATTCAATGTAAGATAAAAGTTATTATGCACTGATTATAGCGACACTAATGGCGAACTACTGCTCTTCCTTTAGATGCAAAGAAAAATATGGAAAAGGAGAAAACATATTAAGTATCGCACACACATAACCTCACTTGTAAATTTCATATTCTAGACTTAGTTTTTAGTTCTCACATAAACTAAATGATTTACTGGTATCGCTTTTATATCCTTCATTTTATAATTTTTGTAGTTCTTTTTAGACATTTGTTTTGCAAGATTTCTGTTTCTCTTCCATTATGCTTTCCCATAACATTGCTGACTTTTTCTTCCAGTTCTGAAGGTTTTTATGAGTTTCCTGCAGTTAATCTTCCTTGAGCCCTAATTTTTTTTTACTTCTTGTAATTTCTAAGTTCAAAATGGAAATTACTGACCACTTCCATTTGTGAACCAAAGAAAAAAACATAATATTTAAACCAACACAACTGTAGTTTCAGTCCCTGGATGAAGTCTTTTATTCTACGTGCCTATGTAACTCTGATACAGTGCAGATCTTTTTTATTGTGTAAATGCATTTCCTGAGTTTATTCCTCTTTTCAAGAAGTCCTGAAATCATATTGAAGTTACGAGTTACTTAGGAGTGTTCCATATTAGCCATTATTTTTTCATGCTTAAGGCCACTTTCCAGTTGAGACAAAATTGGGCTAGTAAATCAATATTTTGTTAATAATTTATTCAGGATGTCGATAAATTCTGTTCTTTACTGATGCTCACTATTAAATTATCAGTATCGACATAATAACGTGACATACACTCCAAAATATTAAGTTTTATTTCGTTGGTTATTTAACGACGCTGTTTCAACTACTAGATTATTTAACGCCAATGGAATTGGTGATAGCGAAATGGTATTTGGTGAGATGAAGCCCAGGATTCGCCATAAATTACCTAATATTTGCCTTATGGTTGGGGAAAACCTCGGAAGAAACCCAAGCAGGTAATCAACCCAAGAGGGAATCGAATCCGCATCCGAGTGCAACTCCAGACCAGAAGGCAAGCGCCTTAGCCGACTGAGCTATGCTGGTGGCTTTTTACAGTTTGTAAAAGTTCATCATAATACAAAAATAAATGTAAAGGAATCTCAAAATATCAGAAAATAACTTATTATTTGTAGAAAAAAAATTCTGAAACTAAACAACAGAATAGCATATAAGAAATAATTAGGAACCATAAGTGAAAAGTCCACATCTGTGGAGTAACGGTCAGCGCGTCTGGCCGTAAAACCAGGTGGCCCGGGTTCGATTCCCGGTCGGGGCAAGTTATCTGGTTGAGGTTTTTCCGGAGCTTTCCCTCAACCCAATATGAGCAAATGCTGGGTAACTTTCGGTGCTGGACCCCGGACTCATTTCACTGGCATTATCACCTTCATCTCATTCAGACTCTAAATAACCAAAGATTTTGATAAAGCGTCGTAAAATAACCTACTAAAAAAAATAAAAAAGTTAGTGAAAATAGTTTGTAAAAATAAGAGTAAACTCCTGTTTATTGTTAGAGTGAGATGGGAACAGAAACTGAAGGTATAATCATTGCATTGCTGTAGATTACAAATAAAATATTACATAATTGTGCAGAAATCTCGTCATATTACAATAATGATTAAGTAGGATAATGAAAGATATTTTTTATTTAACAATGTATTAAAATTAGACCTATAAAGTAGTTATAGGACCACCATCAACTAGTTTCATAGTGTATATATGGTATTCGATATTATTATTATTATTATTATTATTATTATTATTATTGTTATTATTATTATTATTATTATTATTATTATTATTATTATTAGTGTATAGTCCACACCTGTAGAGTAACGGTTAGCGTGTCTAGCCGCGAAACCAGGTGGCCTGACCAGGTGGCCCGGGTTCGATTCCCGGTCGGAGCAAGTTACCTGGTTGAGGTTTTTCCCAGGGTTTTCTCTCAACCCAATATTAGCAAATGCTGGGTAACTTTCGGTGTTGGGCCCCAGACTCATTTCACCGGCATTATCATCTTCATGTCATTCAGACGCTAAATAACCTAAGCTGTTGATAAAGCATTGTAAAATAACCTACTGAAATAAAAATAAAAAATAGTGTATAAAGCACGCATAACTGTTCAATTTGTTCCTCTTCTTATAATGATACATCAGGTCATGTTCTTTCCATTCATTTTTTACCAGCATGTATTGCATTTTATAGTAAGACTAGTAGTAGAACGAACTGTTACTATATTAATAATGCAGTGACATGAAGAACTTTGAATACAAGCCTGAAGATGAATTGAATCGGGAAGTAAGCAGACGAGTGGTCTCAGTATGATTCTTAGGACAAAATAAAATAAAATACACGCACGTGCACACACACAAAGTCTAAGTGTCTGGGAAATAAGTTTAATAAACAATAATATATTCTCGGACGAATAGCAGGAGTTCAGGCAATCAGTAAAATTTCATTACATAATAGGAACAACGTAATATTTCTACTTATTGCGCTAGGTCGAAAAAAAGCACAGTATTTCCTATGAAATATATTTATGTCAGTCAATTGAAATCGGCTGCTTTTAACCCAAAGTCACGATACTCGTCTCTGTTTTGATGTTGATACCCTTGAGCAGCAGATATACACACTCTCTTTATTATATTAACTCTATGGTTAGTATGATTACTGAGATTACAAATAAGAAAACGAATCCATATCAGTTGTAAGATTGTAAATAATTTAGAGACTGATTCCATAAAACGTTTTTACTTGCAAAAGGAATATATTTTAATGTAGATATACGGTAAGTGAGGAATTAACAAGGAATGATTAAGATGAGACTTTACATCGATTATTTTTTCCAAATACCAAAGTTGTGTCAAGAGCTATCAGCATACAAATACTGAGTCTATAAACCACTGAAGATGACCTGGACGTAGTTAGGAAAATTAATCCAGGAAAGGTCGCTATAGACAGTGTTGTTCTGGTGGTTACATACCCAGCATTTTTCTGAGGCTAGCACCACACAGGATTCTTCCTGTTACAATTTTTGAGAGGGACGAAATACCGAGTTGAAGTGACAACATATGTTTTCTTAAGACTTGAAGCTTTCTTTTGATGTATCACAATACATAGCATATTTGAAAATATATCCATGTCTGCTTTAATATTTCCAGACTAGCTTTTGTACTGAAAAGTTTTTATTTTATTAAGAAAAAAGAGTAAATTTTCTGGTGAAATGCCTGCATACAAGGAAAGGTTTATGAACTTTCAAATGGACAGAATAAATCCGAATGGATTACATGTCCATTGACCTTTCAAAGTATGAGATTACAGTGAAATTGTATTAAATGACCACTGATAGATCCATGTAAAATTGGATTTTGAGTGGATTGGTCGCTTAATAGGGGAGCCTTTCTCACAAAAGTATTGAGTTAAACTACGGCATCCACATAAAATAACAGAACTAGGAATGTATTGTTAATTACAATGAGTTGTATACAGGAGATTTTTACAACTTCCGCATTTTAAATTATAAATTGAAAAACTATGTCGTTCTATTACATCTCCTTTTTTACAATTTCGTCGGGGAAAAGGGCTGTCCTTAAATTGAGGTAAAAATACATTTTATTTTATGGGATTTACATCAGCTCTAATAAAAATTGGCCTTTAAGAGTAGTTGTCTCCTAATAGGAGTGAACTTTCAGAGAATGTAGGCTTTCACAGCCGGCGTCAATAGGATTGGTATTTTCCGGGCTAGAGGACCATGGTCTGTCAGTAATACAACCAAACATTTTGTCCACTACTCTGGTGGACATCATCTTCAGTGTCGTGGTACACGTGACTGGAGAGATCTGCTGTGTGTATCAAGGACTGATACTGAAACTGGTAGCACATCGATATTTAAGGTGTGGGAAGGTTGTGGCTTGTCGTCGCTGCGGTCTGCACCAGTGGCTTCAGTGTTCTGATTGTTTGTCATAGTGTCTAATTGTTGGAGAAAGGTTTTGGTGTGTGTGCTTCTGAGGGCTGCGTACCAAGCTTTGCTGACCTTGAGTCTTTCTTCCTTAAAGTTAAAGTTGTTATTGTGTTTGTGTATTTCAATAGCCTCCTGATGTAACCTGTCATAGAAGTGTGGCGTAGTGCTTAGGATGTCAGTGTCCTGGAAACTGATGTTCTAATCCCCATCTTTAAAAGCATGCTCAGCTACGGCTGACTTGTCCACGTGACCTAGACGGCAGTTCCTTCTATGCTCGGTGGTTCGAGTCTTGAACTTTTAGAGGTTTCATTGTAATTTTTCGATCATAACTGAGCTGTTGTTCTGACAAATATTTTCCGTACAGAGTACCATGTATTGTTCGAAGAAAATTCTTCTGGTATGTAATAGCCAATATTTATAAATTCACCTAGAGAGAGAGAGAGTGACTTGTAACCCCTTCCATTTTGGTGTAATTTTCATTTGAATTTTAAACTTAGAAAATTGTTAATATACGAGGGATAGTCAAAAAGTAACCTCAATAATTGTTTTATTAATTGAATATGTACAAAGAGACTACAAACACTGCATCACTTTTCAACATAGTATAACAGAAACACTTGCATTGAAAGCAGTGTGGACTATGTTGAAAAGTGATGAAGTATTTTTAGTCTTATTGTACATATTCAATTAATAAAACAATTATTAAGGTTACTTTTTGACTCTCCCTCATAACAATCAGCACAGGGTTAAGACTAACATATCTTAAAAAAAAAATTAGACAAAACACAAAGTTCTATCTACATATCTTGGATCAATCATGTCCATATTTTACAGAAGGAAAAGTTGTGGCAGCTAGGTGACATATCACAGTTATTTGGAAAATTCATAAAAAATACAATACTACATAAGGATATCTCTATAGAACAGACTAGGAAAACAGGAGGAAAGGCAAAAATAAAGAAAAAATGGTAGACACATGGAAAGACATAAAAATATCATTCGACTTAATCAGTTCTAAATGAGCAACGAGTGGAGCTGGACATGAATGACCGCACATTGTATAAAGTAGTGAAGTGAAATAGTACAAACAAATTGTTCTAAAGTTTAAAGAATTTTGAAGTGAGGGTTTTGACTAAAATGGATCCAGAAAGTATTAGTGACAGCATCGTTAAAATTAATAAGAAGATAAAAGAATTACAGGAGGAAAATAAGATGTTGAAGAGAAAAGTGAAAGACTTGGAAGAAGAGAAGCAGAAGAATAATTTAGTATCTTTCGGGATTGAAGAACAGGAAAGAGAGCAATCTTGGGAAACATACGAGGTGATATTGAATGTGTGCTGGGAGTGGATGGGATTAGACATTAGTAACGGGCAAGTGAAAGAGGTCTATAAAGTGGGACGTGAGGTCAACCGGCCTGTAATAGTCGAATTGGCGAATGCTATGATTAAGGAGAAGATAGTGACCAAGAGGAAAGAGTTAAAAGACTCAAATATTAGTATTGATAGTGACTTTGACTATGTAGTGAGGTGCAGGAGGAAACTGTTAGTACCTTTTCTGAAAGCAGCAAGGTCCAACGGTCACTACGTGAGACTAGTGAAAGACAAATTAAAAATAAATGGTGAGGTATTCGACGTGGAATTATGTTTGGATAGCTTAAATAAATCAGGGATAGGAGACAATATAAATGAAGAAAAGGAAAAGCGATCGAGGATAAAGTAATGGGAATAGTGAAGAAAAACTCAGTTACTATCAGGAACGAAGTCGTGAAAAGCAAGAGAGTGCAGAAGTTGGAGTTTTGTTGAATGCAGCAAATTCCGATCAAGCAGCAGGCAACAGTAGGAAGACCCAGAACTTTTTGCTGACAGGAGAAAAGAGAGGGAAGGCCGTGAAGAGTAGAGAGTGGGCGAAGTCAGTAGTGATGTCACCACGAGGTCATGATAGGAGTGAAGTGTATCAAGAGAGTGGGAGTGATGACGGAGACATTTTGTGGTGTCAGCGAGAGAAATAAATGCAACGTGAGTCAACAGCTGGTAAAGGTTAAGGAGCACAAGAAAGATGATAGGAATAAAAAAGGAGGGTTAGGGATAAGAAGAGGAAGTATAGTAAAGGTAAATACAGCAGATAGTGAAAATCGAGCCAGCAGTAGCAAGGATAAACCCTCTTATAATCTCAGAAAATGGTGTGTTAGTGGATTCAAGGATTAGTTAAGAAGTGTGCAGTGAAATATGGAAGAATAGTGATTAAGAATTAGGAGTAGATAATGATGATTTTATTTAAATAGTTTTCAAAGAATATCAGTGTAAATAATTAGGGACTGTAGAAATACAGAGTAGTAAAGGAAATTGTTAGGTTTTGTTATGAACAGGAAGTAGTAGAAGATAGGATTAGAAGATAAGCAGGGTTAGATAATAAACGTAGAAATATAGTAAGTAACAAGTATAGTGAATGAACATGGAGGACAAAGTGACTGAACAGATGAACAATGCAATGATGAATATGAATCGGTCTTAAACGTCTGGTAGTGTAAAAGTTGTAAATAGTGTAAGAACAGAACTGCTGGCCCGAATACAGAAATGTGAAGGGCCAGCAGGACCAGAGAGATTAGTGTGAGAATAAACCATATATCATATCATATCATTTGACTTAATTTATGAACAGCATCAATTGAGTGCATACTGTATATGTAACACATTTTTTTCAAAATTCTATGTAAAACAGCTAAAGAGATAATGAAATCGTTTCCATCATATATATTTTTATTTTTCTAGGCATTAAAACTTAAAAAAAACTTGAACTATATAGACCTCAATTTGCTTCATACAAGTGCAAGAAGTATTTACATGAAAAGGAGTACTATGTGAACTATAATGGTTCACTCCTAAATAAGGAAGTGACGATTTCTTATAAGTTAGAGGCTGTTTGGATTAGGAATATTCGTAAACAAAACTACATACAAATATTTTCACAAAACATTATGATCATTACTATTTCATTTGTCTTCACCTTATCAAATAAATACAATTAAAAAAATGATCTCTTCTATAGATTCGAGTTTATGACCACATTATGTTTTCCATTTGAAAATAAGATCTATTGACTTTTACTAAATTTGTTAAATTTGTATTAATATATTACTCTAATCTGTTTTGGGGAGCACACGTCAACAGTCAATGTAATGAAGCATTAACAGTTCTAGTGTATATTTATTGTAAGACAAAGCACATACGGTTCCAAAATTGTATTTATTACTGTGCCCACGTCGCATCAAATGATAGAAGTATTCTAAAATATTTTGGAATTACGCGACTGAAATACATAGAGGTATGAGCAGTAATCACACACAGTCATTTAGAGTGACCTTTACACTGGATGCCTAATGAGTTCATTGTGAACACACTACACAACAAAATCGAAATTTATTGTCATGCTCCAACATTCCACATACGTACCAAGTACAGGTCTCTTGCGCTGTTTTCCTCATAATTCATTACAATTTCAGAATCAATGTCCTCATCAGACGAACTCTCAAATAATACTTTCGTAGAAATTCTCTTTTTGCTTTCTTGAGTTTTCTTTCCACTATTTTCCTCGGTCTTCTGATGCCCTATTTATCATTATGTTTGTTGTCACTATTTCTGATCTCAATTTTCTTGACCTAGCACTACTTACATGCTTTTGGCTAAATTGCATGGGAAGGTTTTGGTATCAGAGACATTACCTCAATGATATGGAGTGGTATGGACGACTGGGGGACAGGGTGAGTGGGGTAGATATGGTCTTGAGGTACTTGATTTGTCCCTGTGAATATTTAATGGTACTGGTAGGCCTACATAACATTGATCTGCGTCATTTTTTAAGTCAACATTTTCATAGCTCATTTATATTTAGTGCATGCTGAATTCAGAAATATAGCCTAACTCATTTTGCTCAGTCAGGTCAAATTTTCTTACTATCACATTTTTTAAAAAGATGGTATATCAGAAATAAATTTATGTTATAATTAAAGACACAATTTTTAGTCCTGTATCGTTTTAAAGGAGGTGACGTTAAGATGAGTGAAGAGGGTTGGATGATGTAAGCTGTCCTTGAGTGTACACGGAGCACATGACAAAGTACTGCTACTGGTTTTGGGGTTAGAACACAGACTGCCGAATTATATCCGTGTTAATGCTAGCTCAGTTAATTAGTGTTTGCAATGTTGGTGCAGTGTAATGCCGAAAACATGAAAGTTATTGCTTGGAAGTTTAAAGAAGTTGGTGGAGAATGTTGGAAATGCATATTTATGTGCAAAAGGAGACATTATTACATATGTTCTATGTGAGACAGATATAAAAGGAAATGAAAAAAGATACAACAGCACTGCAATTCCAAGAAGCACATTTATATTGTAAATCTGTTAAAACAGAATGAAGATAATATACGATCTTCACCCAGTAACAAAGTTCTAGGTAAAAGAATCGAATTATTTCAAGATTTGTGTGAAATTATGATTCAGTGTAACATTCCATTCGAGAAACTCGATAATATATATTTTAAAAACTTTTTAGAAAAGTGTACAAAAAAGAAGGTTCCACGAGCAGCAAAACTTCGTCAAGGTACGTACTTTCGTGTTACGAAAAAGTGCTATGGAACATTAGAAGTACAGTAGCAGATAAAATCTGGGTGTCACTTGACGAAAATACGGATGAAGCTGAACTATATGTTGGTACTGTAATGTTATTGTTGGTATAATGTCGCCAGACAACCCAGGAAAAACGTTTTTGTTACTAAGTGAAGAACAAGATAAAGGAAATCATTTAACGATCTACAGTATCTTTGAAAAGTCTATGAATATCATTTGGCATGAGGGCATCGTGAGAGAAAATGTATTCTTGCTGGTGTCAGATGCTGTATCATACATTACGAAAACAGACAGGTACAAAAATCACAATTTTTTTTAGATTTGTGTGAAATGATGGTTCAGTGCAACATTACATTCCAGAAACTGGATAATTTATATTTAAAAATTTTGTAGAAAATTATACAAAAAATGAGAGAAGCAATAATTAAAAATGACAAAATTGTACCGCTAAGAAGTGCAATGTTAGAAAGATGTGCGCTGTGGAAACAATTATGTAATCTTAATTTGAGTGTACTCGCCTGGTACTGAACGCGGTCTCGACTGAACAGTAAACATTGGACAGAACAACACCATGCACACGGTAAGGGGACTAAAAATTATGTCTTTATTTATAATTATTAAACTATACTAATTATGGTTTCAAGTCAGACTTACATTTGCGTAAACAGTAAAATATGCACATGGAATGAGACACGAACATCACTGTTGTGGAAGAAAGGATCTTTTCAAGGACTTTCGTATGTCTTTTGGATCTGGAACATCCCTCTTGAGGTACTGGCAATAGTGTGCAAGCATGTTCACATTCAAACGACCCTGATACCTCTCTTTCTTCACTCGAATCTCGCTATGAAAGCACTTTCCTTGCTCCTCTCTCTATTCCCAATAGTTTTCAGGAAAGTAATCTAAATTCGACCTGAGGAAGTGCATCTTTATGTACATACACTCACCAATAGCCTGGTAGCTTCGCAGGAGTTCCTCAACAGCATGTTCGTATTCTGGGCTCCTATGATTGCTCAGAAAGATCTTAATAATAGACTTCAATGTGAGCCAGGCATTCCTCTCTTTATCCTCTTTATTAGCATCATCATCGAATTTAGCATCATTCATAAGCTCCCTGATTTGAGGGGCATAAAAAATACCTGCTATTAGTATGGCCTCACTGGTACGTGGAAACTTCTGACTTAGGAAAGCAAGAGCTCTACTTTTTTTTGTTGAGTGACTTGACAAAATTTTTCATTAGGTCAAATTTGATGTGCAGTGGCGAAAGTAAAACTTTTTGAGGACCCACAAGAGCTTCTGATAGAACGTTGTGTGAACCTGGTTTCAGGCTAGTCTTGCTTCCCAGTTGCTTTCAACAAAGTGCAGCAGACACGAGGTGCGAAAGGTTTGTCCTGATCACCAATTTTGACACAAAAGTAGGCATGATACTCGTACATTTTCTTCACAAAAGGAGAGATTTTAAATTTTTGCTCTGGCATGATGACTTCACCACAAATGTAGTGAAATCAGTCTGGATGAGTCTTGCACTTTCTATTCATTTTTTAAGAACATTCCTTAAATCAGTTTTACCACTGAGAAAGCTCAAGCCAGTCTACATGGGGCTACTGAGTTGCCACTATACGTACAAGTTGCAAGCTATGGTCCATGTCTCAAGTGTGATTTTCAAGGTCTGAAACACGAATGAAATTTCTTAAAAAGCCCTTTCTTCCACATTAATTACATTTATGTACTATATAATATGTTTAATGTACATCTGATGCGAATTGCAGTCTGTTTTGTGATAGTAGGCATACTATTTTCTTATCTGTTATACGCTTTATCTCTGTAAATACATACTAACTAAAATCTTATCTAGTAAACAACCTGACCTGACTGAGTAAAATGAGCTATATTTTTTAATTCAGCATGCAAGGAACATAAGAGATCAAATAATTGATTAAATGGCGATCTTACTCGTGTTAATTATGTAAGCATGTGCAGCTTACAGCTGTTTTGGTGCTACTTGACACCATCCTCAGAGCCTTCTGTGTCTCGGTGTCATCTCAACTTCGCTGCCACATACTAATGCCAACCACAGATACAATAACATAAATACATACATGGAAATCCTACACATACAACCCAAAAACCAAAAACTCAACACACTAGAACAATATACAGACACACTAAAACACACCCTAATCAAATTCTCAATACAGAGATCAATTTCAGAACACACACACACACACACTATTTGATTCAACTCTTCATCACACGAACGCACTCACACAACAGGCAGAAAAGTTGAGATGACGCTGAGACACAGAAGGCTCTGAGGATGGTGTCAAGTAGCACCGAAAGAGCTGTAAGCCGCACATGCTTACATAATTAACACGAGTAAGATCACCATTTAATAAATTATTTATATTCAAGTGTTAAAAGTAGTGTACGAAAGATTCAACATGGATAAATTTTTTTATTTTATTGGGTTATTTTACGACGCTGTATCAACATCTAGGTTATTTAGCGTCTGAATGAAATGAAAGTGATAATGCCGGTGAAGTGAGTCCGGGTTCCAGCACCGAAAGTTACCCAGCATTTGCTCGTATTGGGTTGAGGGAAAACCCTGGAAAAAACCTCAACCAGGTAACTTACCCCGACCGGGATTCGAACCCGGGCCACCTGGTTTCGCTGGCAGACGCTCTGACCATTACTCCACAGGTGTGGAACATGGATAAAAGATCAGTTATAAAATCCTTGACCTCAGAAAAAAGTTTTGAAACACAGACCAATGATAATTATTGTATTCTTAGTATATTAACATTTGCTAGTAAATAATGACTCTCCTGCACTCTTGTAACAATCACAGGATTCAATGATTCTGCCGCAGGGGATGAGGTAGTGGCAGGACTGGAAGCATCCATAACAGTGAAGTAACAGTGTCTCAGTTTTGGGTCACTGCTCCTGGTTTTTCTTGTGTTCTCTATGGCTGAATATTATATCAGCAAGTGTGAAATCTCTTTTGCTGTAGTCTCTGGATTCAGAGACCCAATCCCAGTTTTCTGAAATTATTTCACAGCTTTCTCGAAATTTGCTGTCCTTGTGTATCTCTTATTAAATGAGAAAGCAAGGTCTTAAGGTGTGATTTTTTTCAGATGCATGGGATTTCATGAAAAGCTCATATTCCCTATGCAAAGTAGTCTTGAGAGGACCAAAAAATCTAGGTCCAAAGGCTGCAAATGATGCAACGTGTGAGATCGAAAAGACACTATGCAGATTCCTATCTCCTTATAGAATAAGTAAAACAGGATCGAAATATGACTGCAGTGGTTGTCCAGGATTAGGAGGACGGAATTGTGAATTGTTGCATTTGATGGTGCAACAGAATATTTCAGCCATTCAGTGAAGAGTTGTGTTGTCATCCACCAAATGTGAGAGCAATGTTAACTTCCAAACTTGTACCTGGATGTCCATCTATTTTAAGTTATGCTGATATGCATTTTCTTAGAAAAACAAACCTGAGTGGAATGCAATGTCCTGAAGCACTGAAGGACCAAAAAATTGTAACATTCTTCCCTCTTTTGCAGCTTGTCAAGGAGCCAATTTCTTTTATGTCTTTTGGGCCAATGATTCGAGAAGAATTGTGCACTGTTGTTATTCCCGTCTCATCTACGTTATATATTCTCATAGGTGAGAATATATATTTGGAAATCACAGTTTCTATTTACCATTGCACTTCGTTTCTGTTGCATGCAAACAACCTGTTGACAGTTGTCTGTGGATTATTAGACTAAGCTTCACATGTCTTTTCAAAAATGCATAAAGCCAATATTTCCCAACTTGTCTATTTTCCTTTGAAAAATTGCTTTGATTCCGTTATTTTCTGCACATTTACATGCCAATCTCTTTAACTCAACAGATGTAATTCCAAAAAAAACTTCGCCAGGAGTGGGAGGACATGATTCACAATTTCTATCTCTTGTTATGGACTGAAAATGCATTCGGTTACTGGTGAAGGTGAACAACATTTTTGTGCTTTTACCCTATCTTTAATACCACTGAAGGGTATCTTGAATCTAACAGTGACTTTTCTTTCTGATTTCCTATAAGTTATGGCTTTTAATGCTGCTTCAATTGTTTCGGTTGTCCATGAGGCATTATTTGTTTTTCTCTGCATCTGAAGCTTATTTGGCATCTGATGAAGAGATAAAATTACGACTTAAATTAGTGTGAATATTGATAGGCAATTAACACATTCATTTGATAGTTTTAGGGGTAATTAGACCCTCATGCACACAGATACAGTACTTAGTTTAGCTTAACTTGCAATACATGATTTGATTCTAGAATTATCAATGTATTTTTTGTAACAGGTTTCGAAAAATTGTCCAAGATATCAATTTCCATTTGAAGAGTCCACTGCAAGAATGATGGATGTCACTTTCTTGTCGAAAATGAACCAAGATTGTCAATGCATAGCTTAAGACATATAGAGTGTACATACAGAGTTATATGGCATTAACAATGATAGCCATTGCCGGGTAATATTTTGGCGAATCCTCGGACCTCATCTCATCTCACTACATATCACCAAAAAAAAAAAATGTAAAAAATTGTAGAAAATTACTAAATTGTAAAACTATAAAAATTTGTAAAAATTGTAATTGTAATATTGTAAAATGTTGACTTGTTCCACATCTTAAAGCTTCATTGCTCATGTAAGATCTATGGAATAAATTAAATGAATGAATGAATGGAAAATCACAGTTAAGCTTTGAGCACTAAGCATTTCAAACTTTCAATTGCTTCTCCTGCAAATTCCAAATGACTTCCATCATTCTTGCATTATCCTGCAGGACAAAATTCTGGCACATCCGGCAATGCTGATATAACCTCTGCAGTTGCGAGTGTCGTTAAATAAAACATAACATTTTCTTGCAGTGGACTCTTCATTTGAATATATTATTTCTAATTCTCAAAAATTATTTTTATGAGCTGTATGATTATATCTAATCTTCTTTTGTAATCTAAAGTAGAATACTAAGTTGTACAAAAATTGAGCATTAAATTCAAATATATTATCCAAATTTAACAAATATGATCTAACTGAACTGAATTCTTTTATAACAGACTGCACATACTTCAGAATATTTTAAAATTTTGGTGACATAGATTATCATGGTAGGCAAAATCTGATAAAAAAGGATGTTATATTTCAGATAAAATTAGGAAAAAAAAAAACACATACATATATAGCATATCATGTTATTGACAAATAGAAATGTATTAAAAATCAACGAGTCTCATTCATTGCAAAAATACAACATAAGAAATATTGGGCAGTCTTTCCAACTAAGTTAATGACTGAGTTAATTACATTGGACTATTATAACACTTAAATGTAATAAAACAAATTTATAGTGACTTAATATTTAATCGTATGTAAGGCAATGCTGCTCAGTCTGAACATCATCATGTTTGTTAATTGTTATGTCGCCGCTAACACGTGGTTCAAAGATGAATATGCAATTATCAAAGCAAAGTGTACAGTATTCAGTATTATAATATAGGGAAATACATATCACAAAGAACATTGTCTCATAATATGTTGATATATGAATTAAGACTTCTTATAGCAGATCAATGCAGTTAATTTTTGTTATGAACTGTCATACAGTTGCTCTAGAACAACCATCTTTCTACTTGAAGTGTTTTCGGGAGTGCCTGCTAGCTGTCAGCACAATCTGGCTACTTTACAGTAGCACAGTTATTCAAACAATGTACTGAGCACCACTGCCCTGTCCACACCTGTGGAGTAACGGTTAGCACATCTAGCCGCGAAACCAGGTGGCCCGGGTTCGATTCCCTGTCGGAGCAAGTTACCTGGTTGAGGTTTTTTCCGGGGTTTTCCCTCAACCCAATATGAGCAAATGCTGGGTAACTTTCGGTGCTGGACCCCAGACTCATTTCACCGGCATTATCACCTTCATCTCATTCAGACGCTAAATAACCTAGATGTTGATAAAGCGTCGTAAAATAACCTACTAAAAAAAACCCACTGCCCTTTAAGTGGTACAGCTTGCCCAAGTCATGTCTGCGAGTGGGGATATCTGGATGGAATGTAGAGGCAAAACACAGTTGCCACATAGATCACTTGACGCTCAGATGTCAACGTGTGCACATCCTTTAAAATACACTATGGAGAGCACGCATTTTTTGTCCTTGTCTTCAGATAAAGGCAAGAGTTACGCTGTCTCCCAGCCTCCCCTCTCATGCAACTTTCTCCACGCTTGCCAATCAGAACGCCAAACCTCACTGTCAAGCAGAAGTAGAAGTACAGTCTATTTCAAAGCGTCTTAAATTGTTACCGCTCTATGAACCGAAGCACAGTAGGAAAACTTTGCTGTTATATGAGACTGTACTGGTCTCCTCTCGTTACCACCTCCTTTCACTACAGAACTGCCTCCAACTTCCCCTCTCCGCTCGCAGACTTAACTTGGTCAAGCTGTATTGCTCTCCCTTCCCCTGCATATGTCGATAGGCCTTATTAATAAATATAGTAGGAAAAAAGTAAGGACAAATTAATGAAATAGGAAAATTATCACTATCTGTCTCTACATGGAATATAGTATAGTAAAACTTTAAGCACAGCTAACTAAAGGATTTCAAGTTGCAGCATGTACTAGACCAAATTTTGTGTCTGACTATGTATCTTTCGGGTTGAGACGCCATGATCTTCTGGCAGTGTTGCACCCAAATGTAGCATCTACAGCTATGGTAGACATCTTCAGAGGCAAGACACGTGGGCGAAGTGAGCTCTTCAGTATATCAGTTGAAAATATCTACTGTAGCTGTCCACACCTGTGGAGTAACGGTTAGCGCGTCTAGCCACGAAACCAGATGGCCCGAGTTCGATTCCCGTTTGGGACAAGTTACCTGGTTGAGATTTTTCCGGGGCTTTCCCTCAACCCAATATGAGCAAATACAGAGTAACTTTCGGTGTTGGACCCCAGGCTCATTTCACTGGCATTATCACCTTCATCTCATTCAGATGCTAAATAACCTAAGTCGTTGATAAAGCGTGGTAAAATAACCTACTAAAATAAAAAAAGAAATCTACTGTAGCTGTAGATGAACTATCTCGATGCAACACTGCAAGTAGACCACAGTCTCTCAGCCTATCTCAAGATCCTGGCGCTGAAAGCCTATATTTTATGATTATGTATCGTTTGGGTGGTAGGCGATTTTGAATTAAGTCAAATTCCACATCATTTGTTGTAATTCAATATAATTTCTTCACACAAAATAGCAGCAAAATAGAAAAAAATACCATCAAATCAACCTCCTTTTCCATCTGAATTATGTCCGACACATATATGCCTTTTATATTTTCTGCACTTGTGTCTATTGTAAAGCAAACTTTAATCCAGTTGCAGTGGTCACATTTCCCTTCACCTACCCTCATCATAAATGGAGTGCATGGCAACAACTGTGTATAGTACTCTTGCATGCATCTCTTCTACTTTCACCATACATCAAGTTTGAGGAATGTAGCAATACGAGAAGAATAAGATATGTACTGATAAACGAAATGTATAGTTTTACGATCATCCAACCAGAATGGAGCTATCATGTGGTTAGCACGATGATCCCCCAGCCATTATAGCTGGCTTTCATAACCTGATTTCGCTACCTGTCATAGCTCCCCAAGTGGATCACGATGCTGGGTGGGTGCCGGTCCCATACACTGGCCGAAATAGTAGTTGCTAAAGAAATTACAAATATAGCGAGTAATTCAAATGGCAACTCTTTGAAAGCTGAAGGCAATACTTCCACCATGTGGACGATGTGCTCATGCTTAAGAGTTGAAAATGAAATAATAAAAGCGATGCTTCATAGGAAAAAAATTACACAAATTATGAGAATATAAAGTAAAGTCAACTCACCAGCTTCTTCTATTTCATCAGTAATTATCAACTTAACGTATTTAAGGAAAACAACACATAATAATAATAATAATAATAATAATAATAATAATTGGGAATATATATTATAAGAACTTTCTTGTGTTAAATTTTAACTTGCCTTGTTAACATGTTTCGACCTATTTTCGGTCATCTTCGGAACTGGTCGTTGTTGGTCTTAGCGCCTCTTGTTTCCTTGTGTGGGTGCGTTCGTAGTGTAGAGTCAAAGAGTGTATGTGTTTTGAAATTGAGTTGTGTGTTGAGAATATCGTTGGGGTGTGTTTTCGTGTGTCTGTATATTTCATATTGTTCTAGTGTGTTGAGTTTCTGGCTGTTTGGTTGGATGTGCAGTATTTTCATGTCTGTGTTGATGTCTCTGTAGGTGTGGTTGGCATTTGTGATGTGTTCTTGTGGAGGTGTTTTGTAATTTTGTTATGGCTGTGATGTGTTCTTTGTAACGTGTTTGAAATGATCTCACCTCCACATATGCAGAACACATCACAAATGCCAACCACACCTAGAGAGACATCAACACAGACATGGAAATACTGCACATCCAACCAAAAAGCCAGAAACTCAACACACTAGAACAATATGAAATATACAGACACACGAAAACACACCCCAACGATATTCTCAACACACAACTCAATTTCAAAACACATACACTCTTTGACTCTACACTACGAACGCACCCACACAGGAAACAAGAGGCGCCAAGACCAACAACGACCAGTTCCGAAGATGACCGAAAATAGGTCGAAACATGTTAACAAGGTACGTTAAAATTTAACACAAGAAAGTTCTTATCATACATATTCCGAAGTGATACAGTGTTAAAAGTTGTGTAATCAAGATGTATAATAATAATAATAATAATAATAATGATATTAATAATAGGAATAATTGTAATCCGTGGTGCTCCAGCCCTTTAAGGGCCCAGACTGATCAGGTGGCTGCTGGCCTTATGTCCACATGCCGAAGCAGAGATGGACGATCATCCAATCAGAATGGAGGTATTGTGTGATTAGCAGCCATTATAGTTGGTAACCGGATTTTACTGTCTGTAGTAGCTCCCCAAGTGACGCTGGGTGGGCACCATTCCAATACACAGAGAAATTTCATGAGAACATTTTTCCCTTATAAGGACTCGAACCAGCTCACATTCCGTAACGCAAGTCCTAGGCAGAATGCCTTAGGCCATGAAACCACAGCACGAGACGAAAAGAACACATATACGCATAATGTAAAGATAAAATTGAACTGTAAATACATTCCTGCTATTATAACTATTATTATAGCTAGATGACCATGTTTGGAGAATAAAAATTGATGGTGGATTGAATCCATGTATGGTGGGTCCCTATCACCACGGCATGGCGCGTCCTCAGGTTGCGGATAGAGGAGACGGCCTCCAGATATGGAGGGTAGCTGCGAATATATTGAATAAGCAGTCGTGGACAGCCGATAAGGGGTGGTCCTCCAGCTTGGGGGTTGGGCGAAGGGCTAACAACCCATCACCGTAAAAAACAGCTTGTTACGAATTCCTACAGTAAGCCTCGATAGAGACTGGATTAATCTTGCACAGGATAGGGACCGCTGGCGGGCTTATGTGAGGGCGGCAATGAACCTTCGGGTTCCTTAAAAGCCATTTGTAAGTAAGTAAGTAAGTAAGGTGGATTGAATAGGATATTTAACGAGACTGTAATAGCAATACAAATGAAAAGAAGACTTGGTTTGTCATGTGGCAAGGGTGATCCAAATGGGATTTGCAAAGTAGATAGCAAAAAATTAGAATTTGGAAGACAAGAGTGAAAGTTAAAGATGGAGTCAGTAAATAGAAGAAACTTTTGATGTTCAGACCAGTTCACAATTCTTGAATTTCGCAGCTTAATGGACCACAAACAGCAATACCAATAGTGGCAATAGTAGTGGCAGTATTTCTAGTAGTGATGTTAGTGTTAGTGGTTGTAGTTTTAATTTTAATATATCTTATATCATTTTAATACTAGAATATATTGTCTTTCGTATCAGTAACAAGTGTGTGTATATATATATATATATATATATATATATATATATATATATATATATATATATATATATATATATATATCAATTTATACAGCAGACCACCACATTGTCATTCCCAATCTCCAGACTTGTGAACACATGTCTCTTGTATATACAACTTACTTTTATAATTTCCTCCTTCCATGACTTTCTTCGTCTACAATTTCTTTGTTGTTCTGGTGCTTCCCATTCGCACATAATTTTGACAGTCTTTTCCCATTCGTTATTAGTATATTGACAGAAAAAACCCATGCCATAATAGATTGCAAATTAACGTCATATGTGATAATTGTAATGAAGCAATGAAAGAAAGGACAATGAGGGATACTCGTACACCACACTCACCTTTCAGTCACGATCTCATTCTCCTCTGCTGTAAATTCCAGTTTCAGGTCGTCCTTTACTATTTCAAAGTCACAAAACTCCTCCTAAAAATAAAGAGAGAATAAAACAGAAAGATCCTGAAGTTTACACAAACAACACATCACTTTTCCATGACGTAGATCAGTATTTAGTTCTGTAATACTTATCCAACCAGAATATTTAGTAACAGAAAACAGTCTTTGGAGCTCAGATTTCACTTACTTACTTACTTACTTACTTACAAATGGCTTTTAAGGAACCCGAAGGTTCATTGCCGCCCTCACATAAGCCCGCCAGCTGTCCCTATCCTGTGCAAGATTAATCCAGTCTCTATCATCATACCCCACCTCCCTCAAATCCATTTTAATATTATCCTCCCATCTACGTCTCGGCCTCCCTAAAGGTCTTTTTCCCTCCGGTCTCCCAACTAACACTCTATATGCATTTCTGGATTCGCCCATACGTGCTACATGCCATGCCCATCTCAAATGTCTGGATTTAATGTTCCTAATTATGTCAGGTGAAGAATACAATGCGTGCAGTTCTGTGTTGTGTAAATTTCTCCATTCTCCTGTAACTTCATCCCTCTTAGCCCCAAATATTTTCCTAAGCACCTTATTCTCAAACACCCTTAACCTGTGTTCCTCTCTCAGAGTGAGAGTCCAAGTTTCACAACCATACAGAAGAACCAGTAATATAACTGTTTTATAAATTCTAACTTTCAGATTTTTGGACAGCAGACTGGATGATAAAAGCTTCTCAACCGAATAATAACAGGCATTTCCCATATTTATTCTGCGTTTAATTTCCTCCTGAGTGTCCTTTATATTTGTTACTGTTGCTCCAAGATATTTGAATTTTTCCGCCTCTTCGAAGGATAAATTTCCAATTTTTATATTTCCATTTCGTACAATATTCCCGTCATGAGACATAATCATATACTTTGTCTTTTCGGGATTTACTTCCAAACCGATCGCTTTACTTGCTTCAAGTAAAATTTCTGTGTTTTCCCCTAATCGTTTGTGTATTTTCTCCTAACATATTCACGTCATCCACATAGACAAGAAGCTGATGTAACCCGTTCAATTCCAAACCCTCTCTTTTATCCTGAACTTTCCTAATGGCATATTCTAGAGCGAAGTTAAATGTAAAGGTGATAGTGCATCTCCCTGCTTAGCCCGCAGTGAATTGGAAAAGCATCAGATAGAAACTGACCTATACAGACTCTGCTGTATGTTTCACTGAGACACATTTTAATTAATCGAACTAGTTTCTTGGGAATACCAAATTCAATAAGAATATCATATAATACTTCCCTCTTAACCGAGTCATATGCCTTTTTGAAATCTATGAATAACTGATGTACTGTACCCTTATACTCCCATTTTTTCTCCATTATCTGTCGAATACAAATTTCACAGAGTTCTTAAATTCCTAAAGCCATAAAATTTGAACTGCTATTGTAAGAATGATCTGTGAGTAAATATTTCTTTACTCTGTAATTAATTTAATGAAATCTACCTCAACTTCACAATATCTGAGGAATTTATTGAGTGACCATAACGTTTTACATTTTTTTCTATAAGAAATTATTTACCTCTCTTATATGAATTTTTTGATACCAGTAGTTGTTTCTACTATTATTTCACATACCAGTGAACCGGAGTTTTAAGTACATTATTTAACCCAAATAAATCGAAATTTTTCACTGAATGACAAATTTTACTTGTATGTGCAGGTGCAAGAAAAATATGACATAACTCCACAATGAAGTGACCGATTATCATGAAACAAGTTCTTGGCATATTATCTTAGTGTATATTTTCATAATAAATGCTCAAAATGCAAAATAAATTAATATAGTGATACATGAACAAAATTAACAGAACAGGTCCCACACTGCGGTGCATCCATCTGCCCCATTAACATCCAGACGTCCACACCTGTGGAGTAACGGTCAGCGCGTCTGGCTGCGAAACCAGGTGGCCCGGGTTCGAATCCCGGTCAGGGCAAGTTACCTGGTTGAGGTTTTTTCCGGGGTTTTCCCTCAACCCAATACGAGCAAATGCTGGGTAACTTTCGGTGCTGGACCCCGGACTCATTTCACCGGCATTATCATCTTCATATCATTCAGACGCTAAATAACCTAGATGTTGATACAGCGTCGTAAAATAACCCAATTAAAAAAAAAAACATCCAGGCATACTGTGCCACCTTTTATTTTACCTGGGCCCTCCCCATCCTAACCCACAGGCAGTATTGCACCACAGCGCAACTCACTAGCCTCTATGGACGAGTTCTTGGCAGTGGGACAAGATGTTATCCTGGTGCAGAGACTAGCTTAGCTCGGACAGATTTTCACATGGCTGATTCGTGTGTGTATATATGTATATATATATGTATATATATATATATATATATATATATATATATATATATATACACACATACACTTACGACTAGGCACCAAGTACTAACAACACAAACAATGCATTGGTTTTTCCTGACATAAGTCAGCATTTAGTCCTGTAATAGTTGTCCACCCAGAATATTTAGTAACAAAAAACAGTCCTTGAAGGTCAGATTTCATAGAGTTCTTAAATTCCTATTACCATAAAATTTGAACTGCTATTGTAAGAATGATATGTGAATAAATATTTCTTTACCCAGTAATTAATTCAATGAAATCCATCTCAACTCTACAATGTCTGAGGATTTTATTGAGTGACCACACCATTTTATATTAAATAATGTTTTCTACAAAAAATTCTTTATCTCATTTATATGGAAGTTCTGGTCGTTTTCTTTAGGCGTACTATTATTTTATATTTCGGTAGATAATGAGAGTTTTTAAGTTCTGTACATTATTAATTCTCGTGCATATTCTGGTAAATTGTTAAAACCAGTAGTAAATAACACCCAATTTACCCTATGATTTCTGCAAAGAACAGCGAAATATTTTATACTATGTCTCACACAGCCACTATAATAAGAAATTGTGTAAAGACAGCCCACATGTTTCTGGTACAGTTTGCCCCCAAAAAGAATGTGTGTCTATATAAATTCTATATTTTTATGTATAATGAGATTTGTCTTCCTATGTTAACTGGATGAACAAGGTGTAGTTTTTTTAATACATAATATTACTAATGTAGTATTAATTCTAATTACACATCAAATTGACTGAAAAAACTGATTTCACTTCTACAGTATACTGTATATAGATTATTCCTATCACACATAACAAGCGAATATCAACCATAAAACATGATGCGATCGGAAGCTGGTATAATATTTGACACAAAATTAACAGCCAAATGAAATATTTGGAAGTTTTCATAAGTTTCTATAATATATAACTGTTAATACACTACAGCTTTCTCGTTATGATTTTTGCTGAGATCTCTGTTGTAACAAATTTCGTACATAGATGGGTACTAGGTTAGCAGCCGTTGATGAAGATAAGATCCACAGAGTTTGTGGAGATAGGCATAATGCCTCTTCTGAGTATGGAATTTAAATTCAATCCACTGTAGCTTACGAGATAATACATTGTAACCAAATTACAACTGTCACCCATTAATAGTAGATTACAGAAAATAACTTTAAACCACGTAAATCTATGGCGTTACGCACCAGCACTTAAAAGACCAGTGCTGATCCACTTGTTTGGATAAAATTCTGTAAATTTACTGAATAGAAAATTATATCATATACATAGTGACAGAGAGACGAGAATTTTGAAGAAAGATATTTCTTTTTGCTGCATGCTACAAAAGAATAGAAAGTAAAATGTTTCAACAAGAAGTTAGTTTGACGTCTCTGACATAAACAATTGTCGAATACTTGCACCAAAAGAAGTTAAATGTTACATCTGTAATAGTACTACTACTTAGCATTGAAACAAAACAAGATTTAATCTTCATTTTATAGTTAACCAGACATATGTATCTAGAGTTAGGGAACAATAATTCACAAAGAAAATTTAACTTCTCAAAATATTTCTAACTTCTTCACTACAAGTCGCACGACACAACAATGTTAAAATAACTTTGTTCACATTTGAAATAAAATCCCGATCACAGTTGGTATTATGACTTGTTACAAATTATTTCATATGAATGTGGTCGTGAGCTAAATGAGTTTATTTTAGTGGCTAAAACAAAAGCAATGTGGTGAAGGTGAAAGTAATAGTGCACAAATTTCATATGAAGATAATGATAAAGGCAAAAGTGAAGTGAAAAGACCTGAATGTGAAGAAACAAGTGCCGCAGTGAAAAGTGCAGTAGCTACTTCTGAAAGCTCTGCAATGAATTGTATAATTGGTTCATCCAATGACACTCTTCTTTTGCCTCCTTGTTGGACCTCAGATCAGTGGAATTACTTCAGTGCTGAGAATCCATGGCTCATCATTAATGAAGGTAACTTAAGATGAAAGGTATGTTCAGAAGCAAATACAGTAGTATTAGTCCCAACAAGCCTCAGGGATTTTACATTTCGCAGGAATGGGTGCAGAGAAAAATAAACGCTATGGAAATGATAAGAAATTTCAACAACAAAATCTGAGGAAAAAAAAATTCCTTAACATAAACTAAGTAAATCAGACATAGCCGAAGTAGAAATAGTAGAATTCAGAAAAAGCAACACTTAGAACATGGGATTATAACAATACAACAAGAAGAAACTGAGACTATTGCTCGTGTTTTTAGAACAGGGCCATTCCATGAAAAAGTGGACAGAATATAAAAAAAAAATACTATTCTATAATTTCTTCTAATTGATTATGTAATAAAAAGATTATATTACAAGAATTGAAAACAAAATTATGATTTACTGTTATTTTTATTGACTTTATATGTAGTTGAATTTGATAGTCTGAGTATAATGGTTTTGTATTAGGAAATGTCAAATTGGCACACCTATCTAACTTTCTATACAACATCAAAATTGTCTACTTTATGTACACGTGCTGTTGTTCATAGTTTGAACTCATCACTCAAGCAATAAAAAATTGTTGAGGTAAGTTTATTAGCTATTATAGGACTTAATAAGCTAGTATGTGTTAGTGTCACACCCGTAACGAAAAAAGTGATTAAGTTGAGTTTATTGTAAACTAAAATTAATAATTTCAAGGGAAAAATTGTTCCGGGGCCGGGTATCGATCCCGGGACCTCTGGTTGAACGTACCAGCGCTCTGCCAACTGAGCTACCTGGGAACTCCACCCGACACCGTCTCAACTTTTCCCTTTATATCCACACAACTTGCGTGGCCTGACGAAACGCCAGAGACCCACATCGAGTGCACACAAACTCTGTGTGGCTTGAAAGTGAGGTTTTCTGTTAACGTACACAGTGAAGTATATATTATGCAAATCTAGTCTTTCAGGTAAAGCTTCCTGTAAAGCAAATCTGCTTTACAGGAAGCTTTACCTGAAAGACTAGATTTGCATAAAATTAATAATTTTGTTCAAATTGGCAGAAGTAAGGATAGGAATGAGTTCATCTTCCGCAAAAATAATGCAATGTCAATTAAACTTTTAAATATTTTTTCTCATGTATTTTCTGCCACAACCATAACAAATAAGCCCAGGAGGAATGCAGTGTTGCTTGCATTGTGGTGCTATCCTCATGTAAGTATGTCTAGGTTAACCTTTAA
The DNA here is from genome assembly GCF_040183065.1 of Periplaneta americana. NCBI lineage: Eukaryota > Metazoa > Arthropoda > Insecta > Blattodea > Blattidae > Periplaneta > Periplaneta americana. Next base: position 134,324,286 of record NC_091126.1, read on the forward strand.
AATGATATATATATATATATATATATATATATATATATGTATTTTTTCTTTTTTGACACATGTAGAAAAGCTCAGTTTAGGATGAGATTCAGTTCCTTTTTATTTCAATTACAAATTCTGTAACCGTTAGAAATACGAAATAATTTCTGTTTTAAACCTTAAAGGGCTTCAAGAACACTGGCCGTCGCTGCCCACCTATTGGCATTGATGACTTAACGGTACCACATCTACCCTTACTTGCTTTTCTTGGAAGCGTGTGAACAATAGGGTTGTAAATTCTTTCAAGCTGCAAGTGAGAAATCCTCACATAAATGCAGGTCATTCCCTTTTCCAGACGATAATTACAAGCGGCAAGTGGCTATTCTTGACTTTAAACTGGCCATTATAATTCTCACAAATATACAGTATTATTTTTTCTGGTTTAAAAGGTACCAGGGTGACGCCCTGGTGCGCCCTGGCCCAACTACACCACTGCTCATGTTTCCTCATATCAATATATATTTTTTTAAATTAAGTAATGTAAGCTAAATTAACTTATTAAAAATTAAAGGAATCAAATTACAGTTCAAATCAAGAATACACGGGAAGAAATAATAATTATCAGGATACTGGAAATATGAATTGGGGACAGTTGTATACAGATGGAGTTTGGATGACTAGGATGAAGTCAAATGAGCCAAACTCACCTTAACTTCACACTTGAGCACGCAAGAAGTACTCGCCACTGGAGTTTCTTCACATTTAATCCATGATTTGTCAAGATCGGCATTGTCCTCACATTCTGTCTTTATCTGAGTCGGGTCCAGATCCAAAAATGTCATTTTCTGGAGAACACAAACAAATCATAAATGAGTATCAGTAATGTCTTTTTGTATTTATTTTTCTCTCCTAAGATTTCAAATGTTACAGCCTGGACTTTGGGTTCATATGCCAGTCATTGGTCACTATTTCTGGTATAGGAGGAATGTTATATTGCAAAAATGTAATTTTGAATGATTGGGGACCAGAAATTCACAGCTGCATCATGGCTAGGAACAACTATTTTAATATAAGTGTTTACATTTATATTTATACCCTGGAGATAAATGTTACTGTCACAAATATTGAATTTTAGAGAATGCTAAAAGGAAATGCTCTTCACCTCAGTACATAGCACTTAGCATCTTTTCCAACTGGTTAGATCGCTTATTATTACGCATATAGGATTGTGCTTTGCACCACTGAAATGAGCGCAAAAAATAAAATAAAATATGTCAACACTTCAATTTCGTAAAAAAAATGGCTAACAATATTGTCACGAATATAAAATGGAATTAATTCTCCTTAAATTTATGACTGGTTCATAACCAATAAAGTACCACTAGATATTAATAAAACTAATATAAATCAATTTAAAACCATTTCGAATTTAATCTCTCAAACATTAGACACACTCACAAATAATATACACATTTTGGAAACATCGGTCAAATTTCTTGGTTTCCGTAGTAATAACATAGTGAACTGGGAAAATCATATTAAAGAATTAACCACCGAACTTAGCTCAGCATCCTTTGTGATTAGGTCATTCCAGCAATTTCTAAACACTAATACTTTAAAGATGGTATATTTTGCCTATTTCCAGTCCATTATGCCTTGCAGGAATGCTGCAGAGCTCCGTATTGGGACCACTACTCTTCTCTATCAACATTAATGATGTATCAAAGAACTTACAATATTGCCAATATCGCCTCTATGCCGATGACCTACAACTTTACATACATTCCAGGCCCAATACGATCACTGAATAAATTGATAAGTTGAATTGTGACCTAGGCCACTGTTTCCACTTGGGCAGCCAATTTCGGACTCTCACTTAATCCAAGTAAGACTCAAGCTATAATTATTGGACGTAAATGTTTAGTTAACTCTCTTAATAACAGTAATCTTGCATTGTTACACTTAACAACACACTAATCCCTTATTCATCTGTCGTAAAACATCTTGGTTTCTTTCTCGGTAATAATTTTAATTGGAATTTTCAAGTTAAAGAAGCAAAAAAAAAAAAAAAAAAATCTGTTCCTCCATTCACTGTATGAGTCGCTTAAGAAACTTCTTGCCTCAGCAACTAAAACTTACCCTAGTACAAAACCTGGTAATGCCGCACTTCGATTATTGTGACGTTCTGCTAAGTGACCTAAGTTCTGAACTGTCATCAAGTTACAGCGAGTTCAGAATATGTGCGTCAGATACGTGTGCAACATCCGACGATATGGTCACATATCACCATCCTTTGCAAGTCTTTCGTGGCTCCCACTCAAAAATCGTAGAACTTTACACTCTTTGTCTTTACTCTTTCGAATTCTGCAAACCTCAACACCAAATTACCTTTCGTCTCGTTTCTCTTATCTATACTCTAACCACGACATAAACACCAGATCACTTATCTGTGGCACGGTAAATATATCTCTTCATAGAACAACTTGTTATTCATCATTTTTTACAGTATCCACCTTGCGACAATGGAATTCCTTGTCACAAGGTATTAGGGGCTGCAAGACAATAAACATTTTTAAAAATAGCTTAAAGGATAACCTTCTTACCTATTCACTCTAATTATACTGAATTAACGGTCACTGACTGTATGGTAACTTCTTTCTTTAGACATGCATCCTGATAGCGCTGTATTTTCAAAATTGTCTGTCAATAATCTCTTCCTATTACCTAACATTATTTGAAATATATTAACATTCTATGTATTTTAATTGAATTCTGCTACACAGTTAGTATTTCATTGTTTAATTAATAGTTAATAGTATTTTACTGTTTAATTCATCTTTCATCTAAATCAAATTGTTGTATTCTTTGTAGCTTGTAAGTTTATACATATGTATGTATACTTTTTGCTGGTTGAGTGGAAAAGAAGGCTTTACGGCCTAACTCTGCCAGCTAAAATAAATCATTATTATTATTATTATTATTATTATTATTATTATTATTATTATTATTATTTTCGAGAAATTCTGTAGATGGTACAAATATAGAGGGCCACTCCATGAAAAGAGAGAAAAAAGAATTGAATTATAAAATCATAATTTTCTCTGAAACTACTGTATTTCCTTGAAGTACATTAAGTGAACTTTCACAACATTCATACATTTTCTTCTGGAAATGAGTTATTCTTGTATTTATCCTCAAGTTAGTATGGTCATTAACAGTGCTTGTTGCTACATCTGTTTACAAGCAAATCTTTTAGTGTATAAAATTTGTTTGGTTCGGAGATTTATTTTATATACACAGTATTATAAACAGGATGATAATGTCATAAGGTGAGTTATGACATGTTTAGACTTGTATATTACATGTCCATTTTGTTTATAATGAGAGTTAAATACAACCATGTGCCGTGTAACGTACGAAAATAAACACTTTTTTTTTTCATAGATGATTTAATAATCACATATATATCTTTAAATATTTAGTACTCATAATATTCATCCTTATCTTGCACCATAGCTAAAAAAATGCATTGTTGGTATTATACAAGAGTTTATTCTGAAATTTGAACATACTGTATGTGGCGTGAATTATGCATATGTAATGCTAGTTACATGTAGATGAATTTTTACTTAAATATTGAATAATAATGAGATGTTAAAATTCTTGAAATTAGAAAGGAAGAAACAAAATTATTTCCAATGTGTGTCAACAACAGACTGTTTAGCTTTGGCCTAACGTCTGCCTTTGTGCTTGATTGCTTCAGTGCTTTGTGGCAGACTCAATTTAAGTACGATGTCTAAAAGTGTGACAATTATAAAAGGGATAGGCCTGTCACTAGTACACTGCATTAGGTCTACCATGTAAAAAGGAGAAGTTGCTAGCTTCTTTCTGAGCAAGGAGGCCAGATACGATTATCAGACAGGTATCAGCCCTTCGACTTGCAAAGTCTGTTTCTAAGAATACTTTGGTACATGTTGAAGACATATGAGTCAGCAGATAATACTTTCATTCAAGGAAAAGGTGAATTAATGTCTACGGATATTGAAATAAGAACTTCTGTATTAATCTAATTTGATGATAGTATAACCAAAGTTTCAGATACGTTGCAAAGTCCTGTAGATGAAAATGACGTTAAAATAATGTTTCTCAAGAATCCTGGCAGTTATGGATGGTTTTTTAAAATCAATGAAGAAGACAAATCATATGTGAAACTGAACCAGATTTTATGCAAGCTATCTACATCAACTGTTCAATGAAAGAGACAGAATGTTTATAAATTTGGTAAGAAAATAGATATCAAAGAAGTGTAATTGGGTTTGTACTATAATATAGTACATATAGTAATGTAACACCTATGAATGTAATATTCTTTTGAAATAAAATGTTCATTTGTCATTGTGTTTGCACTGAAAATGTAAGATGTTAGGAGGATCATACACCATGTGTTGAAATAAGAAAATTACTTTGTGTGACAATATTATAAAAGACAATTGTTAAAAAAGTTTATTTTTCACTAAGATTTATGAATTATCTGTGTAACGAAACGTAATGATCACTAATTTGCACTTACAGACAAATTGTAACGTGAGTTACTAGCACTTCCTAATACAATTATCTCTTTTTATTCCTCTCTTTGCTATCCATGCTTCAAGAAAATGACTGTATGTTCTAAATATGTTAAAAAACAATACTAATAATACTGGAAATATGTAAACTTCTACTTTCAGAGAGATCTGAAATAACATTATTGTCTTTGCTTGGAATATTTCTGTTTTGTAACATGAGTAACAACACGTTATCAATAAACAAGAAGTAATTAATTACATTCCTCATTACTGGTTACTGCCATGAAGAATGTTCCTAAATGCAATAATTTGCCTGAAAAAACTTTATTTCTTATTTTATTGAGAGTATACATAGTCCTTTAGGGCTACCCTCGATGGGAACAGTTTGTAAATAAATAAATAATAATAAGTCCAGAAAATGTGTCTAAATGCAATGTGTCTTACTGTCGAACGAACCATGAGTATTTTTATTATAAAAACGAGAAATCAGAATTAATAGGTGAAGCAAATGGTAGAGAATCATGCAGATCATTTTTTCTTTAATTTAAAATTCTAGCATTAACAAATCAGTACATAATATTCTTTAGTAAACCTCCTGTTATATATAAAGAAATTTGTCCAACTAATGCAGCCATAAATGGTGTGTGTATCATGGAAAAAATTATTTTCATAGAGCATCAATTTTATCATGCTATCAAAAGGTGGCATGTTACATGGCAATAAAAATATTCAAAATTTTTTCCCCAACAACATTAACAATCATAACCAAAACATGTGTTATTGAGGCAAATGTAAAATTTTACTTCTTTTCTCACAATTTGTATTCTCTAAATGAATTCTCAACATTTCACAGTACAGTAAATATAAATGCAATAATCCTTTCTATATACTATTTGTAACTAGTGGCTTGTGCAGTAAATGCTGCAAACTAAGTTCATTGCAAATTCAAATAAAGAATACCACACATTTTGAAAGTTATTTTCTTTCATAATATTGAAACTTATTTCACTAAAGAAAGCAATGTAATAACTCAATGAAGTGGAACCTTGTCAAAAATATATATTTTAAAAAGCTTCCCTTTTGTAAGCTTTTTTATGCCAAATGCTTTTTCTTAAATATATCCATCTTCAGTTCTTTGAGTTTCAATGCGAAAACGTAAGTAACAATGTCGGGACGATCAGTATGTTTTTCATGTGGCAGTAAAGCAGTAGCTATTTCAGGTTCATTCATTCATTCATTCATTTATTTTATTCCATAGATCTTACATGAGCAATGAAGCTTTAAGATGTGGAACATGTCAACATTTTACAATATTACAATTACAATTTTTACAAATTTTTATAGTTTTACAATTTAGTAATTTTCTACAATTTTTACAATGTTGTACAATTTTTTTTTTTTTTTTTACATTTTGGCGAGATGTAGTGAGATGAGATGAGGTCCGAGGATTCGCCAAAATATTACCCGGCATTTGCCTTTTCGGTGGGGGAAACCTCGGAAAAACCCAACCAGGTAATCAAATCAAAGGGGGTAATCAAATCAAAGGTGTTGATGCCAAGGACTCGCCATAGACCATCCGGCTTCAGTCCCATGGCTGTGGAAAACCTCCGAAGAAACCAAAGTCCAAAGGGGGATCCAACCCAAGCCCGAATGCAGCTCCGGAACAGCAGCCCAGCGAGTCTGCCGACTGAGCTACATCGATGGCTCTACTAAAAGTATACAATACATAGCCAATCAGATTATTAAATTTACAAACGCAAATGATCATTCATAAGTTGAGCTATATTATAATACAAAACAATTTAATTAAATTTAAGGCATAAACAATTCAACCAGTTGTGATATACAGAAATTGATAATACATATCATGCAAACTACTTCAAATTACAAACACAAACAATTTATCAGTAGAGCTATATAGATTACTATTCAATTTAAAGCATATACAATTCATCGGCCAAAACTATACAAATATATACAATACAAAGTAGCATACTTTCATTAAGCTATACAAATTTGTGCATTTAATATCAAGTAGAAGGTATGAGTATGTAGAAATTTGGTTAATTCTTTTCTGAACCTTTTCTCGTTGTTCTGTTTGTCATTGCGGATTGCAGCTGAGAGTTAAGAAAATTTCAGGTTTGACATGCTTTTGAACAATAAATATAGCACCTTGGTATAGCTGCTGCATGCCTCGTGAATTGTTTTCAAATGTAGAGGGCAGAACCATTATTTTTCCTGATAAAAGATCTTGCTGAAGTGATCGGGAAATTATAAAATCTTGGCCTCCTGAGTCCTGAGAGTACAGTATACTATATCACACTTCATACATAATTATGATATAAGATATATGAACGGATCTCCTGAGTATAGTATAATATACCTGCATTTGTGTCCTAATTGTAATATGCAGAATTTTTTCAGCACATTTCCTCATGTCAGTGACCTTATTCTTCTTCAAGTGTAGAAGTACAATATATTAAACTTTAAAAATGAAAGAACAAAATCTGTGAAAATCTATTTGATATACATACAATTCTTTGTTTTCCCGTGTGTGTGTGTGTGTGTGTGTGTGTGTGCGCGCGTGCGTGCGTGCTTTTTTTTAGTAACCTATGAATTATTTTTGCATAGTATATATTTACATTTTACATTATTATTATTATTATTATTATTATTATTATTATTATTATTATTATTATTATTATTATTAGATGTACTGATATTGTATTTCAGATTTGTTCCTATTGTGTATTTACATTTACTTCCCTATAGACAAAACTTTAATATGTTGTAATATCATCTCTGGAATAAAGCATTCATTGCTATTTATTACTCATTCTTTATCTACACTATCTACCAAAAAGTAATTGGGCACTGTTTTTGCCCCTTTAGAACCTCGTGGTATCACCTCTTTTTGCTATAACAGCAGCCACCTTGTTAGGCATGCTCTCCACTAGTTTGTGTAGGATATCCACTGGAATGTGTCGCCATTCCTCTTGCAACATGGCACTCCATTGAACAATGGAAGTTGGCCCCATGTTTCGGCGGCTACTATGCAGTGGTATGCAGTTCACCAGTTGGATTGGCCTGCACAGAGTCCTGATCTCAATCCCATTCAGCACCTTTCAGACGAATTTGACCGGCAATTGAGGTCTCGGGAGATGTGGCCAACTTCCATTGTCCAACTGAGTGCCATGTTGCAAGAGGAATGGCAACTGATTCCAGTGGATATCCTACACAAACTAGTGGAGAGCATGCCTGACAGAGTGGCTGTTGTTATAGCAAGAAGAGGTGGTACCGCAAGTTTCTAAACGGGCAAAAACAGTGCCGAATTACTTTTTGGTAGATAGTGTATTTGTGTACTCTTTTTCTATATAATTTGAAATTTCTATTTTATATTTTTATTAACTTGTTCGACGTTTTGTTTATGTTGAGTTAGTATTTACTATTCTTCATATTTGTATTTCCCTATTGCTATACACTTTGCCTACTTTCTAAATCTACCTCTCTTATGAATTTACAATATTCCTTTAAGTATCTGATAATAATATCAGTTCTGTTTGGTGGCTACCTTCCTCCTTTGGAATTTATGATTCTTTACAATTTGTTTCAGGTAGTGTTGTACTTCGTGCACTCGAGTAAAATATGGCCTACTCTTTCTTCACCGTTATTGCAATTGCATGTTGGGTCTTGTACAATGTGGAATCTGTGATAGTATGCATTGATTCTTCCATGACCAGTTAGCATGGTTGTAAGTCCAGCTGAAAGAGGTATGTTCAGTGCTAGTCTCTGCGAGACTTGTGGAAAATATCTTCTTGTTTCCGTTCCGTTTTTTTGCTAGCTGCCACTGATTTTCCCATGTCCCAAGGAATTCTTCTCTCAGAGTCTTTGTTACCCCACTCGTGGGGATCTTTCTGTATATAGTGTATCTTCCCTTGTAGTTTTCTTGGCAAGGCGGTTGGCAAGCTCATTCCCAAAGTTTCCTATATGAACCTTAACCCAGCTGAAGGTTATGTTCCAACCTGTTTCTCTTAAGGAAGTCAATTTTTTTCTGATGTCTTCTATTAATGAATTGTGGTTCCTGCTGTTTTGGAGGGAATCTAGGGTGATCTTCTGTCTGAATACAATGATGCAGTCTTAGGGGAGTTGTGCTGTAGTTGTAGATCATTAACTATATGAAGTTCTTTTAGGATTGTGAACTGTTCAGTCTGGTTATTTGAGCATTTACCATGAAGTCTGAATTTAGATTGTTGTACGAGATCGCCATCTAAAAATACTGCTACTCCCGAACCTACTCTTTCATTGGATTTACTTCCGTCAGTGTAGATTTCTTAAATATAATCTTCATTTAGCTTCATGTCTTTAATAGCAGGAAAGTCTGCTGGGTGGGGCCATTCCCTGAGTTCCAAAGGTTTTTCAACGTTACTGCCTAATAGTCCTTTTTTTCGTCATATAGCTTTTAGCTATCTCTTCTAACTTAATGGATGTAGGAGTCAAACCAGTCAGGATGCAAAGGGCCTCAGTTGATGTTGTCCGGAATGCTTTTGCAATCTTTATGTTTATCAGTCTTTGTACTCTTTCGAGTTTCTTCCTGTTTGATGTGGTGTTGAGTGCCTCTATCCATACAGCTGCTCCATAAGACAGTAGGGGCAAAATCGCTCCTAGGAGACCCATTAATAGCCCATATTGAGGATTTAATGGAACCGGCCTAAACAATAACCTATTGTCCAATCCCTACCTTCTCGTGGTGTAGCTGTTACCATTTTGCTTATGCAAAATGAACTAACGGGATGGGCTATCCACCAAACAGCACTGGTCAGCTTGGTGGGCTTATGACTGAGACTGATCCTTTCTCTTTTCTAGTATCAGCCTCCCTTTTCTTTTCTTTTGCTCTTTTCTATCCAGCCTCCCTTGGTTAACTCTTGTTCTTTTCGACTCTGATGGTATTAGAGCATTCGATGCCTAGGAGATTACTTACTCTATCCTTTTCCTCTATATCTATTAATACTTAATAAACCAAATGATGGTGAGGTAACTTCAATATAATGTTCTTAGTGCTCCTTGGTTTAATACCCAGTCTAGTTTTGCTGATTTGGATAGGGCATTAATCAAAGTCATGGATCTGTCTGTTATATTCTGGTTGTGAGCAGTGAAATTCAGTCTTTCATCCATAGTGATTCCGAGGTACTTAATTGCCTGTACTTGTTCCAATTCTTTGTTTTGGAGGAATATATTGATAGCTGCTTTGCCTCTGTGCCTTCACCATGTCACCAGCATGACTTGGACTTTTCCTCATTAAAACTTATTTTGTTATAGTTAGCCCAGTTTGTGATTTTTGTAGTTCTGAATTGGCAAAGTTTTCTGTTTCCAGCATGCTTGAACCCTTTGTTATTATCAGCAAGTCGTCTGCAAATGCAATAGCTTTACTGTGACTGAAGTATTGGAGATTAAGTACGGAATTACACTGGATATTCCAAAATCCAGGTCCGCAACAGGATCCTTGAGGACAGGTTTTTGTCACACGTTTTTCCACTTCAATATTATTTACAGACATAAATGCACTTCTCTGACTGAAGTAGCTTTTGGTGAGGTTGTACAAATTAGCCGGACATTCAAAATCTCTCAAGACCTTCAAAATGCTCGGCCACCATGCGACATCAAAAGCTCCTTGGACATCAGGGCTCACTAGTGTGTGTGTGTGTGTGTGTGTGTGTGTGTGTGTGTGTGTGTGTGTGTGTGTGTGCGTGCGTGCGTGCGTGCGCGTGCATGTTTTTTTTTCACATTTATACACATAGTTCACGGAACTCTAAAAATGGAACATTAAGAGTAGGATATTACATTTTAGTTTACCAGGTTCGTCACAAGACTCAAGAGGTTATAGGCCTCTTATTTAAAAAATAAGCAATGCCTTTTTGTTTCTCCTTAGGAAATGTAATCTGTGCTTCCACCCAGTGTTGTATTTCAAAGCAGAAATGTGCCCTAGGTCTGGAATTTCGGTAGTATCGGCAGTAGCTGTTTTCGTCGTCACCACCACCACCACCACGATTTCTGCATGAATCTTTACATGGGTTCGAATCTAGAAAAAGAGGTTATTACTTAGGTCTGCAGAATAGAAAACACTATAAAACTTTTTGGCCTAAATATGAATAAAATATGACTCTATGAATGTAAAATTAGACGATAATCAGAAAATCAGAAATGTGTTCTGGTGCCACCTGACCTCGAAAAGTAGTACTTGGTGCCCCCAAGTCCTGCCAGGACTGAAATACACCCCTGCTTCTACCTGACAATACTGGTCCATTAAATATTGCTGGATTAACTTGTGTGACTAATGAATGTGTGAGAAATGGTTACGAACAGCAATCCAAAATGATACAAACTGAAGTAAAGTCATTCTAGTGAACATGTTTTGCTGGCGTGGAGCATTATGTTGCAGTTGTGAGTCATAAGGGAAGAGAAGGAGATACGTCATCAGATCACAACGAGAGCTTTATTTGGTTTCCCTTGTCTGCCATGCAGAACATAACAGTATTTTGATAGCTCGCCATATTCAGAAACAAAAACACCCGCAATGTCCTCTGCAGTAAATTTATTGTATTTTCGTTGATCTAACCCAATATGATCAACGGTTTTTTTTTTTCATTTGTCAATTTTCGTTGGAAATAGCATAAAGACTGTTAACAACAATATCTGACAATGTTTGGACATATTAGGTAAGCTTACTGTGAATGTGGACATCATTTTGGCCACGTAAAATGTTGGCATAATGTTGAATTGATGAGTTATAATGTGCCATAAGTTCGTAACGAATCGTTAGTGGCGTAAGATCAGTGACATAAGTTATTTATGTATTATTTCATGTATCTTCAGCAGGTACAGTCTGTTGTGAGGAATCTATTGCTGAGATGAGAAAAATGAGGTGAATGCTTTAGCAGAATTCTTATATGCGTCTTAAATAAAATTGTTCATTGTAAACCATTAGCAGTTTCAGTGTTTGATTCATTGCTGGTTGCAGGAAATAAACTTACTTATCATGGCAGCAAGAAGTGAAATGGCCTGCTAGTCGTCCTACAACAAAATGATTTGTTTGACAGTGATAACAAATGTAATTGATTAAACTGAAAGGATATGAAATTAATTTTTATGTAGTTCAAAAACACAGCGAAAATAGGAAGCATGACTCAATTACTAATGTTTCTTCCATAGTAACTTACTGCACCACTACCTAGGAAAATTATAGAATCACACATATAATTATCTAAACCGCACCACCATTAAATATCGATAAAGGACCATACCAATGATTAATAACTTATTATAAAAGTATTTCACTTTTAATAACAGTGTTATCTTACATGAGTTTTGTAGCTTTTAGTAACATAGAAGTATAGCCGTTACTCACAAAATTATAGAAATGAAGACCTAATTTAAGATATTATCTACATCTACTTATATAACCTCAAAAGGTTTCACTTTCATACCATCAATAATAGCACTAATGTGTATCATTAGTGACAAATGCTCACACTGTGGCATTAACTAAAGTATTTTCTTTTTAATGGTAATATTGTCATCAAGCCTTCTTAAGTTCTCTAGTTTTTACTAACCAATACACAGCTGTACTCAGAAACTCACACAACAGAGGATCAGAGCTGTAAATTCATGATATAACATACCTAATAAGTTTTGAAGTTTTTAGTAACTATAAATTATATAAATATTCTCAGAAAATTACACAAATGAAGATCGACATTGGCATTACCAACGAGCACAGAAAATTCTGCTGGGCATGCATGTATCTTTGGCTGCTAAGCTTCAAAATGAGGGGCCATTCATTAAAATCCGTTCAGCCATTTTTCCATAATTTCCGTTGCCATTCTGCCATCTATTTGCAGCATGCGGAACCCGAATCACGCAAGTGAAATGGGTGGGCATTGGATACATACACACACACACACACACCATTGCCAATTCTATTATATATAAGTTATTCTGCTTATGTTTCATACGTTGCTGAACGGTATCTAATCATATTAATTGTATTTTTATAAGTTAAACATAAGAATTGGACATGTTCCATACTCTATCTATAAAGCAACTGTAAGAGTAAACATTGTTGCTGTTTAGGCAACTGTCCGAAGACAGGTTTGAACCTCATAAACAGGCTTCGCATGTTTGTCACAAGAGCTATATTGGATAGAGTAGTTTTTCCTGGTACAGTAATGACGTCACAAGCAGGTTACAAGCAGGTTACAAGATGTCTATGAGTTCTGACTTGTGTTATGTAGAAGCACACGTTGTTAGTATGTTTGACATGTTTGGCTCATTTTCTACACAGGGTAGTTGAAGAAGTTTGGTGTAATTTTCATGATGTTGATATATTTATATCAAATGTAAGAAAATATATGTATATAAATTTTTTGCAAGCTCTTTCCAGGGTGTTAATGATTATAACAATTGCACCTGAAATTCCACTGCCCCTGCAACTGATAATGACACGATGCTGTACTTCGTTGGATGCCGTTTGGTACTATGCCATGCATTGTGAAGTGATACTTAAAGTTATCAATGAATTTGACAGTGCAGACAGTTCTGCCATTAGGACCATTAAGTCACTTGTGTCAGAGGAACTTCATCGAAACATGTTATCCATTTCACAGAATTTTGGCATGTTAAGTACATCAATAAATTTGGAGAGATCGAATATTGAAATGTGTGATGTTCTGAGTGTGTACAGAACTTGTCTGAAATAATAGATAAAAGTGCAGATGAGCCTATTAGTGTACATGTGAAAGAAAAACTGAAATACGTACTTGAGAAAAACACTGGATATTCTAAATTGACTGAAATTGAACATATCATCGGCTTAGAGCATAAACCTGCTAACCGCCAAAAAGAAAATTTTACAAGGGAAGCAAAAAACTAAGTTTAAATTAACTCTGAAACTTTAGGACCAAATCCAAAATACAGGTGGCATTTGTACCTGCACTTTGGATTTGGTCCTGAAGTTTCAGAGTTAATAAACTTAGCTTTTTGCTTCCCTTGTAAAATTTTCTTTTTGGTGGTTAGCAGGAATACACTCTAAGCCGACTATATGTTGCTTTCTAAAAACGCATTAGAGGATGACGATATTTTATTTTATAAATTGGCACCAATAACGTAATGTGACGTTGAGAGATCATTTTCTCAATTTAAAAACTGCCTGACAATTGGAGAAGGTTTCAGTTACATAATCTTAGAATGTATATTTTTTGTCATTGTAATAATGTAGTAGTTATTTCAATAAAATATAGGTGTAAATTGAATCGCTGATTGCAAAAACACCCAAAGTCACAGAATACAAATTCTCAGAAAACTTTAAGGAACATTATATCGGCTAAATGAATTGAAATAAAAAGTTGAAAAATTAACTGATTATACAATGCATTGTTTCACATAGTATTCCAAAAGTTGAAATTAAAAATGGAATTGCAAATGTAAAAAAGAACATAGTTTCGTTACGTGGACTTAGGTTGTTTTTACAATCAGTTCTAAAAATTGCTACTTGATCTAAAAAAATATATTCAGATCCTTTAAATTATAGGTACATAAACTTGAATTAAATCATAGAAAATTGGTTGGTAAGCATTTACATTGTATTAACATTACACTTTTTATGTTTTAATATTTTCCACATTATTTTTATATTTATTATATGAATTTTGCTTGCAACTGAACATTGACAGAAACATTTTTTTTTCTGTTCAAAAACCTTAGGATACACACACTACAAAATTGACATTAAACAAAATACATTCTATATCTTTTAACACATTACACAACAGCTGTTGGGCATACCAATATTTCAATCCAGAAAGAAGAAGAAGATGATTCATCATCAGGGACATATTGAACACACTTGCTAATGTCTCCCAGTTTCTTTGTACATATTGGAACTCTTGCATCTGTGTAGGCTTCTTTTGTTGGTAACTCTGGTTTTCCCTTGGGATCTATTTTCAAGGAAAAACTATGATTTTGAATTCCTTAGCCACAACAACTCCTTGTTTTGACATATAGCAAAAATGGTGAAATGATGATATGTTCATTCGAATCTTGTTGGCTCTTGGTACGTCTCTTGCTGCAGTCTCTACAGAAAACGAAGCTGCACTATATTCTTCTATTTTGGTCCTTCTTTGGGTGGTATCCACTAATTTTGAGTAAAATAATCGTTTTCAATTTCACATAGATTTATATTTTTTTAAAGGGGTTAAGTACCTTAACAGTTCGGGCATGGGGGTCGCATATAAAATTCTAGCCCAAAAGTGGGTCGCACCTTCAAAAAGTTTGGGAGCCACTACTACATGTTCATTGTAAAAACAACCGGAATCCAGCAATTTGGGTGTTTTTACTCCCAACACAATATTGATCCCCTTCTTCACTGTATTATTACTGTCACTTCGGTTGTTTTTCTACTCAGACTGATGCATCTATATGCAAGGTAGCGACTACAGTGCATAACTCATTTTTGACAAATGTGACTTAGGGTGTTTTGCAACCAGGGATTCAATTATTGTTTATCTTATGTATAACACTTGTGTTGTACATTTATTATCAAATTATTAATTTTGAAATGCAGTTGTAATCAATGGCGTGGCAAACATATTTGTTCAAAACATTTCGATTGTGCAAACCATTAAAATTAAGTTGCAGTGTTGTCAAGATGTGCTTCATTATTTATATAGGCCTACTATACTGCCACCTATGCAGTGAGCGCCAGATATTTGAACTCCCTCCATACAAGGCTATATCTCTCGATAAATTTAGTGTGACAAAAATGCGAAGCCTGCTCAAAAGTGACACTAATAAAGCATCACTCATGAGGCAACGAAGGCAGGAGATAATGTAGGGTGGCCAGTTTCTTTCCCCTTCCATTGCAAACATCGCTGTCTAGTAACGTATTATACTAATCAGACGTAAGAATATTATGGTACGAATAAATTTATGTACAAATTCCGTATATAATACAGTAATTATTATTTTCAATATACCTCAGACGAAGTCTGATTTTCTTCTTTAATGGCTAATGGGTCGACCTTGCGTTCCATCGTGTTTATATCCATCACATCTGCAAGAAATAGTTAAGCAATTGATATACGTTTGCAGAATTTGAGCTTCTGGAAAAGACTTATTAGCATCCTACTACAAACAGATTCTGAACTAAAAGGTAGGTTACGATTTCCTAGAAGACGGGCAAAATCCAACATGGCTGACGAAAACTACCAAAAACGTTCTGCCAACTATGAAGTTCAAATGTCACCAAACATCACAAAAACAAAGATGGAAAATCAAATATATATCCATATTTTTGAAGAGGAATAAGCCCTCCATAAAATTAAAATATAATTAATTTTTCACCTTTGATTTTTTTTGGCGTTTGGTGGCATTCGAACTTCATAGTTGGCAGTATTTTTCTGGCAGTTTTCGTCCGCACTTTACCCTCAAAAATCACTAAAACACAAAACAAATCCTAATTTATTTATCACCTTATCAAATAAAATTCAATTCTCATTCACGTCTTCAATGACAACCACTTGACTTCAAGTATATGACACAAGCTTTAAGGCAATTTAAACAAACTATCCAGGCAATAAAGCACTGAACCAACACTTTGTCGTACAGTCAACTTCGCATAAATAAACCATGTGTTTACACTAAATGAAATTCTCTTCGAACACTTATTACACCTTAACTTATACAGAAAATTCAGTAAATAATTCCTTTAATCCACATAAAAACATCAACACAATTCTTATTCCCCAGCGAAAGAACTAAACCAAAATAGACACAAAATTTAATACTTTGTTCTAAGTTCACACATCTTTCACAAATATCATAAAATGACAAACTTTCAATAGTTTTAGCCATCAGACACAATATAACAACCACTCACGTCAAACAACCAAGAACAACTGACAACGTCATTATCCATTCAAAATTAATGAAAATTCTAGAACAAGTGACAATTATAAGCAATCAAATCGAAAGAAAATCACGGCGACACCTAATATAAAAAAACCTAGAACTAACATATAAAAGTCATTAAAAGATCACTAACATTTAACTCTGAAGTAAAAAAAAGTTGGTAATGCTTACTACATTCAACCAAGTGCCCGTCTTCTATGAAATTACCGATATTTTTTGTATCAGAGGGATGGTCGTTACACTTACTGCTATGGTTAATTTTTTTAAAATTAGTTACTTTACGACGCTTTATCAACTGCTAAGGTTACCTAGCATCTGAGTGACATTAAGATAATAATGGTATACTGAGAAGAGTCCAGGGTTCAGCATTTGTTCTTGTTGGGTTGAGGGGAAAACCCTGGAAAAAAACACCATCCAGGTAACTTGTCCCAACCAGAATTTGAACCTGGGCCAGCTCGTTTTACGGTCATACGTGCTAACCGTTACTTCTATGTCATAACACTGTGATGTAAAACATCTACACACACATGTACAGAGATATGAACGATAGGAATGATAATCAAAAAGTTTTAAAACATTAATTTCATAAAAAAAACCAAAACCAGTACTTATAAGATAATTACCATTATTAATATTTTAAAATCTTACAGTGTAGGCATATTAGTAACTAAATACATTTTTTAAACAGGAATGTATATACTATATTTAATTCAGAAACTTAAAAATTGCAATGAAATATGACCGAATGTAATTCCATCCATGACGTCATAAATTCGTACGTCACTTGTCGATATGCAACTTCCTCTATAAATAAGCGACGCATTCTGGGAAATATCCACAAAATCACTAAGTGAATATAGTAAAGGGGAATATTTCAGTATACGGATTCCTCACTGACAATTATATCTTGAAATACTAAAAAGAGCAAATTTCTTTGCGTTTGTCGAATGCACATCATCATGTTTACGAAAAGGCACTTTTCAGTGTCAATAATGTATTTTGTGTGTACAAGGTTAGAATTTTGAAATAAGAGGGAAAGGAAGGAATCCCTGTTCTGAAATTTATCCCCAAAATCCTCTTACAATTTCGTGTGCTATTTCACAATAATAATAATTATTATTAATTGGTTGGTTAATTAAAACCTAAATTAATCACGTTTATACACGATGTATAACCGGAGTACGAAGGAACTTCTTGATTTGGTCTGGAATGTGCACGCGGAAATAAATACAGCTAAGTATCACGCTGGCAGAGCATGACAAGTATGCACATGCGCAGTTTGATCTCACAGTCAAGTTCTTCCTGTCGCGAGCCCCGCCTGTAATAACAGGCCTATAAGTACGGTATGTAAATAAAAATATGAATAAGTTACTCACCAAATCTAATTGAAAACGTTTGACCTGTGAAGCCTCAGATGGGTGTTGGTGATCTTGAATAATCAGTAGAGCAATCCTTTTGCTTGAAAAGTGGACCGTATTACACCAATTGCGCCGTCCCCTACTCTGCAATTTTTCTCAGTTTATCTATTTCAATATTATTTTATTCACGCCTAAATTTCCCACGATTTTCTGTTACAAGTTTTTTCTCTCTTTCTATTTTTTCTGTTTTTCCCACAAGCCCTGATAAAAATGTAAGAGATTGATCAGCCATATAGGCTTTGAGCCAACCATATGAGTAGTTCCACAAATCGATAACAGATGATGCGATTATCAAAACGGCCACAATATCCGCCACAGTCTATATAATACAATCTCACAACTCTGACACTTTTTTTTTTGCCAACACTCGACAGCTGATGCGACAGTAGCGCTCTAGCGGCAGGCAAGTTAAATGTGGGTGGTGTAGTCATTTTGCAGAATAGGGATATCTTATGCGAAGTTTTACCGTCACATGGCAGGAGCGTTCCATGCGGCACAGGGCTCTATTATGACATATGCTACAGTTCATTACGTTCTCCCGCTTGTTGGTTTTCTGTGCGTGTCAAAATTATATTTATAATTATATTGTGCAACTTAGTATAATTTAATATAATTCAGTATTTTCTTACCTCATAATCTAATTTAATTTACAATAAACAATAGCGTAAACTTGTATAATACTGAGCTATTCCCCTTAAGAGATTGATGGGGAAATGTGCAATATGCAGAATATAGATACGAGTAAATTGAATGTTCATGAATCTAAACGAGAACTTTGAGAACGAGGTGCACGAATAAAAAAAAAGGATCATTGTCTAAGTTGAATATTGCCTCTTTAAACATAAGTATTGTAAGTAGATACCGTACGTGGCGATAAACAGAATATGCAGGCACCAATGTCTTTTTTTATATATGAAAGGGACTATGAGGCTTGAATTCCTTGTACATTTTTTTCTCTAATTGCAGAAAGAACAAATGCAATTTTTAATGGGATAATATAATATGATCGCAGTAGTATCATGATTATTCGTGCGTTTTGTATGTTAAGGACATGCAGTTTTGAATACTATGTATGATGATTTCGAAAATTTGAAGTTAAAACATGGTTTCAATAAGTTACATAGACTACGGATCGTCCTAGATAATAAACATTCCAGTTCTTCGAGAGTTTACTGTAGGCCAAGTATCGTTCCATTGTAAAATGCAGTTATAAACTTCGGGCACTCCTACACATACTGCATACAATTTATGCTAACAAAGCTTGCTGTCGAGGTCGCATATGTCTCATTTTTTTTCTTTGTCCTCTTCCAAAATGAAACTGTAGCCAGCAATTTCTTACGTGAAGTAGTTCTTTTTGTTTAATAGGCGTAATTTAATTAGTTATACTATTTAAGGTTGAAAGCATATATTCAGAATTTTTCGGAATCTAATTGAATGCAAAAAAAGGTTTCCTTGGTTTTTATACATAGGAACACAACAAAATTTTGGCATTTTGAGTTGTTTTCAAGAGTACTTAATATACTAATACACTACGTAAATCCTCAATGTTTATATTGTGACAGCTGCAACGGGGTTTGAACACGCGTCCGACAGGGCGCGCGGCAGACGAAACGCTGGTACGGGGAGCATCTGCATGCTGAAGGGCAGAGGGGGTGTATTACGTCAACGCGATGACGGGAGGGTGCGCGCGCAACTGCTGCGTGCGGAGTGAAGGGGGAACGAACCCTCCCGACTCTTCCAGAAGTCGGTCGAAGTGGAGATATCCAGATAATTCGAGAGAGCTATCTCTGCACACCCGTAGAAATTTATCGTTACTATGATTTTGCTATAAAAGAAGAAACGCGAGCGAACTCGACCAGTTTTTTTTTAGTTTATTCAGCCATTCAGTGAGTAAGCCAGATCAAGCAAGCCAGTCTTGTGTACCGGAGTTCGGCTCGAGTGTGCGTCAGCAACTGTGTCAGCATCCGAAGGCCTGAGTTCGAGTGCAGTGGACCGCAGTTGGAGGGACCTGAGTTCGAGTGCAGAGGACCGCAGTTGGAGGGACCTGAGTTCGAGTACAGTGGACTGTCTCTGAAGGTCTGTGGTTCGAGATACTGTGAACTCGAGTGACTGAGCTAGAAGAACTGTGAACTGAGAACTGACAGTTATGATTTGTAAATAATGCTTGTAAATATTAGTTAAGGTTAACAGTTCATTGTTGTTCGTAATAGTCCAAGTAAATTGTCATTGTCGTCAATGGAGTGCACTAACGAATACTGTGTTACTGTGTGGAGAGCAAATCCTATTGTTGAGATAATAAAGTTACATTGTTGTTCAGTATAAAACGTTATAATATATTAGAAAACAAATGAACACGCAAAGCGCATCCCTCAAAGTACACGCGCGCGCTATCTGTTGGTGCTAGTTCAGCATATCCCTATTCATTCATTCATTCATTATATTCCATAGATCTTATATGAGCAATGAAGCTTTAAGATGTGGAACAAGTCAAAACTTTACAATATTACAATTACAATTTTTACAAATTTGCCTTAAATATTTTCATCGCCGTGTCAAGGGTGAGTGACTGTATGTGGTTTACGTCATTCATTGCTCTAATTGCCGAGATCGCCTTTTGCTTCACGTGCATGTTGAACGTTGTTCCAGAAGTTTGGAAAGTCACCCCAAGGTACTTGTACGAGTTAACGACTTGTAACCTCCCGTCTCCAATTTGCATTATGTCTCTCTCTGATACTCGGCCACCTTTTCTGAATATCATCTGCGCGCTTTTTCTTGGTTGATGAAGAGTCCATTTGTCTCGGCCCACTTTTGCAGATTATGTAGGCATTCCTGTACGTCTTCTGGTTTGCCAGAGGCTAATATATATATATATATATATATATATGAATTCTGGTGGAGTTGTGGCTTATGTTGTTTCTTATTACATCCGCGGTTGCAAGGTTGAAGAGCAGGAGGCTGAGGAAGCCGTTCGTCTCTGTGATAGGGGCTGATATTTCTATATTGTTATCTATTGTGATTCTGTTGTATTCTAGTATGTTTGTGATTATGCTCGTGAGGTAGTTGTTGGACCCCGTCATTTCTGCCATTTTGTCTTTTAAAATTTTCCGATCTATTGGGTCGAAGGCCTTGCTATAGTCGATGAAGAATGCATATAGTTTTCCCCTGGGGTGTCTTAGTTCATTCTGGATGTCAGCATTGAGGTTCGCAACAGCATGAAGTGTCGATCTGCCTTTTCGGAAACCGAACTGTTCTTCCGGGATGAGGTTGAGGTTATCGGCTTCTTCATTGAGTCGGTCTGTGGTGAGCATCGTTGTAAAGAGCTTGAAAATTGTGTTTTCTAGTGCGATGCCTCTGTATGAGTCCGAGGCTTCTGTGTCCCATTTCCCTTTGTAGATGATTTTGACGGTCGAGGATTTCCATCTTGTGGGTATACTGTTTGTTTCCATACATTTATTGAAGAGGCTGGTCCATATGTCCGCTAGTATTTGCGCCGAATCTTTCAGTTGTTCATTTGGTATGGAGCCCGCTGCTTTCTTTGGTTTCAAGTTTTGTATTGCCATTGTTACTTGTTCTTTTGAGAAAGCTTTGAAGTTCTGCATCCCCACTTCTCCCACGTTTTACGCCTTGTCCCCGTTTTCTTTGTTTAGGATATTCTTGAAATGTGTTTTCATACGCATACGATAATTAAGCCCAATTCTTACGGTGCTTGTTTTCTTGAGTGTTTCCTTGCTAGCTAGCAAGCTGAGTGCCATGGTGGGTACGGTGATGGTGGTTGTTCTCCGTCCAATGGAAGTAGGTCTCTTGCCATCCAGCGGAAGTAGATCGCTTGCCTCCGAACGAATGTAGGCCACTTTCGATCGAGCGAAAGTAGTTCACTAGCCATCCAGCGGAATCAGGCCACTTGCCTTCTAGCGAAAGTAAGTCACTTGCCTTCAGGCGAAAGTAGGTCACTTGCCATCCAGAGAAAGTAGGTCACTTGCCATCCACCGAAATTAGGTCACGTGCCATTAAGCGGAATTAGATCGCTTGTTTTTGACAGAAAGTAGGTCACTTGTCAACGAGCGAAATTAGGTCACTTTACTTCCAGCGGCAGTAATCACTGGCCATCGAGCGAAATTAGCTCACTTCCCTTTCACCGAATGTAGGTCACTTGATATAGAACGAAATTAGGTCACTTGGCATGCAACGAAAGGAGGTTACCTGCCATTGAGCGAAAGTAGGTCACTTATCCAACGAAAATAGGTCACTTGCCATCTAGCGAAACTATGTTACTTGCTATTGAGCGAACGTAAGTCACTTGCCATCGAGCGAAATTAGGTCTCTTGCCATCGAGCTAAAGTATGTCACTTACCATCGAGCGAATGTAGGTCACTTGCCATGGAGCGAAATTCGGTGACTTGCCTTCCACCGAAAGTCGGTCACTTGCCATTGAGCGAAAATAGGTAATTTGACTTCCAAATAATGTAGGTCACTTGCCATCCAGCGAAATTATGTCACTTAAAATTGAGCGAAAGTAGGTCACTTAACATCGAGCGAAAGTAGGTCACTTCTCTTCGAGCGAAAGTTGGTCACATGCCATTCAGCGGAAGTTGGTCATTTGCCATTAAACGAAAGTAGGTCACTTGCCTTAAACCGAACATAAGTCACTCCCAATCCAACGGAAGTAGGTCACATGCAATGGAGCGAAAGTAGGTCATTTGCCCTCCAACGAAACCAGGTCACATGCCACCTAGCGACAGTAGGTCACTTGCCGTCGAAGGAAAGTATGTCACTTGCCTTCGAGCGATAGTAGTTCTCTTGCCTTCGAGCAAAATAAGTCAATTGCCGTCCAATGGAATTAGGTCACTTGTCATACAGCGAAAGTGGGTCACTTGCTATCGGACGAAATTTGGTCACTTGGCTTTGAGCGAAAGTAAGGCATGTGCCGTCGATCGAAAATAGGTCACGTTTTCGACCGAAAGTAGGTCACTTGCCAACCAGCGGAAATAGGTCGCTTGCCATCGAGCGAAAATATGTCGTTTAGATTGAGCGATAGTGGGTTACTTGCCTATGAGCGAAAGTACGTCACATGCCTGTCACAAGAAAGTAGTTCACTTGCCATCGGGCGAAAGTAGGTTATTTGCTATCAAACGAATTAGGTCACTTGCCACCCACCGAAAGTAGGTCACTAGGCACCGGGCGAAAGTAGGCTATTTAAATTCGCGAGAAAATAGGTCACTTGACATTGAGCGAAAGTAGGTTCTTAACTATCCACAAAGTATGTCATTTGTATCAATCGAAAATAGGTCACTTGCCATCAAGCGAAAGAAGGTCACTTGACACCCTGCGAAATTAGGTCACTTGACATCCAGCGAAATTAGGTCATCTTGCCATCCAGCGAAAATAGGTTATTTGCCATCTAGCAAAAGAAGGACACTTGCAATCCAGCGGACGTAGGTGTCTTGCCATCCGCGGAAGTAAGTCAATTTCCATAGAGCGAAAGTAGGTCACTTGCTATCCAGCGGATATAGCTCACTTGCTATCCAGCGGATGTAATTCAATTGTAATAGAGGGGAAGTAGATCACTTGCTATGCAAAGAAACTAGGTTACTTGCCTTCCACCGAAATTATGTCACTTGATATCCATAGAAATTAGGTAATTTGCCATTAAACGAAAGTAGGTCACTTGCCATCGAGCGAAAGTATGTCGCTAGCTATCCAACGAAGCTAGTTCACTTGCCATATACCGAAAGTATGTCACTTGCCGCTGAGCGAACGCAGGTCACTTGCAATCGATCGAAATTAGGTCATTTGCCATCGAGCTATAGTAGGTCACTTGCCGGCGAGAGAATGTATATCACTTGCCATCGAGCGAAAGTCGGTCACTTGCCTTCCACCGAAAGTATGTCACTTGCCATGAGGCGACATTAAGTCATTTTGCCATAAAACGAAAGTAGGTCACTTGCCATCAAGCGAAAAAAAGTACCTCGCTATCGAGTGAAAGTAGGTCACTTGCCATCCAGCGGAAGTAGGTCACATGCAATCGAGCGAAATTACGTCACTTCCAGTCAAGCGAGTGTAGGTCTTTGGCCATCGAGCGAAAGTAGGTCACTTCCCTTCCAACTAATGTAGGTCTGTTGCCACCCAGCGAAAAATTAGTCACTTGCCATAGAGAAAATGTAGGTCACTTGGCGTCCAATGGAAGTAGGTCACTTGCCATCCAGCGTAAGTTGATCACTTGGCACCGAACGAAAGTAAGTGACTTGCCATCGAGCGAAAGTAGGACACTTGCCATCCAGCGGAAATAGGTCACTTGCCTTCCAGCGAAATTAGGTCACTTGCTAGCGGATTAAAGTAGATCACTTACCATCGAGTGAAAATTGGTCACTTGTCATCCACCGAAATTAGGTCACGTCATTTGCCATCGAGCGAAAGTATATGACATTCCATCGAGCGAAAGTAGGTCACTTGCCTTCCACCGAAAGTAGGTCACTTGCCATCGGGCTAACTTAGATCAGTTGCCATGCAATCAAAGTAGATAATTTCCCATAGAGCGGAAGTAGGTCACTTTGCCATTCAGCGGAAGAAGGTCAGTTGTCATCGAGAGGAAGTGTGTCCCTTGTTTTGAACGGGAAGTAATTCACTTACAATGCATCGGAATTAGGTCATTTGCGATTAAGCGAAATTATGTCATATGCCATCCAACGAAAGTAGGTCAGTTGCCATCGACCGAAAGTAGTTCATTTGCCATCGAAGGAAATTAGGTCAGTTGCCGTCGAGCGAAATTAGGTCACTTGCCATCGAGAGAAAATAGGTCACTTGAAGTCCAATGGAATTAGGTCATTTGCCATCCAGTGAAATTAGGTCTCTTGCTAGCTGATGAAAGTAGGTCACATGCCATCGAGCAAAAGTTGGGCACTTGCCATCCACCGAAATTAAGTCATGTGCTATATAGCGATATTAGGTAGCCTGCCATCGCCAGGGAGTAAGTCACTTGTCATCGAGCGAAAGCAGGCCACTTGGCATCTAAGAGCAGTAGTTCACTGGCAATCGAGCGAAAGTAGGTCACTGCCCTTCCACCGAATGAAGGCCACTTGACAACTAAATTAGGTCACTTGCCATCTGACGAAAGTAGGTCACTTGCCATCCAACGAAAGTAAGTCACTTGCCATCTAGCGAAAGTAGTTTACTTGCCAGTGAGCGAAATGATGTCACTTGCCATCGAGCGAAAGTAGGTCACTTGTCATCGAACTAAATTAGGTCATTTGCCATCGAGCGAAAGAAGGTTACTTGTCATCGAGATAAATTCGGTAACTTGCCTTCCACCGAAAGTACGTCGCTCACCATTGGGCGAATAGAGTTCATTTGCCATCCAACGAAATTAGGTCACTACCGTCGAGCGAATGTAGGTCACTTGCCATCGAGCGAAAGTAAGTTATTAACATTCCATCAAAAGTATGTCACTTGCCATCCATCGAAACTAGGTCATTTGCCATCAAGCGAAAGAATGTAACATGCCATCGAGCGAAAGTAGGTCAAAGCCATCCAGGGGAAGTATGTCACACATGACATCCAACGAAAGGAGGTCACTTCGCGTCGAGTGAAAGTAAGTCACTTGCCTTCGAGCGAAAGTAGGTCACATGCCATCCAGCGAAATTAGGTCGTTTGTCATCCAGCGGAAGTAGGTCACTTGCCATCAAGGGGAAGTAGGTCACTTGCCATTCAGCGGAAGCAGGTCATTTGTCATCGAGCGAAAGTAGGTCACTTGCCTTCCACCGAAAGTAAGTCTCTTCCAATCCAACGGAAATAGGTCACTTGCAATGGAGCGAATGTAGGTCATTTGCCATCCAACGAAATAGGTCACTTGCACGAGCGAAATTAGGTCACTTGCCGTCGAGCGAAAGAATGTCACTGTCGAACGAAATTATATCACTTACCATCGAACGAAAGTAGGTCACTTCGTATCGGGCGAAAGTTGTTCACTTTCAATCCAGCGACAAAAAAAGTAAGTCACGTGCCACATAGCGAAAGTAGGTTAGTTTCCATTGAGCGCAATTAGGTCACTTGCTATCGATAGAAATTAGGTCACTTGCCATCGAACTATAGTAGGTCACTTTCCATCGAGCGAAATAAGGTTAATGCCATCGAGCGAATTTCGTTCACTTGCTTCCACCGAAATTAGGTCACTTGCCATGGAGCGAAAGTATGTAACTTGTCATGGAGCGAAATTACGTCTCTTGAATACGAGCGAAAGTACGTCACATGCCTTCCACCAAAAGTAGTTCACTTGCCATCGGGCGAAATTAGTTCGTTTGCTATCCAAGGAAAGTAGATCACCTGCCAACGAGCGAAATTAGGCTATTTTAATATTGATCGAAAGTAGGTCAGTTGAAATTGATCGAAAGTAAGTCACTTGGCGCCGAGCGAAAACTATTCACATGCTATCGAGCGGAAGTAGTTCACTGCCCGTCTAGCGAAATTAGATCACTTGCCATTTAGCGAAATTAGGTTACCTATCCAGTGAAAGACTGTCACTTGTCATCCATCGAAACTAGGTCACTTGCCATCAAACGAAAGATCACCTGTCATTCAGCGAAATTGTCACTTTCCATCGAGCGAAAGTAGATAATTAACTATAAAACGAAAAGGAGGTCAATTGCCATCCATCGAAACTAGGTCACTTTCCAACCAGCGGAAGTAGGTTACATGTCATCTAGCGTAAATAGGTCACTTCCTGTTGAGCGAAAGTAGGTCACTTGCCATCGAACGAAAGTAGGTTATTAAATATCCAGCGAAAGTAGTTCACTTGCCATCCAGCGAAAATAGGTCACTTGCAATCCAGCGAAAGCAGGACACTTGCAATCTAGCGGACGTAGGTCACTTGCCATCCAGCGGAAATAAATCAATTTCCATGGAGGGAAAGTAGGTCACTTGCCATCCAGCGGATGTAGTTTACTTGCTATCCATCGTATATAGGAGACTTGTAATACAGGGGAAGTAAAAAACTTGCTATGGAAAGAAACTAGGTCACTTGCCATGCATCGAAATTAGGTCACATGCCATGCAGCGAAACTAGGTCACTTGCCATCGAACGAAATAAGTCACTTGTCACACAGAGAGAAAATTAATAACTTACTATCGAGAGAATATAGGTCACTTGCTATCGATTGAAAGTAAGTCACTTGCCATCCACCGAAATTAGGTCACTTGCCATACAGCGGAAGTAGGTCACTTGTCGTCGAGCAAAAATAAGTCACTTGCAGTCGAGCGAAAGTAGGTCACTTGCAACCAGCGGAAATAGAACATATGCCATTCAGCGGAAGTAGGTCACTTGCCAACGAGCGAAAATAGTTCACTTGCCTTCCACCGAAAGTAAGTCACTTACAATCGAACGGAAATATGTCACTTGCAATGGAGCGAAAGTAGGTCATTTGCCATCCAAAGAAAGTAGGTCACTTTCCATCGAGCAAAGTAAGTCACTTGCCGTCCAATGGATGTAGGTCACTTGCAACCCAGCGGAAGTAGATCACTTGACATCGAACGAAGTTAGGTCACTTGCCATCGAGCGAAAGTAGGTTACTTGGCATCCAGAGGAAGTCGGTTACTTGCATTCTAGCGAAATTAGGTCACTTGCCATCGGACGAAAGTAGGTCATTTGCCATCGTGCGAAAGTAGGTCACTTGCATTCCATCGAAAGTAGGTCACTTGCAGTCCAATGGAAGTAGGTCAATTGCCATAGGGCGAAAGTAGTTCATTTGCCATCGGGCGAAAGTAGTTAATTTCCCATCCAACTAAAGCAGGTCACTTGCCACGGAGCGAAAATAAGATATTTCATATCGAGCGAAATAGATCACTTGCCATTGAGCGAAAGTAGGTCACTTGCCGTCGAGCGAAAATAGGTCACTTGATGTCGAACGAAAGAAGGTCAGTTGCCAACCAGCGGAAATGGATCATTTGCCATTCAGCGGAAATAGCTCACATGCCATCGAACGAAAATGAAGTCGCATGCATCGAGCGATAGTAGGTCACATGCATACAAGCGAAAGTACGTCACATGCATTCCACCGAAAGTAGTTGACTTGCTATTGGGCGAAAATAGGTCATTAGCCATTGAGCGAAATTAGGTCACTAGCCATCGAGCGAAATTAGGTCACTTGCAACAGAGCTAAAGTAGGTCACTTTCCATCGAGCGAAAGTAGGTCACTTTCCATCGAGCAAAAGTCGGTCTCTTGCCTTCCACCGAAAGTAGGTCACTTGTCATCGGGCGAAAATAGGTAATTTTCCAGCCAACGAAAATAGGTCACTTGCCACCGAGCTAAAGTAGGTCACTTGATACCGAGCTAAAGTGGGCTATTTTGATATCGATAGAAAGTAGGACACTTGACATTAAGCGAAAGTAGATCACTTGGCGCCGAGCTTAAGTAGGTCACTTGCCATCGACCGAAAGTAGGTCACTTGCCATCGAGCGAAAGTGGGTTATTAACTGTCCAGCAAAAGTAGTTCACTTGCCATCCTGCGAAAATAGATCACTTGCAGTCCAGCGAAAGCAGGACACTTGCAATCCAGCGGACGTAGGTCACTTGACATCCAGCGGAAATAAATCAATTTCCATGGAGCGAAAGTAGGCCACTTACTATCCAGCGGATGTTGCTTGCTTGCTATCCAGCGGATGTAGGTCACTTGTAATACAGGGGAAGTAAAACACTTGCTATGGAAAGAAACTAGGTCACTTGCCATGCAGCGAAATTAGGTCACATGCCGTGCAGCGAAATTAGATCACTTGCGATCGAGCGGATGCATGTCACTCGCTATCCAGCGAAAGTACGTCATTTGACTTTCCACCGAAATTAAGTCACTTGAAATCGAGCAAAATTAGATCATTTGCGATCCAACGAAAGTTGGTTACTTTCCATCGAGCGAAAGTAGGTCACTAGTGATCCAACGAATGTAGGTCACTTGCCATCAAGCGAAAGTATTTCACTAGATATTGAGCGAACTTAGTTCACTTGCCATCGAGCGAAATTAGGTCACTTTACTTCGAGCGAAATTAGGTCACTTGCCAACGAGCGAAAGTCGGTCACTTGTCTTCCACCGAGGTAGATCACTTGCCATCGGGCGAATGTAGGTCATTTGCCATCCAACGAAATTATGTCACTTTCAATCTAGCGAAATTATGTCACTTGCCATCCAGCGGAAGTAGGTAACTTGCCATCCAGCGGAAGTAAGTCACTTGCCATTCGCCTGAAGTAGGTCAGTTTCCATCGAGCGAAAGTAAGTCACTTTCCCTCCACCGAAATTAAGTCAATTCCAATCCAATGGAAGTATGTCAATTGCCATGGAGGGAGAGTAGGTCTTTTATCATCCAACGAAATTGGGTCATTTGCCATTGATGGAAACTAGGTCACTTGCTATCGAACGAAATTAGATCACTAGAAGTCGAGCGAAAGCTGGCTACTTCCCATCCAGTAAAATTAGGTAACTTGCCATCGATCGAAATTAGGTCACTTCCCATCGAGCGAAAGTAGATCACTTGCCATCCAGCGGAAGTAGGTCACTTGCCATCCAACGAAAGCAGGTCGCTTGCCACCGAGCGAAAGAAGGCTATTTCACATCGACTGAGAGTAGGTCACTTGCCATTGAGCGAAATTAGGTCACTTGCCGTCGAGCGAATATAGGTCACTTGCTGTCGGGCGATATTAAGTCACTTGCCAACCAGCGGAAATAGGACATGCCATTTACCGGAAGCAGGTCACTTGCCATCGAGACATAATTATTCGCTTGCTTCCAGCGATAGTAGGTCACTTGTCTACGAGAGAAAGTACGTCACATACCTTCCACCGAAAGTATTTCACTTGCTATCGGGCGAAAATTGTACATTTGCCATCCAACGAAATTAGGTCACTTGCCACGGAACGAAAGTAGGTCACATGCCACAGAGCTAAATTAGGCTATTTCATATCGAGCGAAAGTAGCTCACTTGACATTGAGCGAAAGTAGTTCCCTTGGCGCCGAGCGAAGGTAGGTCACTTGACATCGAGCGAAAGTATGTCACTTGCCATCCAGCGGATGTAGGTTACATGCCATCAAGCAAATGTAGGACACTTCCGTCGAGCGAATGTAGGTCAATTGCCATCAAACGAATGTAGGTTGTTAACCATCCAGCGAAAGTAGTTCACTTGCCATCCATCGAAACTAGGTCACTTGACATCTAGCGAAAATAGGTCACTTGCCATCCAGCGTAATTAGGTCACTTGTAACCCAGTGAAAATAGATCACTTGCCATCCAGCGAAAATAGGTCACTTGCCATCCAGCGAAAATAAGTCACTTGCCACCCAGCGAAAATAAGTCACTTGCCACCCAGCGAAAGCAGTACAGTTGCAATCCAGCGGACATAGGTCACATGCCATCCAGCGAAATTAAATCATTTCCCTTAGAGCGAAAGTAGGTCACTTGCTATTCAGCGGATGTAGGTCACTTGTAATACAAGGAAGTAGATCACTTGCTATGGAAAGTACCTCGACATGCAACGAAAGTAGGTCACATGCCATGCAGTGAAATTAGGTCACTTGCCATCGAGCGAAAGTAAGTCACTTTCCCCAGAGAGAAAATTGATAACTTGCCATTGAGAGAATGTATGACACTTGCTAAAGTGCCATCGAGCGAAATTACGTCATTTGCCATCGAACTAAATTAGGCCACTTGCCATCGATCGAAAGTAGGTCACTTGCCATCGAGGAAAAGTTAGTCACATTCATTCCACCGAAAGTAGGTCACTTTCCATCGATCGAAATTAGGTCACTTGCCATCAAGCTAAAGTAGGTCACTTGCCATCGAGCGAAAGTAGGTCATTTGCCATCAAGCGAAAGTCGGTCACTTGCCTTCCACCGAAAGTAGGTCACTTGCAATTGGGCGAAAGTAATTCATTGCCATCTAAAGTTGGTCACTTGCCATCCAGCGAAAGTATGTAACGTGCCATTGGCCATTGAGCGAATGTAGGTCACGATCCATCTAGCGAAATTAGGCCACTTGCCATCCAACGGTATTAGGTCACTTCCCATCGAGCGAAAGTATGTCACTTGTCATCCAGCGAACGTAGTTCCCTTGCCATCCAGAGAAATTAGGTCACTAGCCATCCAGCGAAAGCAGGACACTTGCAATCTAGCGGACATATGTAACTTGCGATCCAGCAGAAATAAATCACTATCAATGGAGCTAAAGTAGGTCACTTGCTATCCAGCGGATGTAGCTGAATTGCTAACCAGCGGATGTAGGTCACTTGCAATCCAGGGGAAGTAGGTCACTTACCATGGGAGGAAACTAGGTCACATGCCTTGCAGCGAACTAAGGTCACTTGCCATCGAGCAAAATTAGGTCACTTGCCATCGAGCTAAAGTAGGTCATTTGCCATCGAGCAGAAGCAGGTGACTTGCCATCAAGCGAAAGTAAGTCACTTGTCTTCCACCGAAAGTAGGTCACTTGACAGCGAGCGTAATTAGGTCATTTACCATCCAGCAAGAATAGGTCACTTGCCATGAGCTAAATTTGGTCACTTGCCATCGTCTCATAATAATCTCTTTCTTGTCTCATAATAATCTCTTTCTTGTCTCATAATAATCTCTTTCTATTATCTAATATCATTTGAAATATATTAACATTCTATGTATTTTAGTTTAATTCTGCTACACAGTTTATTTCAGTGTTTAATTAATAGTTCATAGTATTTTGTTGTTTAATTCGTAAATAACTCTTGTATACATGTAACTCTCATCTAAATCAAATTGTTGAATTCTTTGTAAGTTCATGCATATGTATATACACTTTCTGCTGGTTGAGTGGAAGAGAAGGCCTTACGGCCTTAACTCTGCCAGCTAAAATAAATCATTATTATTATTATTATTATTATTATTATTATTATTATTATTATTATCGAGCGAAATTAACTCACTTGCCATCGAGCGAAAGTAAGTCATTTGCCATCCAACGAAGTTAGGTTACTTGCCATCCAGCGAAATTAGGTCACTTGCCATCGAGCGAAATTTGGTCACTTGCCTTCCACCGAATGTGTGTCACTTATCATTGGGCGAATGTAGGTTATTTGTCATCCAACGAAAGTAGGTCACTTGCCATTGATCGAATGTAAGCCACTTGACATCGAGCTGAAGTAGATCACTTGCCGTAGAGCAAAATTTGGTCACTTCCCGTGGATCGAAAGTAGGTCACTTGGCATAGAGCGAAAGTAGGTCACTTACCATCGAGCGAAAGTGTATCACTTGTCTTCCACCTAAAGAAAGTCACTTGACATCGAGCGAAATTAGG
Source organism: Periplaneta americana (assembly GCF_040183065.1). NCBI lineage: Eukaryota > Metazoa > Arthropoda > Insecta > Blattodea > Blattidae > Periplaneta > Periplaneta americana. The sequence continues at coordinate 134,356,505 of NC_091126.1, forward strand.
TCATTTACCATGCAATAAAAACTGGTAACTTGCCATCGAGTGAAAGTTAGTCACTTGCCATCCATTGAAACTATGTCACTTGCCATCCAGCGAAATTGGTCACTTGCCATTGAGAGAACGTAAGTCACTTGCCTTCGAGCGAAATTAGGTCACTTGCCATCGAGCGAATGTAGGTCACTTGCCATCGAGCGAAAGTCGGTCACTTGCCTTCCACCGAGAGTATGTCACTTATCATTGGGCGAATGTTGGTTATTTGTCATCCAACGAAATTAGCTCACTTGCCATCCAGAGAAAGTAGGTCACTTGCCATCGAGCGAAAGTCGGTCACTTGCCTTCCACCGAGAGTATGTCACTTATCATTGGGCGAATGTAGGTTATTTGTCATCCAACGAAATTAGCTCACTTGCCATCCAGCAAAAGTAGGTCACTTGTCATCAAGCGAAAGTAGGTCACTTGCCATTGATCGAATGTAGGTCACTTACCATCGAGCGAAATTAGGTCACTTGCCATCCAGTGGTATTAGGTCACTTCCCATTGAGCGAAAGTCGGTCACTTGCCATCCAGCATTCCATTAACAAAAACACTGTGCGTCTTTTATTAGACCTGGCATGAATTTAGCATATATTATGCAAATCTAGAATCCCTATTCCAGCCGACCAATGATTTATATGAATCCTCTAGATTCAAAACCCCCTAAAGACCATTTTGTTCAGAATAGAGTTATGCCCACATATTGCTTGCTAAGAATGAATTCTAATGATTTTTGTGGTTTGAATTAAAAAACACCAAATGCGAAGCAAAACGTTTGTTAAAATTCACTCTAAGGTTGAAAATTCCCTCTATTTTCCATCAGTTACTGTCAAAATCCTTCAATTTGTGAATGTGGATATAGGGGATTTTGAATCTATAGGATTCATATAATGTCGTCCAATATTAATATTGAACACCACTACTCTTAAGAAAGCATGAAAATCTAATAAATCTTGTAACGAATCTGGAAAACAATTTTCTGCACAACTTCAAGTGATTTTCCTGCCGTTTAATATGAGTATAACTAATTCATTATGAAAAACAACTTAGCAAAGCATTATCAGTCTTTTATACATCATGGTATTAATCTATAAATCATTCTATAGAAAAAGAATCCCTGTTACAACTGTCCAAGTCTCTGCATCAAGTCCTCCAACATTATTCAACAAGTAGTCTAAATGTAAGCAGGCATGGGTATCAGATAGGTGTTTCTATGAATTTAAAAATTTAATATACACCTCAGTTTCATTCCAGCCCTCTCAGTATGACTGTACAGTTTTTTTGTTATGTAAAAGTATTTAAAAAAGCAGTGTGAGTGCTCTTTAAACCCTGGCTTAAATTTTACAAATTTTCCAAAACTAGAGTCCTTATTGCAACTGTCCAATGACGAAAATAAAGTCTTCAAATACTTTTCAATCAAAAACACCTAAGAAAAGCATGAGAGACCTAAAATTCTAACTTTTTATTCCAATTGTAAATATTTATGCTTGATCTCAGTCGGTAATGCAGACTCATGAATTGTAGATTGCGTGATTTTGTATGTAAAATCTGCAAAAAAAAAAAAAAAAAAAAAAAAAAAACACTGTCAGTGTTGTGTAAGACCTGGCAAGAATAATTTAGCATTCACTATATAGACCAGTGGCGGCTGGTGACATTTTTCAATGGGTGTGCAGTTAGGAAACAAGTAATAGGCCTAAAACAAACATAAACTTTGGTACTTATATGTAATTAATAATTAACTACGTTTATATTAGTATGGCGGGGTAGAAAATCCATTCTTCTCTCCTTTCTCTGAGCGAATCTGTCGATTACCCTCTCGTTGAAGTCACACATGTCACTAATCACTTGCTTTTCAATGGACAACATTGCCAAAGCTGTTAATCTGTCTTCCCCCATGGTGCTACGTAGAAATGTTTTCACACGTTTTAATGTCGAGAAACATCTTTCCGCTTCACTGGTAGTCATGGGTATTGTCACTTGAACCTTCAAAAGTTTCACACTTTCGCTGAATGTACACTCCAAATTGTTTTCAATAATAAATTTCAATAAAACACTTGCACTGGAGGTGTTACTAAAGTCTTGACGCATGTAAATGATTTCTAACTCTGTTCGGAGTCTAGGTACATTAATGAATGGATAGGCTTTGTGGATTGCGTTTAACAACATTTCTGGAAACTCCTTGTTGTATTTGTTGAATTTCTCTGTAACGAAAAGTTTAGATGCCGTGAGATGCCCGGTAAATTTAAACCGATCTACAGCTTGAGTAATGACAGTGTCACATATTTCTTTCGCAGCAACTTTCCTCGTATCGGACGTTTCCACTTTCCGGTTCTTTTCAGATGGTGGATTTTCGTTGATCGTACCAATGCTATCTCTGACCTGTTGGATGTTGTGCTGAAAATTTGTGACTGCTTTATTCGCTGAAACAGAGTCTATTTGCCTTTTCTGCAGTTGGTTATACAGAATATCCACATGAGGCATTATCAGATGAAACACTTTCAACCAAAAGAGAAAGAATGGCTGCTGGATTCGAAGAAGAAGCCCTCTTGCTTGAGTAATTGTACTCATTTGCTTGCTTTGTTCTTGTATTTCTTCAAGACAGTTTATCAGAGATTCCCTATGCTCATATACAGTTTAGACCAATCTTGATGTGAAGTTCCACCTTATGTTTGAAATACCAGGAAATCTCTTGCCTACGATGTCATCAAGTAATCGTACACGTTGTGGTGAGTTGGAAAAAAAAGCTGGAATTTCATTAATATCAGAAAAAAAGATCCTCACTTGAGTATTTTGACTAGTGGCTTGCGCCATAATTAAATTCAGTTTATGAGCATAGCAGTGGACGTAATGCGCGTAAGGATAGTCCTGCCTGATTATAACGTGAACACCAGCATTTCCGCCGCTCATAACGCTAGCTCCGTCATAGCTTTGTGAAATTAGCTTATTTTTGTCATGGATTACTTGCGACAAAACATCTTTAACACAGTCTGACAGACACCGCATTACAATTATTTGGGTTCACAAATGATCAAAATCGTTCCACAGGCTTCCCATTGGATGAAAGATAACGCAACACTATCACCGTTTGTGTTAGGGATGATCCCGTAGTTTCATCTGCTATGACTGATACATAGTCTGCTTTTCCTATTTCTTCCTTCACCTTCTCATGGTACACCTCCAACATGCACTGTAACAGGTAATTTTGTATGTCTTTTGAAGTGCCCTTAAACACAGTTGCTTCTTTCATGTGCTCTTTAAGTGCGGAATCCAACTCAGCTGTAAAGTTTATTACTTACTTACTTACTTACAAATGGCTTTTAAGGAACCCGAAGGTTCATTGCCGCCCTCACATGAGCCCGCCATCGGTCCCTATCCTGTGCAAGATTAATCCAGTCTCTATCATCACACCCCACCTCCCTCAAATCCATTTTAATATTATCCTCCCATCTACGTCTCGGCCTCCCTAAAGGTCTTTTTCCCTCCGGTCTCCCAACTAACACTCTATATGCATTTCTGGATTCGCCCATACGTGCTACATGCCCTGCCCATCTCAAACGTCTGGATTTTAAGTTCCTAATTATGTTAGGTGAAGAATACAATGCGTGCAGTTCTGTGTTGTGTAACTTTCTCCATTCTCCTGTAACTTCATCCCGCTTAGCCCCAAATATTTTCCTAAGCACCTTATTCTCAAACACCCTTAACTTATGTTCCTCTCTCAGAGTGAGAGTCCAAGTTTCACAACCATACAGAAGAACCGGTAATATAACTGTTTTATAAATTCTAACTTTCAGATTTTTGGACAGCAGACTGGATGATAAGAGCTTCTCAACCGAATAATAACACGCATTTCCCATATTTATTCTGCATTTAATTTCCTCCCGAGTGTCATTTATATTTGTTACTGTTGCTCCAAGGTATTTGAATTTTTCCACCTCTTCGAAGGATAAATCTCCAATTTTTATATTTCCATTTCGTACAATATTCTGGTCACGAGACATAATCATATACTTTGTCTTTTTGGGATTTACTTCCAAACCGATCGCTTTACTTATTAATCCGCGAAAAATTCCCGGATTTGCGGAACTGTCCCTTTCGTCGTGGCCACGTAGAGCTAACTCAAGTGCACCACAAAACTTTATACAGTTTATTATAGCACATACCTATTTCTACTAATTTGCATATTTTTCTGCTCAGTATTTCTTCTGAAAGCAGTGTCCAATTGTTGTGCAATGTTACTTCTACCGAGCATTTTTAAGTCCAATTCTGCATTCAAGTGACATCTGGAATTTTCATGCTTAGAAGCTTTTTGTTTTAAGTGACTAATATTTCCGAAACCAACTTTCGTCCACGTACCGCTTACATCCTGGCCTCGCGCAAAAAGTAAACATGGGAAGCAATAGAGAAAATTAGTTTCGTCACAACCACATATCCACTCATAAGTCGAGTAGACATTACAATTGAATTTTCTTTTAACTTCTTTTCCTTTGCACTTCGTTGTTTGAATTAGTTTAATATCTGGAACAGGCCTACCTCTCTCCTTTATTCTAAGCTTTTCTTCAATCGTGAGATTAAAGAAATTCACTACTTTCAGGTCTCGAACGCGGTTCATTTTTGCAATATCTATACACAGTGACAATAAAGCAAGACTGAAGATTCACACTTATATCACAGCATGGTACTGGCTCCTGGCTGCAAAGTGCGAACTCTTTGAAATTGAAACGATTGAGAAACCGGAGTCGATCTACAGTATCGCAAACTTCTGTCTGCAGAGAGTTTCTAAACTTTTTTTTTTAACAGTCCGGTATTTAAATGAAAAGTTTATGTTTAATCATCTACTACGTGACATCGAGTTGCTAAATTACAAACATACATTATTTAAACCATCAACATAAGGATTACAGCAATTTTATAAAGATGAAATATCATGATGTTCGCCAAGAAAGAAAGTTGTTGATTTGGCCATACCGTATGTTTGAAAAGGAGAGACGAGAGAGCGCGAGAGAGCAACTGGGCCGAGTCGGCTGCGTACGCGCATTCGCATTCCTCTTGGCGATCTCCTCTCCACGTATATAGAAACACAATCCTCCCTTCTCACTCCTCGCCACACCTTCCCAACATTCTGTAGCAAAACCAGGAGTTGTCTCTTGAAGCCTGTTACACCAGCGCGATGCGGCAGAGGCAAGAGTAAACGGCGGCAGATTTAAATTCGTTTAAAATTGTTTCTTGGTTCACATGCTCGAAATTTGACAGATAAATGAACACTCAAGCAACGTATTTTTAAAACTAAGTTTCTTAGGGTGTGCATTTGCGATCGTGCGAATACCCAGCCGCCGCCACTGATATAGACTAGATTCCCTATATCATCAGTCCATGTGTCACTATGATGTAGTCGAAGATTCTTCAACACCACTGCACTCCTAGGAACAGGAGAAAGTAATAAACCTTGCGAGGAATTTAGACCCTATTTATACTAAACTCGAGTCGTCATTCTTGCCCTGTAAAGATGATCGTAAATTAAGTTACGGTGCTGTCAAAAATAACAAAGCTAAATAACTCTCTATGTTGTATAAGATCTGGCATTGGAATGTAATAAATTTTAATCTCAGTTTGGAAAAAAATTATCCTACTTCTCAGTTCTAATTCCTCCCATATATGTGTAAGTGTAAATTAAATTGTTATGAGAAAACATTAGCAATAACACTATTAGTTTCATAAGGCATGAATTTAGCAATATCCGTGCAGGACTAGTGTCCCAGCTGTATAATTATCTTTAAGAATTCATCAAACATTGCTCAACACCACCTAAGTTAACAAGCAATGTAATGTAATAATTTTTACTTTCAATTTGAAGCAAAATTATTACTGGTCCATTCCACAGTTTTCATTCCTCTCCTACAAGTGTTAGGATAATATAATTTATTATAATAATCCATTAACAAAATACTGTCAGTCTTGTATGAGTCATAGCTTGAATTTAGAAATTACTATACAAAACTAGAATTGCTATTGCAGCTATCAAATTTATCTATATGAAGTCATCAAATATTATTATTGAATCTAATAAATCTTGTAAAGAATTTGGAAAACTATTTTTTCCACCAGTTTAAATATTTTTCCTGCCCTCTAAGTATGAGTATAAGTAATTCATAATGAAACATTACTGAGCAAAGTACTATCAGTCTCATAAGCATAAGGTTATTAATCTAAACATAATTCTACTCAAAAAGAATCCCTGTTCCATATGTCCAAGCCTCTGCATGAAGTCCCAAAAATTATTCAACATTAGCAGCCTAGACGTAAGGAAGTATGGGAATCTAGTAGAACTTTCTATGAATTTGAAAAAAAAATTAAACTACACTTCATTTGCCTTTCTAGCCCTTTCAGTATGACTGTACAGTCATTTGTTACGTTAAACTATTTAAAAAAGCACTGTCAGTGCTCAAATTTTTCAAATTTTTCCAACACTACAGTCCTTATAACAGTTGTCCAACTATGAGAATAAGGTCGTGAATTACTTTTCAAAGCAAAAACACCTAGAAGAGCATGAGAGACCTACAATTCTAACATTTTTTTTCTTCTGTTAACGTTTATGCATGAGCTCAGTCGGTAATGCAGGCTCATGAATTTTAGATTTTGTGATTTTGTATGTAAAATCAGAAAACAAATGCATTGTCAGTGTTGTATAAGAACTGGTAAGAATTTAGCAATCACTATACAGGACTAGAGTCCCTATTGCATCTGTCCATGTGTCAATATATAATTGTCAAAAATTTTTCAACACCACTACACCCCTAGGGACATGAGAATGTAATAAAACTTGCATGAAATTTAGATATCATTTATATTAAACTCAAGTCGTCATTCCTGCCCTGTAAGGATGATCGTAATTTAAGTTACTATGTAAAATCACTAAGCTAAATAACTCTCGGTATTGTATAAGTTCTGGCATTAAGTTAGCAATCATTATGAACAATGGAGCTCCCCTAAGGTCCCGGGTTTGACACCCCCGAAATTATTCAAATCAACTTTACAGGGAGTTATACCTGAAAGCTTGATTTGCATAATACACGTCACTGTTCGTTAACATAAAACCACAATTTAAGTCACACAGAGTTAGTATGCACTCAATGTTGGTTGCTTGACGGTTGTCAGCCCACTTTGAGGTCTGTGGATATAGAGGGAAAAATTGGATCGGTGTCTGGTAGAGTTCCCGGGTAGCTCAGTTGGCAGAGAGTTCGTGCGTTTAACTAAAGGTCCCGGGTTTGATACCCGGCCCCGGAACAATTTTTCCCTCGAAATTATTCAAATCAACTTTACAGGGAGTTATACCTGAAAGCTTGATTTGCATAATACACGTCACTGTTCGTTAACATAAAACCACAATTTAAGTCACACAGAGTTAGTATGCACTCAATGTTGGTTGCTTGACGGTTGTCAGCCCACTTTGAGGTCTGTGGATATAGAGGGAAAAATTGGATCGGTGTCTGGTAGAGTTCCCGGGTAGCTCAGTTGGCAGAGAGTTCGTGCGTTTAACTAAAGGTCCCGGGTTTGATACCCGGCCCCGGAACAATTTTTCCCTCGAAATTATTCAAATCAACTTTACAGGGAGTTATACCTGAAAGCTTGATTTGCATAATACACGTCACTGTTCGTTAACATAAAACCACAATTTAAGTCACACAGAGTTAGTATGCACTCAATGTTGGTTGCTTGACGGTTGTCAGCCCACTTTGAGGTCTGTGGATATAGAGGGAAAAATTGGATCGGTGTCTGGTAGAGTTCCCGGGTAGCTCAGTTGGCAGAGAGTTCGTGCGTTTAACTAAAGGTCCCGGGTTTGATACCCGGCCCCGGAACAATTTTTCCCTCGAAATTATTCAAATCAACTTTACAGAGAATTATACCTGAAAGCTTGATTTGCATAATACACGTCACTGTTCGTTAACAGAAAACCACAATTTAAGTGACACAGAGTTAGTGTGCACTCAATGTTGGTTGCTTGATGGTTGTCAGTCCACTTTGAGGTCTGTGAATATACAGGGGAAAATTGGATTGGTGTCTGGTAGAGTTTCCGGCTAGCTCAGTTGGCAGAGCATCAGTACTTTTAACCAAAGGTCCCGGGTTCGATACCCAGTATCTCGGTATTGTATAAGTTCTGGCATCAAGTTAGCAATCATTATGAAAAATGTAGCTCCCCTAAGGTCCCGGGTTTGACACCCAGTCCCGGAACAATTTTCCCTCGAAATTATTCAAATCAACTTTACAGGGAGTTATACCTGAAAGCTTGATTTGCGTCCCCTATTGGAGTTTACCAAATGTCAATATCAAGTCATCAAACATTACTCTGCACTTCTGCACCACTTAACCTAACAAGTATTGAAATATAATAAATATTACTTCGAGTTAGGAAAAAATTATCCTATCTCTCTGTTGTTATTCTTCCCCTATAAGTATAAGTGTAAAGTAATTTATTATGAAACACCATTAGCAAAAGCACTGTCAGTCCCTTAAGTGTCCTGGCATGAATTTAGCAATATCTGTGCAAGATTAGAATCCCTATTGCATCTGTCCAATTATCTATATGAATATGTCAGACATTTCTCAACATCACCTAATCCAGGAAGCATTGGAATATAATAAATTTGACTTTCATTTTGAAGAAAAATTATCCTATTTCTCAATTGTCATTCCTCAACTACAAATATTAGAATAATATTATTTATTATCAAAATCAATTAACAATAACATTGTCAATCTTGAATGAGACCTGGCATGAATTTAGCAATTACTATGCAATAATGCTCACAAATTTGACCACATTACACCCTCGTTCAAATCTTTATCCTGGCTGCAACTTAATAACCGTAGGACACTTCATTCGCTGTCTCTTCTGTTTCGAGTTCTCCACACTTCTACTCCAAATTATCTTCGTTCCCGGTTTAACTACTTATCCTCCAATCACAATCTAAACACCAGGTCACAGGAGAGCCAAATCCTAGCAATTCCTGCCCTCAGAACATCCCACTATTCATCCTCTTTTACTGTCTCAGTCCCCCGTAAATGGAATTCTCTACTGTACCTCAGAAGATAAGGGGCTGCCAGACAATAACCACTTTCAAGAAAAGGCTAAACAATTTCTTTTGGGTGCAGTCAAATTGAAGTTATAATTGTGATCTAGTTTAATAATTTAATTTAATTTAGGTATGACTATCATTACTATTACTATTATTATTATTATTATTATTATTATTATTATTATTATTATTATTATTAACTATTGCAGCTGTACAATAATATAATTATATATGTGCAGTGCTTGGGAAAAGTGACATAAGTCAGTTTTCACAAACATTTTTTGATAATTTATTGACAACTTACACTGGTTTATGTCGATTTGATTTTTTTCTGTATGAATTATTGTAATGGGAGGAATACCTATGTATTTTTTTCCAAGCAAACAGATGTTCCGTAAGTTGTCACTAAATTATCAAAAAAGGTTTGTGGAAACTGACTTGTGTCACTTTTCCCGAGCACTACAGATATATGAGTTCGTCTAATATTACTTATTAAACACCACTACACTTAAGTATGCTTGGGCATATAATAAATGCTTTAATGAACTTGGAAAAAAATTTTCTCCACCAGTTCAAATAATTTTCCTCCCCTCTATGTATGAGTAGACGTAAATAATAATGAAATATCACTTAGCAAAGCACTATTAATCTTGTATACCTACATCATTGAATTAATTTAGAAATCATTCTAAAAAATAGAAACCTTGTTCCAGCTGTCCAAGTTTTTGCATGAAGTCCCCAAACATTATTCAACACCAGTAAATGTAAATAAGCATGGGAATCTAATAGATCTTTCTATGAATTAAAAAAAAATTGATCTACATTTCAGTTGTCATTCCATTCCTATCAGTATGATTGTACAGTCATTTCTTATGTAAAACCACTTAAAAAAAGCACTGTCAGTGCTGTATAAATCTCACTTAAACATTGCAAAATTTTCCAAAACTATAGTCCTTATTGCAGCTGTCCAACTATGAGAATAAAGTCGTCAATTACTTTTCGTAGCAAAAGCTCTTAAAGAAGCAAGCTAGGCACACAATTTTAAATTTTTTCCAATTGTAAATATGTATGCATGAGCTCAGTTGGCAATGCATCTTCATGAATTGTAGATTTTGTGATTTTTTATGTACAATCACAAAACAAAAGCACTGTCAATGTTGTATAAGTCCTGGCAAGAATTTCGGAATCACTATACAGGACTAGAGACCATATTACAGCTATCCATGTGTCACTGTGATGTCGTCAAAGATTTTTCAACACCACTACAACACTACGGACATAAGAATATAATAAATTGTGCATGGAGTTTGTGTAATATTTATACTAAACACAAGTCGTCATTGCTGTCTGTAAGGATAATCGTAAATTAAGTGACTGTAAAATATTAGAAAGCTAAATAACACTCGGTGTTGTATAAGTTCTGGCATGAACTTAGCAATCATTGTGCAAGACTAGGGCTCCCCTATAGCATTTTACAAGGTGTTAATATCAAGTCGTCAAATATTAGTCAACACCACTTAACCTAACGAGTATTGGAATGTAACAAATTGAGGCATTGACATGGGAAAGGTCGTAACTGCCAAAAATCCGAATTTTTAGGTTTTTCATTGAGAAGGTAGTAAATGGCCATGCCATTGGCACAGAGAAGGTAGTTTGTCCATATGTAATGAAACGAAGTTGGAAACGTAGTCACTAGATGTTGTAAGTTGTATGTGCACAGCTGTTGGCTTGGAGAAGGTAGTAATTCCTTTTACAACATCAGAGTGTGTCTAGACAAATATGGGCTGATAACTGTGCAGGGCAGAATAAGAATCAGATGATTCTAATGGTCCTGATTTACATTATTGCCAAGAAACATTTTGATTCAGTAGACTTGAAATTCCTAGTTTCAGAACATTCCTACATGCCATGTGATAGGAAATTTGGCGTCATAGAGAAAAGAAAAAAAAGATGCAAGACCATGGTTCCAGAAGAGGTAAGGCCTAATAATGTAATAATGATGAAGGATGAGGATTTCTTCGACTTTTCTGCAGAATGTGAGAAGTTTTTGAATACAACTCCTATCAAAATCAGCACCCTCAACTAGACTAGACTCTCAAGAGCTGATTTTCCTCTAATAAAAACAAGACAGTCATTTAATGACCTTGAAATGTGGACAGAGCACTGGATTTTTAAGAAAGGACAGTCATTAACGTCAATCACTAACTTGCAGTGCTTGTAACGCCTTGAAAGAAGACCAGTCGTCCCTGATGCCAAAAAGAGAGACTTGTTATCTATGTTAGACTTCCTCGATGAAAATTATCATGGATTTTACCGAAAAATTTGTGCATAGTGTATAAATAACGTTAATTTTCAGTTTGGCTAAGGAGTGATTTCAATGTTGTATTTTCATAAAATAGGATTTCACAGATAAATCTGTGCCAGACTTTTCAAATTTCATATGTAACATAAACATGAGTGTCTGCCTTTCATTTAAAGCAGTTTCTGTAATAATGTAAGTGAGAAAGTGTTCATAAATTGGTTTTTTGCTTCCCCTGAAAAATTTTGTTTTTGGCAGTTACTACCTTTCCCATGTCAGCGCCTCAATTTTACTTCCAATTTGGAAAAAATTATCGCACTTACCAGTTCTAAATCTTCCCTTATAAGTATATGTGTAAAGTAATTGATTATGAAAAGCATTAGAAAAAAATCTCTGTCAGCCTTGTAAGTGCCGTGGCATTAATTTATCAATTTTGTGCGAGATTGGAGTGTCTATTGCAGCTGTGCATCTATCTATATGAAGTCATCAAATATTAATATTGAACACCACTACACTTAAGCAAGCATTAGAATCTAATAAATCTTGTAACGAATTTGGAAAACAATTTCCTCCTAAAATTCAGTTGATTTTCCTACCATGCAAGTACGAGTATAAGTAATTTATTATTAAACACTACTTAGTAAAGCACTATGAGTCTTCGAGTATACATCATTGTATTGACTTAGAAATCGTTCTGCAATAATAAAGTCCCTGTTCCAGCTGTTAAAACCTCTGCATGAAGTCCCCAAAATTTATTCAATATCTGAAAATAATAATAATAATAATAATAATAATAATAATAATAATAATAATAATAATAATAATAATAATAATAATTCTTTATTTATACTGGCAGAGTTAAGGCCATAGGGCCTTCTCTTACACTCTACCAGGTCACAAACTTACGCAAGCATGGGAATCTAATAGATCTTTGCATGAATTTAAAAAAAAATTAACTACAATTCTTTTGTCATTGCAGCCCTAACGATATGACTGTATAGTCATTTCTCATGTAAAACTATTTAAAAAGCACTATCAGTGCGCTTCCACTGTATATAGATCATACTACAGAACGTCCATATGATAAAACGTCCATAAGGTCAAAATGTCCATACGGTGAAAATGTCCATGTACTAAATGTCCATACGACAGAAAGCTCATATGATAAATGTCCGTCAGATCAAAATGTCCATAGTGTCAAACATCCATAATGTCCACGTTCAAAGGAAAATTCTGCTTGAATAGAATACAATAAATTTTATTTCATAACTCGTACAAATAAGTTATTAATCATCGGGAACCAGAGTCCCACTTTTAAGATAGTAACCAATACTTTTAAGGTATATGAAAATTTCTCCATTTTCTTTGTACCTGTTGTAGTTTCTCACAATCTGGAGAATTTGTCTTTGATTTGTCAAATACGTTTTATTCACTGGCTCTTTAATTTGTGTATTGCTCCCTCTTGTTTGCAATATTCCTGTCCAAATTTCATTTTCTTTGCGCGTTAGGCACTGTATAAATCGCCAAATGGATGAATGATGTGCAACCATCATGCATTGAAGATAATTGTGCCAGCCTTCTACCGCATTGTTTGTGCACTGCATGCCTTCCAGGCTTGGGAGTACATGTTCCAAATATCTGCACAAAAGTGAAGTGGTACACGTCTTCATCTCCTCCCCATACCTCTGACGTAATTTATCTCTAAATGTGAGACTATATCATCAATACGCTCATCCATTTGAAAGGGAGTGCCGTTAATGTGGTGACATCTTTGCGAACAGGGCTGTTAACCTCATCATAAAGCCTTCTAAGACCAAGATCATTAACATGCCTCCAGATCATTTGGTTGAAGTGAAACAAGTACCTCTTCACATTGGCTCCTGGAAACGATCTTCTCACTGCGTTCATATTCGCCAGTTCGAAGTTCATCATTACTGTAAGTTATTGGGGACGAATTGGTACTTCGAGATAATTGCATCGATTCTTTATTTCCTCATAAACTCTGGCATAAGTATCTTCCGTAAGTCGAGTTGTCAAACAGAAAACAAGAGGAAAAACATACTCGAGATATCTCCCATGCACTGTGAACAATTACGCAAACCACTGGGGCGCACACTTGAAGTCCCATCACAAAATAATATATTACATTGCGATAGAACCCTTGGGAACCATCACAAGAAAATATTAAAACTCTATTTTCGTCATGCGGCCTGAGTCAAACAATAGAAATGGTTGACCCCTTGTCGTACGGTCATAAGGAGCTGTTACGACTAAATCATTCAGTGTTGTTGGATTAGGAGGCCGTTCATGGGTTTGTATATGGTTTATCATTATTTTCAAACTGCTGCACTCAGACATCTTTTGTGCTACCTCCTCCACAGGAGAACCAAGAGTTGCTGCGAAAACAGTTGGAATTCCATTTGGCATCGCTTTTATCTTAACACAGTTCAAGGTGCACTTTACTTCTATACCTGCTTCATCAGCACTATGTAAATGCTTATCTGTCCATGCTGCAAAACCCGAATGTTATCCATGTTGCTGTTAATTGTCATTGCAGCATTACAAATTTTCCTTTCTCCGCATTGCCAATATGTTTTGTTCTATTTCTATTAAGGTCATGATGTTGGTAGAGGTACCCACGAAAAGAAAGAAGTGGCTTACTCTTCTGTAATGGCACTAACTGAGGATTTCGTTCCATCTTTAAAAATTTCAGTTCTGGTTTGTTCTGCATTTTTACATAGGCTACTATAACTACCATGAACAATGGACATAGTGTACATTATAGAGCTATGGACATTATGACTCTGGACATCAGAGTGAAGTGGACATTATACTATTACAGACATTTTGACTCTGGAAATCAGAGTGAAGTGGACATTATACTAGTATGGACATTTTGACTCTGGACCATTTAACATGGACAATTTCAACGTGGACATTATTCCATGGACTTAATGTCTTTATGTATAAAACCTGCCTTAAGTTTTCAAATTTTTTTCAACACTAGAGTCTTTATTGCAGCTGTCCAGCGATGAGAATAATGTCGTCAGCTATTACAGCTGTCTAATTATCTACATAAATTCGTCAACCATAACTCAGCACCACTTAGCCTAATAAGAATTGGAATGTAATAAATGTTCAATTTGTAAGGGATTTTTTTTGTGAAGCTGCAGTTGATCATATATGCAAGGCTTAACAAAAGTCTAAACTAACCAAACCTAATCTGTCACAGATTTGTATATGCAAAGTGTATAAGCATAGTAGAAAGGGAACTACCTCAGCACCTGCTTAGCCCTTATAGTTGAATTATATAAACAATTTCAAGTGTTAGTATTGTTTCAAAGGTGTCTTTGTAACAAACTATTCATTCAGAATGTCCATCTGTGATTATGTTAACTGCAGAAGAAGGAATAAATATTGTCGTGATACAAAGTTACTCAGATTTCCAATTAAGGACAAGTAGAGGTACAAAAATGGTTTTAGAATTCAGCCTTCTAAATTGAACGATTTTCACTTCAGAATTCACCGTAACTACATCAGCGCTAGTTTCATCAATTTAAGGACCAGTATAAAGGAAATTTGATGATAGTGAGAAAGAAATTCGTAAGGGAGGTGGTCAGGAGGGATTGAGGTTGCCTTCTAGGAGTTGTTACAAACAACTATTCTATTTCATTTGACTAACGATGATTTGTAGAGAGCAGCATACTGACAGTATATAAAGGATTGAAATCAATATATTTACGAGAACGGATATAAAAGTGTCTAGAAAAATAACAGAATTGCTGTATAATGCAATTAACACTGCATCAGCAGAGAAATCGCACAGGGTTAAAATGCAACCAACATTCCGCTGTGATGATCCAACAAAAACTTATTCATTGATTGTAGTTCACGTTAACACTTTGTTTGTTAAAAACATAAAATTGTTTAGTCACACGTTAAAAAGTGTTAAATTTTTTTTTAAAAAAAGGTTATATACCTTGGACAGATGGCCCGTTTCAACACGATGTTGCGTCTTCATCAGGGTCTCCTGAACTACTGGTGATCTTGAATTCTGCGATGTGCATTCGTAAGTTGTAGGGGTGGGGGTATGTTGCTCTTATGGTGGGGGCTGGTTGTTTGTGTGTTATGACGTATCATGACATCGAATAATGTGTGGGTATTGAACTGTAATTGTATATTAAGTATATATTGTGTGTATGTTATTGTATGTTTATATATTTCGTATTGTCCTAAGATGTTTAACTGTGAACTTTTTGGTGTGATGTGTAAAATTTCCATATCTGTTTCTATATTATTGTAGTCATGATTATTGTTGATAATGTGTTCTGTGTAATTTGATGTGATGTAGGGTTTGGTTATAGCTTTAATATGTTCATTATATCTTGTATGAAAGGATCTTCCTGTCTGTCCTATGTAAATATGTGGTCAACTATTGCAGCCCCCACCATAAGAGCAACACACTGCCACCCCTACAACTGACGAATGCACATCGCAGAAGTAGTGGCTCGCCGTAAAAAAATAGGTGAAGTGCTGTTCACATATACAAATCCATGAACAGATTTACCAATATAATGAGTAGGCCTACTATTCGTAAACTACGTACAATTTTAATAGTTCTAGAACACATGCAAACAGGAGAATTAATTTATTTCAGGACTCACCCAATTTCTTTCTTACCAAGTCAATCCTCCTATCTTTTAAAGCAGCAAACCTGTCGACGATGTCTTTATAAAATGTCTGAGTTTAACTGAGAGTGGATAGTATATCTCTATGCAATGCTATGGGGTTAATGATGAAAGTCCCTCCTGTGATGTAACATTCCGAGTGAAATTTTCAATCTTTTCAAACAGAATAGCTTCTTTCATCGAAAGAATTTTGTAAAGTTATTTTATACAACTGCTCTATTTTCTTAACACTTTATAAAACAAAGAACAAAAACACTGTAGGTCGTCCAGAATTTAAAACATTTTTTATTTTCATATTTAAGTCTACAAAACGGCATTTCTAGTAAATTACAAACTATTTTCTGGATACATGTTTCGCACTCATTTTTCAACATTTTCTATGTACTAGTACCTAAGTATTCGTATAATACCACTATAGTGATTAAATATATAATATACACTATGATGTAGGATTAATACACTATATACTCTTATCACTAATACACTCTAAATAATTAAATAATAAGTTAATATATATGTACACACTATTAAGCTACGTGTGTTCATTTACGCGAGCGTTAAACTTTCAAAATAAGAGCTGGAACAAAACTGGCAAGGTCATGAGCTCATGAGAAGAAATAATACACGCCGCGGAAAACAACTTTTAAACTTTACGAATGTATATGGGGTGTATTCCTGATATAATATAGAGCCAACTAATTTACCGCTGCAGGGGTGGCTGCTTGGACACAAGGAATGAGGATACTATTCTCGAGTCAGGTAGTAGATACATACTGTAAAATTTCACAGCCTTAAACAATAGCTGACGGCCTTGGAGACCAGCTTCAACTCTTCTCCATTATTAGTACTGTCAGATCTGCAAACTGGTTACTCCACCTATAAGTCTGACAGCTGACCGCCATAACTGAAAGACTCAGAAACGCACTTCACTCATACAATCTGTCTTTAGTGTGTGATGTCACGTTACCATGGAAACCTAGTGCTGTATGAGAATGGGAGCCCAAATAATTTCACCTCTGCAGTATTATAAGTTCCAATAGACACTGCTCAGCGCTCGTAACAGTGTTGGCATTATTCTATTCAGCGGACGGTTACAGGTGCTATTTATACATCTAAACACTGTTCATAACGACTGAAAAATAATCTTTTTTTATTTTATAAATACGGTACCGGTAATAACCAGAATTAATTATTAATAAGAGACAAAATTGTGTTTTACACGTAAATAGGTGAAATGACACTTCACCTACTTCACCTGAATAACCGCCCCTGATCGCAGAATTCAAGATCACCAGTAGTTCAGGAGACACCGATGAAGACGCAACATCGCATTGAAATGGGCCGTCTGTCAAGGTATATGTAACCTTTTTTAAAAAAAATTTAACACTTTTTAACGTGTGACTAAACAATTTTATGGTTTTAAAAAACTTATTCAACTACTTTGAATCGAGGTGTGAGAATTGAGACTGTTCCTACAGTACTGCCAAACATCCCATTGCATAGTAATATCTCAGATCTTAAAAAAAAAAAAAAAAAAGATATAAGAGAGCTGCTGAAAAAACGATTTGGTGATAATTGGATGAAGCCAGTAGAATAAAAACTATTCGTCAACATGCTCCTTGAAGGGAATGAATGTGATGAAACCTTAATTCCAGATACTGTGGATGTTTCTCCTCAATGTGACTGTCTCCATGAAAAGGAAGGCCTTCATCAAACTTAAGAAATGTAATGTCAATTGCTTATTTTTTTTATATTTCAAGACCTTTGAAAAGTTTTGATACAGAGTCCAAAAATGCTTTTTGAGTTCAGGTATATGAAAACTGTTCATTTTCCTTTAACCAGTGTTATGTTAATTGTTCACTTGGATCAAAATTAAAATTATGCAATAGATTTTGTTTCAGGAAGCAATTTCTCCATCTAGTTGGATCAAATTGTAATTTTTCCAAAACAATTTTTTTTAATTTCTACTGAAACTGGTAAACTTTTGTTTCCACTAATTTTCTATATAAATTACAGATTAATTTATTTCCATGATGAATTAATTATTTTATATTTTTTCTGTTGCAGCTTCAAGTTATTACAAGAAAGCAGTTTCCTTAAAAAAATGCTTCAGTGGAGAATATGTGTTTTGAATCAATGTTACTCACATATTGTTAAAGCAATTCAATTGTTAATATACAGCAGGATCGATCATTAGTGTGTCCTACTGGCAATAATATATTTTAGACAAAAAAAAGTGCTCTGACACTGGGATTTCGGTAGTACTGGTAGTAGTTGTCTTCATATCATCATCATCATCATCATCATCATCATCATCATCATCATCATCATCATCATCATCATCATCTCTGCAGGAATATTTATGAAATGACAGATGAAAATAAAAATACATGGGTTCGAATCTAGATACAGAGATTGTTATGTCTGCGGAGTTTGAAATTGTTTATATATATATATATATATATATATATATATATATAAAACATGACATTTTATAAATGCAAAACTTCACAATAATATGAAAATAATAAAATGCCCGGTGCCACCTAGCTTCCAAAAATAGTACCCTGGTGCAACCAGGGCTCACCAGGCCTGAAATACATGCCTGTCTACTGCGATTCTGATTCTTGCCCTGCTGCCCACATAGACTGAACGAAACAAGGTTGGGCTTGTATGCTAAGACGCTTGTTATCCCTGCAGTTACATGCTACAGTGGCAGCTTTATAAATTTAGGGGATATCAGCCTAAAATGACACTCTGGTAAAATGACATAGTGAAGATTTTGACTAAACGACTGTGTCAGCGCCACTTATACTATACTATTTAGAAAGGTGAACTGGTAACCTTGTTCCTACATTAATGGCATCGACCAGTCGACTTTCTCCTTGATGCTAAGAGCCGAAAATTAAAAGCTAAGCACTCAATTTCTTTTTCCTTTCGCGAATATTTATTCGATTGCATTGTTATAAGTTAATATTTTGTGTAAAAGTATTATTGACCTTTCTATAAGGAGAAGTAAAGCTTTAATAGACCATGCTGTGTTCACAGGATTTAGTCTGGGCTAAAATGACATACATGTACCATATGTTCGGTTATTAGTCCCTTCATCCATTCCAGCCTTTAAATCTGTCATTTTACAGCTCACTCAAAAGATACCTACTAAGATCAGGAAGTTACAAAGTGGCTTAAGTGCAATCTTGGAAGAATAGACTTTCAGTATCAGATCTGTCCTTTGCTAAATCTTATGGAAAAACAGCAACTATTGCTATTGCTGAAAGTGGCTTTGAACACACTGGTCTTTCGCCTTTGAACCAGGACATATTTTCAGAACATTTGTATGCCTCAGCAACAACCAAAGACCTTCCAGCATGTCAGCCTCGAATGACAGATGAAATGCTTAATAGGTCTACCACTCCTCTTTGTGAAAGTAGAGACAATGGTGCCACTGGGCAAAAAAATAAAACTGTTGAATGTGAGGAGGTGGATGTGAGTTATCAGAAAACCTCTCCTACACTGCAGATGCCAATAGCAACAATCAACTCTGTTCCTTTCACTTCATGTCGTGGTAGACTACAGAGGAAACGAAAAGCCAAGTAGATACCTACTGTGTTTACTAGACTAGACGGCAATTCGGAAGGCGGTAGTCTGCTAGCATTTACGCCGAGAGAGACAGATAGCAAGAGCAAGGCAGCGTATAACATTGCCACATCATACTTCACACGCACGTGCAATACAAATAGCACAGGAGAGAATTTAAATTATCAAAAGACAATAAAGACCTTAGCCATTGATTACTGTAAGCATGATACCAAACAAATCCTCTTTCCTTCACTGGCAATATTTTTTGCACGGTTCTCAATCCCATACCACATGCTTCTGCAGTTTTTTTTGCGTGTTGACAACGTTGCAGCCAGCATCAAGATGGCCGGCAGAATTCTGCTCGTCAATGTTTTTAAAATAATTATACACCTTAAACACTATTTTCCGCGCCTGCCTGTGGAGTATTTGTCATTTTACAGTCTCTTCTTTCATTTATTTATCTTACACACACACACAGTAAATGTTAGTTTTACTTATTCAATCTATTGAAACACTCACACGTGAACAAACAAACTCGGGAAGTACTTGTTATAGACTGATTCTGACTGATTCTATTGTACAAGCTTGTGACGTCACATACCAGAAATGCTATGGCACATATAGCAGCTGACCGCCTTCCAAAATGCTGTCTAGTCTAGTAGTACATATATAAAATAACTTATGCAGAAATTTATTATTATTATTATTATTATTATCATCATCATCATAAGATTTTAACAATAATAAACATTGCAAAAGACCAAAACACACATTCCACCATGCTGGAATGTGCAGAAAACCTCGTGCAAGGGTATTTGAATTTGCTGCGCTGTTGCTGCAGCCATGCTGTGGTGAAAGTGAAGTGAACCATATAAAAGGACGGACTTGCTGCAGCACTTCACATTTTGCTTAAAAAAAAACGAATAGACAGCAGACGTTTTTACAATTTGAATTAAAGAGATTCCACTGCATATGAATGGTAACCTTCATTGAAACAAACATGGGAGTCATCAAAGTAACTAGTGCAGCGCCAAGCTTGTTGACCGGCAAGAAAACAAAGAAACACACAGAGTGGGAACCGGGCTTTACTTCATAATTTCAGCCAATTCGACGTTTTCATTCTCTTTGAAATGTTCTTGTTATTTCGAAATTAAAAATTAAGATGTAGATTAAGTATAAATTATTTACACAGTTGACAGCGACATTTTTACAGACACACATACACACACAGAGGGAGAGAGAAATAAAATAATAAAGAAGGGTATATAGTATGTTTGTGAATATTCACAATATTCTCAGCACAACTTGGAAATAAAACTAAATAGCATCTCAAACACTCCAGGACTGAACCATTAGCTGTTGATTCTGGAATAGGGTATCACGTCAGCTGAAATATTTATGCTTTGATTGTCGGTAATGAAAATCGCGTGAAAATGAGACTTTACAGCCATAATCAGGAAATTGAGCCATTTTTGTTTATAATATCCTCAATCCATGTTCTTAGCTGATCATAAGTACCAAGCATGCACCATAGCTGGCAAGGAGTTAATAGGATTTGACGTAGCCTTCAGCATACCCTACCTTCATATGCCATTGTGTATTGCATTCAGATTAATTGAGTATGACAGTGAAAATGATGGTGACAAACTTTATAATGACGACGGCAATAACCACGATGATAACTTGGTATACTGACAGAGAAAATAAATAGTGTGTACTAGGAGACAAGGACCATCTAAACTATCTTTTGCACTTATTTGTATACTGTACCCTTTCTTCTATTATCCTATTTTTGTTAAATTAAGTACACTTCTCAAGAATACCATCGGGCTGCTTCAGAACACTGTTCATCTCCTCTAAAAAGAACCTACGCTTAAAAACTCTCTATTTATGTTAGGATTAATTTGTGTTTACAGACGTTTTGAAGATAGGTGGTGCCTGGAATGTAATATTCTAGGCGTGGTTAAATTGATAATGCAATTAATTCTGAGGATGAGTTCTTTAACCAAAACACTGTGCTATGAAAAAAAAAAAAATGCTCATGAAAAATTAGTCGATACAATAAAGTATTTGTTACACAAGGTAACTGCTTTCTATATGGGAAAAAATCCAGAGTTTAACCGGCAATTTTTTTTTTATTTTGATAAATGTTTTTCATGCTGAAGAAATTGATTTTCATTACACACAAGTAATTCCCATGATCCACCATTATAAGGAAAGTTCCCAATAAATTTAAACAAATTTATTTTGACATTTTGAAGACGAGGATATTCCATGCTGGACTGTGAAACACAAGCACCAAAACACTGCACTGCACCGATTTCTGTAACTCTGTTCGAAATACATATTATATTATTCTATAAAGTAGTCATATTTTTTTGCTCCACCTCTGTAGAGTAATGATTAGCATGTCTGGCCTTGAAATGAGCGAAAGTAGGTTCAAATCCTGGTTGGGAGAAGTTACCTAGTTAGAGTCTTTTTTCCAAGGTTTTCCCCCTCAACCACTTGATACAGAATTGCTGGGTATCTTTCGGCTTTGGATCTCGGACTCATTTCGCATTCATTAATTTTAACTTCATCTATCATCTTCAATGGTTTCATGTCGACCAGGGGATGCAGCAGCTGTGGTGCTATGTTTCACTTACAGATATCATCTGTCCGGGGAATCTGCATAGATTGCAGGGAAGCGGATGAGTTTCCACAGCAGACTATGCTGTGTAGCTCCCTCAGAAAGGCGGCACCATGGTGAATCATGGTATCTATGGTTCTCTTATCTTCAGATTAATATAGGGTGCAGCAGAACGTAGTACGTGACTTGCGAAGAGATGCCATAGAACTGAAGTGGCTGTAGAATATCAACAGGAAGACAAAGAGACATTTCAGTTCACAATGACTCCATCAGACCTGGATACCTAGGGTAACCAGATTCACATTGATAGCTTCAAAAAGGAGGACATTGTTCGAGAAAAGAGGACAGAAACTATGTACTTAGATTTAGGACTAGGTCTATATTATTATACAATAAATTACGTCAATATCTATTTTCTTACAAAATAGTTAGAGTACCATACAGATTTAGGCTTATATCATACTTAAAAGTATGTTAATATTACAAAATAATTATAATAAAACTTGATTATAATGATTTTACAGTTAGCTACATATGAAAGTCAAGGGAACTATAATTATTAAAGAGGACAGAAAATATATATCTTTAGATTCAGGCTTAGGTCTATATTATACTCAAAATTATGTCAATATCTATTTTATTACAGTATATTTATGATAAAACTTAAGGGAAGTGGATACCCACAAAACGCAAAATATCCCTTACAAAATCAAATTTTGGTTTTTAGCATAAAATTAATGTTTAATGTATATACTATCATTTTCATATGATTTTTGGCCCTAAATTATATTTGGCCCCTTTAAAAGACACCATTTTTAAATGTCTGCGCAGCAGTGAAGTGGAGCTCACGTTGTTACGCCTCCTCTCTTTTGAGTTGCACCTTATGCTGTTTGAAATTACCGATTTTTTTACAATTCCAAGTTGCTAGAAGTTTTAGTTATTGTTCATAGATGTCAGCAGCTATTTACTCGTTGTGTTATAGTATTTTTCAAGCATTGTAGAAGTCGTTATACTTGTAGACTCTCAAATGTTTTTTGACATGTTTGTAAACAAGGTGCAACTTATGAGTATTATAGAAGTTATTTTTACATGTTATATTCTGACAATAATTACTTGTGTAATTATAAAATTAAAATATTGTTTAGTATGAGTAGGGTAAGTAAAGGAAAACAAAGGCTGAAGGAGCATATGCAACAATGATGGCAAAAAAGAAATCTTTCATATCTGTACCATCAACTCAACTGATTTCACAGACTGAAAAGAAATCATCAAATGCAGAAGAAAGTAGGCCTAAAATAGACAATAAAAGAATACAAACTGTAGAACCTTCCGATGATCCATTTACTCCATGTGTGTATGCCCCTGAAATTATAGTTGATATAACCTGTCTTCAGGAACTATTTTCTAAGTGTGCAAGTACTGCATGTTACTCTCAAACACTGAAGGTGAGAGCAAGTGACTCATATGGTTTTGCTCATAACCTGAAATTGTCCTGCACTTCTTGTGGCTACATCACATGTGGTTTTACAAGTAAGAAATCTGAGAATTCACAATCATATGATGTAAACAAACGCTTAGTAAATGCATTCAATGATATGGGACAGGGCTATGCTTATTTACAATTATTTTGTTCAAGCATGAACATGAAGCCTATGACTCATAAGACTTTTGATATGCACCTAACTAAAATCAAAGCCGTATGCATAGAAGTAGTTGGTAATGTTCTGAGTCAGACTAGGCAATCGGTGAAGGAAGCATATTTTGAAGTTGACCCAGCTATTGCAAATAATCCCACCTTAGACATTACAGTCAGCTATGATGGAACATGACAGAAAACAGGCCACACCTCTAACTATGGGGTTGGTTGTGTAGTTGATGTATTCGCAGGCTATGTAATAGACTTTGAAGTAATGTCTAAATTTTGTCACAAATATTCCATTTATAGTAAAGAAATTGGGTGCAAAGTCGAAAGCTTTCAAGGAATGGCGTGACAGACACATTCCAGACTGTGAGTATAATTATACAGGCTCATCTCCAGCAATGGAAGTGGAGGCTGCAAAAATATTGTGGGAGAGATCCAAGTCGTATGGACTGCGATATACTGTACCACAATGTTGAGTGATGGCGATGCTAAGACATTTTCACACTTGGAGCAGAGTAAGGTATATGGTGATGATGTAGATCTTGTAAAAGAGGAATGCATCAATCCTATTCACAAGAGAATGGGAACTGCTTTGAAAAATCTTGTTTCTGACGAGAAAAAACGTGGTTCAACTATTGATGGCAGAAGGCATGGTAACCTCACAGCAGAAAAAAATTGAAAAGTTAGCCAGATATTATAGAAATTCCATATTACAACACTCTGGAAATGTACCTGGAATGAAGAATGCAATTTATGCCATTTTAGATCATTGTCGTTCAACTGACAGGCAGCCCAAACATTAAAAATGTCCTAGCGGTGAACAATCATGGTGTTTTTATAATAGAGCATTGGCTAAAAATGAAACTCCTGGGTCCCATATAACACATCTGCACATTTCACTCTCTGACAGGGTTGTGTGTAAAATGGTTCCACTATTCCAGAGGCTAGCTTCAGACAGCCTTCTAGAAAGATGTGCATCTGGTCGCACACAAAATGCATATGAGTCTCTACATAGTAGAATTTGGAGAAAATGTCCTAAAAGCACTTCTGTTATTAAGAGTAGATATTGCAGTGGAAAGGGCTGTAGTTGAATACAATTTAGGAAGAAGCACAGCACAGTACAAAATTCGTTCCAAATTAGGACTTTCACCAGGCAAACACACATCAAGGATATCACACATGCAAGACCTCAAGGCAAAGTACCAGCGCGCCTCCCAGAAGTCTGAAATGTACAAGAAATGTAGAAAATCTGTGAAGCTAGCTAGATTGAAACTGGAGGAAGGCAGAAAGAAGCAGGAGGGTCCCACTTACCAAGCTGGAGCAATTTGAACCAACATGAAGTAAAAATTTCTGTGATAACCTAAAAATGCAATTTTCTCAGAACTAGATTTTGATACACATGCACTTAATAATACTTGTATATCTCTGGAACTATTTGGAGTATCTTGATCAAATTTTTACAGCATATTCTACATTAAATTTTAAAAATTCTCTCTAGAAGCAAATTACCATATATGCAATCTGACACCAGAAAAAATTTAAAATAAAAAAATAAATTTTCAGAAAGTCTTTTTCTCCATTCAAAAATAAATTCTAGCATTAATATAAAATATATTGAAATTTCCTTCTTGGAGGAGTAAGATAATTTATTAGCTAATATGTTAGTGAAAGAATTAAGTCAGTAGCATTAAAAATGATAGTTATATCCGATTATCTAAAACTGTGTTTTCAATGACTAATTGCCCCCCCAAAATTGGGCCCTTTACAAATTTTACAATTCCAAATACAGGAACCTTTATTGTTGATGGACCTATATATGCCCATAAATTTTCAAAATCCTAAGTGTTAAAACAAAAAAAAAAAAATATTTCCTGTGTATCCTCTTCCCTTAATAATATAAAATGATTTTACAGTTAACTAAATGAAAGCCAAGGGAATTATTATTATTATAAAAATACATAAAAAGACTGTACAAAATGTGAATTTAATATTACTTTGTAAGCAACTAGAGTTATGATCGTTGGCAAAGAATATATTCCTTCCATGCTGCTGGCACCTACAGGCAAATTACTCCAAGAAAGCATCAAATCAAATAATTTCAAAATATCAGGCATAAAAGTTACGAAAAGAACATTTTTTAAATTTTTTTAAAATCCGCCCGGACCCCAGACAAAGGCCTAAAAAGGACATGTCCGGACAAAAGAGGATGTCTGGTCACCCTATGGATACCATACCTCAGTGATGTCAACAGGAGCGCAAGTGTGCCTCATCACCTGTATGCGCTGTTCAGAGCATGTACGGCACTCAGGTATGTACAAGTCACTGATGAACTCTAGGGTTGTACATTACACATTGAGGAAGAAGTCGTTCAGTAAGTTTTAGGCTGACTGGACTCCTGACTTCTTATGAGTGAAAGAGGCGAAAATGTTCTTTGTCTGATATATGGAAAGCATTTATTTACGAAGAGGAGCAATGTGAAATGCCTGAAATTATTAATGGATGTACATAATGATGTATTGAAATTTTGTTGTTTTATTGACATTAAGTAGTAATAAATATATGTTTAGATGTACTGTAGAGGTTCTTCCTCTCTGCATTGCATTTAACTTTACAGAATAAAGTACAAAAAGTATGGATGCTAATAGCAGAGACTCTTTATGAATTCTGTCTAAAAAAAAATTGTGAAGATATGTCGTCCATAGATTTTCAGTTTGACAGTGGTCCTTACTGCTATGATATCCTTTGGTTAAGCTGAGGAAAAGTTCTCTCCAGGTTCTTTGAATTGCGTGAACAGAGTCAGGTTGGAAGTTCGCTTTGCCTGGTAATATATTTATGAACCTCACAAAACCAAGAATAATACCAAGATTATCAGATGATAATAAGTGTGCTATGCTACGTCATGCTGCAGGGAACATAATTTCGCCGGACATAAGGTTGGTGTTGGCAAACAAGAAAAAACACTTCTGTAGGCGTATTAGACGAGAAGTCAGGAATTTTAATTTGTTTCTAGAAATGTGCTGTTCATATAATAAGTACATTATTAAGTATGTAACAGTTACATAGCAATTAATTAGGTAGGCCTCATTATCTGAAATCTCTAAGATAAAAAGAAAATATACAACGTTTATTATTTGTTGCAATCAAATTATTTCATTTTTCATATGCACAATGTCCTGTAATTTCTTTCACTTTTGTATTGGTAAGTTTAAAACAGGAAAACAGTGTTTTTATACTAGTTTGATTATTAGATAATTATATAACAATTAATTATGTTCTAGCTATTATCTAAAACTATATAAGTTAAGGAGAAGCTATGTTTATAATTATTGTAGCCTACTAATTTATAATTCATTGCATTTATTAGAGAGGCACACTCTACAAAACATGTTCTGATTTCTTATTGTCTTGTATGAATGTAACACGTTATCTATTATTTAAAAACAGTTTAATTCATCTTGCAGTGACAGCCCAATAGAGTTCACTTTGCTCACCCCTTCTTAGTCTCTGCTGCTGCCTGCAGAATAGATTCATTGCAACCAGTGAGTACTTGATTGCACGCAGAACCGTCTATGTGCTCTTGATCTTGACATCGCTGCAATATCTGAATCGATAAGATAGGACCAAGCAGTGAATCGCATACTCACAGGAATGCGGTCCTGAGGACTTCAACAGTCATCCCACAATAGGGAGGTCAACACAGTAAGTCTCAGGCTGCAATGCAAAACTTCAGGACCACCTCAGAAATAAAAAGAAAGTTTGTCTTTTAAAGTGATTTATTTATACCAATAATAAACATTTGATATGATACAGTAACACAGTGACATACCAACCATCGCAGTTTAGAGTTTAAGAATGGAAAGTAACAATATAAATGTTACTAACTCTGATCCAAAGAAACATCTTCCATTACTTGAGGCAGTGAGATGACACCTTCAGAGCTCTTTTACTACTCGTTATACTATATTTGACAGAGATTTTCAAAACATAAACTTTGCTGTAGAAGTGAGCATTCACACACTGCTCTGAAGAACAAGCACCTCTAATGTCGTGGTACTGTTTGTTAAAACTTAAGTTGTTTACATCAGACTAAATCTGTCAGAACATATTGTTTACTTTTTGCCAATGCTGATACTTGCATTTATCATATTGAGTGAAACACCATGTTGAAGCTGAGATCAATTTGTCATCTCATACAGTAGGTACATACTTGCAGTATACGATACAAAATTAGATCTACGTTGCACCAAGGATGATTAATGAAGAAATAGCAGCTTTTGAGCCAGAAAGTAAAAACTTTAACCATTCAGCTAATGTTATAACCACTAAAGGGCTTACAATTCATTAAAGGAGCATATACACCTTCGGTAGTGGAATTTTTTTTTTTTTTTTTTTTGGACTTCCCTCAATAGTAGGGTGAAACATTTTCTTTAAATATCTCTAATGCTTTTCGAGTTATAACCTAAAACGTGAGAATGTGTCAAGTGACTTGGTCATTTAAATGTGGACAAACCTTCTCATTTTAGTAAGTTTGTCGTTCATTTCCCGTAACTTACATTTTTCCAATCTGCTCCACATTTTTTAGATGAATTCAAGAAATTTTGCATGAAAGTGTGTTTCATACTGGAGAACAAATTATGGCATTATCACTTTCTATCATTTCAAGTCCTTTCTTCACTAATAATTCTTTATGTGAAAAAAGAAAAATATATTATTCATTGAAAAAATCGCAAAAATATGTATTTATATATTCAAGTGATACTGGCAGAATTTATTAACACACTCATTACGAATAAAACAGAGAAGAAAGCATTTAATGTATTAAACACTTTATAAGATATTAGTGAAACCAATTTTCCCTGCATAAATTGCTTCCCCTAACAAGATAATTTTTCTGGATTCTAAAAATTGCTTATTAATCTAGATATATTGTCTAATCACTATACCAAATTCCGGCGCAAAATTAATTTAGGATATCTATAAATTAAATTTTGAATTTTACTACATTTATATAATAATAATAATAATAATAATAATAATAATAATAATAATAATAATAATAATGCTTTATTTTTTCTGGCAGAGTTAAGGCCGTGAGGCCTTTTCTTCCACTCAACTAGAGGATAAAAAGGAAATATATGATAATATAATGTTAGTACAACAGAAAGTTAAAGGTATACCTAAGACAAGATCAAAACAGAAAAATAAGCATAAGCCAGAGGATTATCGAACTTAAATGCTTACTTACTCACTGTAGATGACAAATTAAATTACATGATTACTTTATCAACTAGTTACAATTGTGAATTTTAATATATATCCTGGGACACTGTGCTTTTTAAAAGAAGATGTTTCACCTTGGGCTTAAAAGTGTTTAAGGTCGGGCAGCCCCTAACATCTGTAGGTAATGAATTCTAAGAATGGAGAGTGTCTATTGCAGCGGTGACCAAAACTCGAGCTGGAGTGAATACATGAGACAGACAACCTATGAAGTAAAAAGACGGAGGAAAGGTACTTGGCATGAAAGCTACAACCAGTGGTGGTTTTTGTACTAACATCTTGATCAATCCCACGGATAAAAATCTCATGCTTTGGTGTATCAGTAGGCCTAATGTCACTGCTGTCATCAAGAGCCAGTGAATAATATACGATTTTTCTTGCTTATTTTTTTAACCTTCCTCTTGAATATAATCAGGAATTTTTTTAATTCTTCTCTCGATACTTGGTCGAGAAATTCGTAGTTTTTCAAAATTAAAAGCTTCTTATGGACAAGTTATTTAAGCTATGTTAATCATTACTTTTTTGAGGAATTCTGTTCTATTAAAAGGTTTTAGAGCACGAGATATTTCAAACCCTATTAGGTAGCCGACTTCTTTACATTTATTTATCTCATCTTGTTATTTCTGGTTATGATTTAAGACATGTCAATTCCTGGCATTTAACAGTTCGTTGACACATAATATTGAATCATTTTTTCTGCAATATTATTATTAAATGAATAAGTAATAAATAGTTACCCTCATCTAAAGATTAAGAATATTATAATTGAGATAAAACCTATTAATTTTATCGTTCTAGGAAGAAGATCATACACGTACAGAAGAATTATAGAAGCAGACACTTAGTGGTCAGTAATAATAATAATAATAATAATAATAATAATAATAATAATAATAATAATAATAATAATAATAATGATGATAATAATAATAATAATAATGATGATAATAATAATAATAATAATAATAATAATAATAATAATACATTATTCAGTGTGACAATTCATGTTTCTACATACTCCTAATTGAACCAAGTAAACATATTACATTTTGTCCGACAGAACAACAAAGTTATCCTTCTCATTGTTTACGAAACCACCTCTTATTACTTGTGGAGACAGAGTTTGTAGAGTGACATGATACCGCCACTGCTTGCCTTCAGTACGTGAATGAAACACACAGCAATGTACACGAAACTCCTCATACCTGTTTGAATGTCTGTGATTACACTACATCTGCTTTGGTCACCGCTGGTCTATTGTAAAAGATGAAGAATATGCAGAAGTTCTGTGGAGAGGGATTGACAATAGAGTGTCGTGTTGTGACCGGGTATACAGATTATGATGTGTGGATAGATTATGAAATCGTGATGCAATGTATCCAGAGATTGATGTGTCCAAAATCTGATAGAGAAGAGAAAGGCAATGCAAACTGCGTCTGTCAACCAGCCGGAGCCAGGACAATTCATTGAAAGACAGTGAGATATGATCATTGAGACAAATATTAAATATAAACTGAACACAGGCATTATCGACACACTGTAATTTTTGGGTCAGGTCATAGCTGAGATCACTTAATGGAAAGTCGCAGTAGTCGAATAGTCGAACTAGGACATGATAAGTGTCTGGACTAAGATTTGTTTTAATTTAAGAGCAAGAAAATTTTTTATACATAGAAGTGAGTGGAGTATAGAAAATACTTTTTACATACATGTTTAGTCTGTGTCACTCAGTTTAAGTGTTCATCGATAAGAACACTCAGGTTTTTCACAATTGCACTGAACAGGATTTCAGTGTTATTTACAACTAGGGCGGGAAGAACAGATTTTTTGAATTTCGATAAAAGTCTCTGATTTCCTAATAAGATAGCCTGTGATTTTTCAAGGTTCAGAATCAATCCAATGCCTTGCTGAAATCAAGTAATGTTAATATTGTCACCTGCCGATTGTCCAATGCTTCGCGTGCATCTTCAGTAATGTTGAGAAGGACTGTAGTTGTGCTGTGCCCTGACCTGAAACCTGACTGGAAGGAATTTGTAAGATTATAAGAATTAAGGTAATCTGTTATTTGCTTGTGAACAACATATTCCAAAGTCTTTGAGAGAGCAGGAAGACTGCTGATTGGTCTAAAGTTACTGGGAGCAGTGAAGTGTGTATATACCCCCTTTAGTGGAATATGAAAACATGACAAGTTAAGTAACAAATAGGTACAGTAAGTCATATAATATTTTAACTTTTCAGTTATAAAGATCATCTTAATCTAAGAAGTCCAAGATTCATTCAAAAAATGCTAATGTTATCACACTATTATACTCAACAAATATACACTGACTGGATAGAAATCATGGGACATTTTGCACTTTGGGAAGCTGTTACCCTTCTTAATTCATGAACTCGCCTCTTGGCAGGAGTACAACACACAACTTGGTTAGACATTACAATAGCATTTCGCAGATCTTTTTTCTCTCTTTTACAGAAGAGGGATCCAAAGGCTCACACTATACCCTGAGGCTTATTGTGCTTACCTCTCCCAGTCTGTGAATGATATTTGTAGCCGAATGGTTGTGCTCTTGTACAAGTATGGCATGCTGCACCATGAACTTAACCCGGCATGGATGAATATGTGAATTAGTGATGCCGAAAGTTACACAGCAATTTTGCGTCAGTTGGTTGAGAAAAAACCCTGCAAAAATCCCAACCACTAATATATGGTCTACACATATAATATTGTTAGTGTGATAACATTATAAATTGTAAAAAAAAAAAAAAAAAAAAAACATACTCCGAAAATGAACCCTTTGGATAATATTTGGAATGATATGGAAAGGCATGTTCATGCTTCATACACAGTACCCTAGGACCTCTCCTGGTTGGGACAAGTTACCTGGTCGAGATTTTTTGCGGAGTTTTTCCTTATCCAATTGAAACAAAATTGCTGAGTAACTTTCGGCATTGGACTTTAGACTTATTTTGCAATCATTAATTCCCATATCATTATCCATACCATAACACGGGTTAAGTTAACAGTGCGGCATGTTGTACTTGTACAATCCCAGAAACAAAATTTGGGTCAAAGTGGCTTTGTTTCTGGATCTGTACAAGAGCACAGCCATTTGGCTAACCAATTATTTACAGAATAGGAGTTAAGAGCTCTAAGCCTCAGACTGCAGTGTAAGCCTTCGGTTCTCTTCCACACAAGAGAAAAAAAAAACCCTAGCACCTGTGGGCAGCTTTCGTGAACTAGTGGACTGAATGCCATGCTGTTACTGCCCTCCACTGAGCGAAAGTTGACATCCCATGATTTCTGTCCACTCAGTGTACAACACACAAGCATAAAATTTTTAACAGGGTCCAACATCATTCTACCTTATTTCCGAACAATACAATATTAAGGAGAGTTGATGGTATAATTTGACATTTTTTTTTTTCCTAATTTATGCACATTTTAAATTTTGTACGCAGAAATATACTTGCTGCAAAAACTTAAATTCCAGATTAAAAAAAATTGGGACCCAAATTTTGAAAGAAGTACCAGGATACAGTAATTCCTTAAAATGGATACATCTCAGCCATTTTTAAAGATACATTCAAAATCTCTGACATACTCCTAAAAGCACATTCTATAAAATGTCTACAGCATAATTTTGATATTGGCTTTTAAAATTTTAAGATAAACGATTAAATTTTAAGAATGAATTTTAGAGGCAGGCCTACTTTTATAAAAATATGGAGGGATACATTTCATATGCAACAAAATAACAAATTTCTATTACAAAGAGAAGTTTCCTAAGAGCCTAAAAAATATGTTTTCCAAATATCATGCATGTAGCATTAATAGTTCCGAATTTATGTACTGTGCCTGTTTATATGAGAATAAAAGCAAAAATAAATAATGTTATGGGAAATTGCAATCAATGTTTAATGATTTAAGAACCTTGTGCACCAGAGCTTTAAAAATGGCGACATAGAAGATAACAAAGCCATACATGTGCATTAAATTTTATGTAATATATTTTTCAGACATTAACGATTATATTAAACAATTTTTTTTTTCAATTTACTGGTCTTCGACCACAATCCACTGTCCTTGCACCTTGAAACACCTGTGCACTAGAGCTTTGAAAATAGCATCACAGCAGCTGGCACGGGCATAAATAAGCATTAAATTTTATGTAACATATTTTTCAGATATGAAAGTGTATTTTAAACATTTTTTTTTAATTCACTGGTTTTCCACCACATTAAAGCCATCATCTACCCTTAATATCGTTTACATTTACATATGGAAGAAGGCAATGTTTGTTGGCTTTTCTAATAAATGAAGGAACAGGTAAAACAGAAATAAAAATAATGAATTGATTCATTGATGAACTGTCTATTGCAGAATATTCAGCAATGAAACACAGACACTTTGAGTGTGCAAGAAAGAAAACTATTTACCAGTATAGCATATTTTCAGTTACATCTTCAAGTAAGTAAGTTCCTTAATAAAAAAAAAAAATAAATACACCCAACATTACTATGCTGAACTATTTGAAAGTTGTAAGACTTCAAATATTTCACATAATGAAACACTCAACTTGAAACTATTCATCTTATCTGTTGAAAATATATATGTAGGCATATGTATATATGTACTTAAGTTTTAATTAGAACACTTTATTCATCCAAATTTTTACACTTCAAATCAATTTCTCCAGGTGTACGAAAGTCCTAAATTTCTGTTTCTCTCTTTTAATTATAGGACTTGACCTGAAACACTCAAGTAATGGAAGTTACTCCTCTTATATGTATGACAAGGTTTACATCTCTTTCGAAGTATATCTAATTTATGTACTAAAATTCCCCTAAAATTTTAGGCATAGTTTGAGATTTTAATTTGTTCCAATACTCGTCAAAATAAATAATTAAAAATAAGAACTGATTAATTTTCAGTACAGAATGGAAGCACACGTGACATTTTTTCTACATAATTTCGCTTTAAGATTCTTGCAGACTCTCAGGACTACATACCAATGATAAAACTGTTTTCACACACATTGTCACTATAGCAACATCACTGATGGTTATCACTCTTTGGAACTGTTAAGACTAAAGACGCCAGTCACAAGAACCTACATAATCAGTAAGACATATGTCAGTTGTTTGTTAGCTGGTCGTTGTAAGTAACACTACACAGAACTCAAATGTCAGTGATCACAAACATTCTCTGATGACTGGATGACCATATTGTAGATTTCCTGGCTGGCAAAATATGTCATGAAGGATAAATAATTCTATTTTGCATTAAAATGTATGTTGAATAATTCGGTCAATAAGCATTAATTACGAAAAGAATTGCTAATTTCCTGGAA
This sequence comes from Periplaneta americana, assembly GCF_040183065.1. NCBI lineage: Eukaryota > Metazoa > Arthropoda > Insecta > Blattodea > Blattidae > Periplaneta > Periplaneta americana. Next base: position 134,391,071 of record NC_091126.1, read on the forward strand.
TAAAAACATGAAAATAAATTCTGAAAGAAAGACGTGGGAAATTGTAATCTGAATGTTTTTGTTCAAGTAACACGTCTGTGTTCTGGATTATCTTTGTGAGGACGTATTGAGGTCACAGCTGAATTAAATGATTATGTTGGGCCACATATGTATGAACTGAAAGTAAATAAAAACATTTGATTTCATTTAAATTCTCGTTAAATGTGATAAATCTTGATGGTATATCATAGGGAAGAGCTTGCACTATAGATCAAATGAAGGGTTCAGAGCCATAGTGGGCCAAGAGCCATTTATTAAAAATGGAGAAAGCAAGGGTTATAGTTAAGTGAATACCATAGTTTAATGAAGATTGACATATCAATTAGTTTGAATGTGTATACTTTATATTACTTGCTATATGATTCCATTGAATTATGGTAATAACTTCATTTTAACCCTTGTTTTCTACGGTTTTAGTAAATGGCGCTTGGCCCACTATGGTTCTGAACCCTTCAAATAATACCATAAAATGTGGTGAAAAGCAAAAACTTTTGGTGTTTCATTCCACTTCAATCCTTCAAAAATTGTGAGGAACGCTTTAATCTCGTTCTTAAAATAAAAACCTAAGATAAGAAGAAATTTAAATGGTACAAAAGTTATTAAAAAACAGTAACAACATGTGTACTGAAAATCGACTAGTTCATTACATTCCTTCTCAATAACTCCCTTTGATGTCAATTGACAGAATGTTTCCGATTGATATAAGCGGATGCTTAAAGCATCTCTTACACACTGCAAAATCGCATGTCTCTTAGGGGTTATTTCATTCTGGGGAACAGGTTAAAAGTCACAAGAACTCATTGTGGTGAATACAGAGAATGTTCCAGTGATCTTTATTTTCAAAAGCACTTTTTATAGTTGGTTATTTAACGATAATGTACCAACTACTCTGTTACTTAGCATTGATGAAATTGGTGGTAGCAAGATGATATTTGGCGAGATGAAGCTGATGATTCGCCATAGATTACTGTCAATGACACAGCTCATCTGCCCTGAACCTTGAAGAAGTTAGAGATAGTTGTTTTGAGTGATGTGAGGCTAACCTTGTAGCAAGCCGCTGGCTAACGGTACTTTTGGGGCGAATACACTCTGCTTAATCCCCTTTCTATTTTCTTAAAAAAAAACATTTCTCTCCATTTATACTTGGAAGACGGAGGTGAATGTTTGCTTTCTCTAGGTAATAGAATTGCTGGTGTAAATAAATACTCAAAGCTAAGACGTAGCAATATAACTTTAGTGTGTAGTGTTTGCATATATATATGTATAGGTGTAAAGACTAAGTGTATAGACTATATATACACACACACATATATATAAGACGTCCCCGGTTTTGAGTTGCTGACCCTGGGGAGCAAATGTCCCCGGTTTTGTCCTCGAAAATGAATTTTGTCCCCAGAAGCTTTGATTTTGTTTCAATAACATTTTACTGGAACCACTGCGATTCATGCACATTTCTGAACGGTTCTCAGTATGAGACAGAAGAACCAGCGATCACAGTATGAGATATTCTGCACTCTTTGAGAAGAATATAGCATTTTTGTCTTTGGTAATCTTAGCATTCGAGTTGTGTGGAAGCATTAGAACTGCCACAGCATTCATTTTTAAGTAATTAAAAAAAATGAGGAATTTTGTGAGAAACCAACAGATGAAAAGTGGTATGAAGTTTTTCAACATTTCAAAAAAAATTCCATTCAGTTTGAAAATATTCTCAAAATAGTATCATTAATCATGTGTCTTTCATTCAGTAATTCATCAGTTGAAAGACTTTTCTCCACAATGAACTCTATCTGGACTGATGAAAAGGCAAGAATGAAAATTGAAACAGTTAAAGCTTTGTTACAAGTGAAAACAAACTTTAATTTCTCATGTGAAACTTAGTGTGAAGCTGTATGGGAATCAACAGATACTTAAAAAGATACAGTCTTCAGACAAGTACTTGTAAAATGTGTGTTATAGTTCAGTGTGTACAATATTATGTGAAAGACTTCCATGCATGCTTCAGTACTGAAATTGAATTCTTAGTGGCTATAATTATGTATAGGAGTTACGTGTGTTTATGCATTTAATTAAAAAAGTTAAGATACTCAACAAATTTAATGTGCAAAATTCTATCATTATTTCTACTGTTACATCTATATCCTGCAACATTTCAACGGAGCATGACTAGGTAAGCGTTTGTGGTTTTTCTTGAAATTGCCGATGCGCCCTGCTGGACCATAAAAAATCTGGTCAGCCTATGTATATAGTAACTCTTGTAGAATAATTTTGTGCGTAGTATATATATATATATATATATATATACACACACACACACACACACACACACACACATACAGACTAAGTGTATTTCTAAACGTATTACCTGTATAAAGCAAATAAATTTATTGACTTAAACTTATTTGTGCCTAATCATGTCGCCTCCTAAGAAAAAGAAAGTAATTCATTCCCAAGCACGTGAAATAATAGCGGAAGTAATAGAAACGTGTGAAATGAAGGCAAGACCAAGAGTCTTATGCATTGTTACTCAGGCCAATAAACACGCCGCATATTACACTGGTGTGTCTGAATTTACGATAAAACAGTGAAAGACTTCACAAAGTCAACATTTTCTCCTTAATCGAGGTACAAAGGCCTCAAATAAAGACTTTTAGGGTTGACCAAAGACTGGTGGAGTTCAGATACACCGTACTGAGACTTCTCCTTATATGTGTAACTTATCCCCGATCAGATTAACATGGAAAAAGATGAAATAGAAAATAATGTGAGAGGAGATTTATCTTTGCAAAGATTAAAGGAACTTACAGAAATTACTTTATCATAAATAACAAAAGAGAACTGGGAGGGTTATTGTCAACATATATCAAAAGTGGAAAGCCAATATAGATTTCGACATAATACAGTACCTGCAGTAGTGGATAATCTGATTATTTATTTGGATAACGAAGACGATAGTGTTAGTGATGAAAGCAGCAGTAATGATGATGATGAAAGTGATTCAGAATCAGCTACTATATTGTAGCAGAATTGGGTTATTTTACGACGCTGTATCAACATCTAGGTTATTTAGCATCTGAATGAAATGAAGGTGATAATGCCAGTGAAATGAGTCCGGGGTCCAGCACCGAAAGTTACCCAGCATTTGCTCGTATTGGGTTGAGGGAAAACCCTGGAAAAAACCTCAACCAGGTAACTTGCCCCTACTGGGATTCGAACCCGGGCCACCTGGTTTCACGGCCAGACGCGCTGACCGTTACTCCACAGGTGTGGACCGCAGAACTGGTGAATCAATGTTTTTATAATATATGCTACATTGCATTTCTAACTTTCTTTCTCCATCCACTACTAATAGAAAAATACCCCAACTCCGCATTTCTTCCAGAGCAGATGAGTTGTATCACTGACAGTACTTACAGTTGGGGAAAACCTCGGAAAAATCCAAACAGGTACGGTATCAACCCAAGTGGGAATCTTTACCCATGCTCGAGCACAACTCTGGATCAGCAGGCAAATATGCTACTGTCTGAGCTATGCCAGTGGCCTCAAAAGTTCTTCACCAGTAGGACTAACATACAGCAATCATAGTGGAAAACATCTGAAAAGTGAGTATGGATTTTTATTACACACTTTTATCACTAAAGATTTGTTATAGAAATAACCTTATATTAAACTGAAACTAAGATGGAAAATTTACTTTAGTTGACTAGTTTCAATTTAACACAAAGTTATTTCTACAACAAATGTTTAGTGAAAAATTAGGTCGCTTTCATTGTAAGGTGAGATACAAGTGGTGCCCCAGAAATTTTTCATGAATAAACTGCACTAAGAATTTGCACTTGTGCCACGTGATGAAGAATAAAACTTTGAATATCGTAAGCTACTATCAACATAACTTTGACTCTGCTGAAATTCTGTGGAACCTTTTTTTTGAAAGCAGAAATCCAGAATGGCATTGCTTATTGGATTGTCAATTTAGTTTGGGTTCATAAATTTTTGCCCACATTTCATCAGTGAATGCAATATGATTTAGAAAATTATAATCTTTATTTTCCTATTGCTCAAAATGGAGATCAACAACTGCATAACCTTGCTATTTTTATACCTATGTTAACAGGAGTGGAAACCAAAAGGAAGCAATTTTGGAACATTTTTGTTTAACACAGTTGCATTTCTATTTTATGGTTTTTAAGTGCAATTTTAAATACTGTTAGGTTTCTTTTATGTAATAATGTTCTGAATACCGATGCTACTTATTCTAATTTCCTGGGCTAATTGACATGAAGTTTATAATGTCTTTCTGCCATGAGGGATTTATTATATGAAATAAAGGAGTCGTCATCTACAAGCATTATTCTCAGGCCAATGTCACTCTCTAAGAAATGTGTTCACCCATCATATAGCTGTGTGGTAAAGCAAGGCACTTGTCATTCCGAAGACTACAATAATAATCATTTGCAGTTTTATCATGTGCAACCTGAATTTTTTTGCGAGACCATTGATTGCAGTCATGTAAACATGACTTAGAGCACTGCACACCGACTTTGATGAATTCTCCACACTTTTTTTACTAGAATAGCATCAGTCTACTTGTATACATTCTTAGTGAAGACAACTAGGATAGCACTAGAATAGCATCAGTCTACTTGTATACATTCTTAGTGAAGATAACTAGCGCCTCTATATCTGAAGAGTCACATTACGATCAATGTTCGTATCTTATGACATTGTTGCTGTTCATTTTCGAAGTGGTGTCCATGAGAATACATGTTTTACTATATGTTTCTGGATACTGATGAACATCTCTATGGAGTGTGAACAGCAACAAAGCGAATGCTTTCTTACATGTAAAATAGGAATACATAACCAATATAACAAACTAAGTATACATAATTTTTAAGTTGTCAAGCATAAAAGTGTAATGATTGGAGACAGGCAATATATGAAATTTCATATTCTAAACAAATCCTACTAGTGGTATGTGAACAAAGGATTTTCACGGTTCACTATGGGTAGAATGCAACTAACGACCAAAAATTGTTCATATAGGTATCATAAAATGTGGCAAAATTATCATATTTCATAAAACTCTTCATACTGTTTTATATTTCGTACTATTTTTTTCCGGTCCATTAATATCTCTGTACAACTTGATTCAGGGATTTTGGCCCCTGCAAAAAATAAGCAGATAGACTGAGAGTGAGTTACTCATCACTACTGGTAGACTGGGTCACACAGGTCAGGCCGCACAGTATAACACAAAACACTTCCTTCTTATCATGTCTTGGGACACTCCGCCTTAAAAACACAATATTCTTCCACACGTCCCGTTACTAACACTACGTCTGTTGACTAAACAATGTCATGATGACTTATATTTTCTTGACATGAGTGTCCCTCAGCTACGAGCATAGATATTATTTTCATTCTTCCTCTTCTCTCTTTCCCTCCTATGCACATATGTGATTAAATTTCTTTCTTATGACGCAACACACAGCTCGGTCACTAGCCAAACAACCAAGGACAGGGGTCATTAACAGTGAATCGAGCTGTAACTACCACTGAACCAAGCTTTCGAGATATTATAAGGAGATATTAGAGATGTTTTCTTAGAAAAACTTGAAAAATTCAAGACACCTATTCCACCAACATCCTGGGATACCCCAGGGGAAATGAGATATCCAGATTTCTCTTTACAATCATTGAGCTCCTGGCGTCAATAAATTCGATAAACCAAACCAAAGTGGTTCTTATTCCACCTTTACTTATTCCTTGGATCCAATAAGTCTTTTCAGTGAAGCCATGTTTACTTTTATATGTGTAAATTATTAATGTTTAAACGGGTTTCAACTATTAATTATGCTGTCTACTTAATTTCTCATTTTGCAACTTCATAGGCTTTCGATTGTGCAAAACAATATTAACTGACAGAAGATGTAATCTTTGTCAGAAAATATAGAAAAGTTACTTGTGTTGCAACCAGTGTTGAGCTCAGCCAATGTAAGACTTATATTATTTTTCTTATTTTCTTTTCAGTGAAAAAAATTTAGTTATCTAGTTCTTGCATTCAGGTAAGGATTTGATGATGCTGACAGACTATTTGTAATTATGCAGATTTATTGTGTTTTGTTTCATAGCATATTAAATATAGAGAAAACTATTAGCATCTAAAGGCTTATTTAGTAAATGATGATGTAAACCTGCTTCAAATGGTGTAGAAACAAAGATATATTAGCGCTGAAATATTTATTTCTTATTTTCATATTTTGGCAAAATTCTCTTCATATTGTGCCAGTCTCTAGTAATGATGCTAATTTAAATATAATAATGTTCATTAAGTATGCACTTACAGGAAATACCGAAACCTTTCTCCTTTATGGTATTTGTGTTTGAATCCTATCAATAAGATATTTTTGTGTTCTTTACAAAATTAAATTCGGAAACAACGTCCACATTTGGTACAGTAATACAAACGTCCTTCCATTTTGCTCGAGGATTCTAACAGAAAAAATGGTTGCTAAAAATCTGGATAAACATACAAACCTTAGGCTATGAAATTTCACTAATAACCAAAAACTGATTATCCTGTCCAAGTTTTGCATAATTCTCCAGTCTTGACGAGATATCATTACCAAACTCTTTATAGTTTCTAAAACATCTATTTGATTTTAGTTATCTCTACAAGAGCTCCTTTACACAATTAGTCAACAGCATCCTCCTCATCAATGAAACTAGGCCTACTTTGTAGTGAATCGTCAACTCTGCTGTCTTCATTCAAGTCTATCTCTATCACACTTGAGGAGCATTGTTGCAAACCATACTATATTCATCTCTGAACAAAACTGAGTTTGACATGATTTTGCATAGTTTGTTTTTCTTCATGCTATTAACTCAGTTTATATCAAATTGTTTTCCTTCCTGATGTAATTGAAGCCTGAAAAGTGAGGCTCGTTCATATAATTTTTTGTCGTATTTTCCGAACAGTGTAAACTGTATTATGTCCACCATTAGATTTTTTACTTTCGTTATGAAAGTCAATTTAAATCTTATATGTTGGATAATTCGATTATTTAACCCACATTTAAAATGTTTATTTTCATATGTGTAAATTCAATTCGGCGTTTCAAGCAAAAGAAATGTTTCTTAAAAAATATTTGATGTTTTTTTTAAGTTGGTTATTTAACGACGCTATATCAACTACGAGGTTATTTAGCGTCAATGAGATTGGTGATAGCGAGATGGTATTTGGCGAGATGAGGCCGAGAATTCGCCATAGATTACCTGGCATTCACCTTACGGTTGGGGAAAACCTCGGAAAAAAACCCAACCAGGTAATCAGCCCAAGCAAGGATCGAACCTGCGCCTGGGCGCAACTTCAGATCAGCAGGCAAGTATTTGATGTTAAATTCAAGTTACTGTTTGGCAGGCGCAGCTCCTTAAGGTTGTAGCAAGACTGCGCTACACCTAAAAAAATTTACAAGTTAAATTATTGTGGTCTATAAGTACACAATTGGTATGATCATCTATAGTAAGTTTCTCATCCAACTAGAATCGTTTGTAGGAACCTCATCATTGACTTGCCACAGTAAACGACTGTGCTTCTTATGGGGACTGGCTTGATCTTGGGTATTTCTTCGGGGCGAGGGGATGAGAAGGGTGTTGTCCAGCGTGGATTTTAAATTGTTAATAAATGAACAGGGAGGTAGTAAACGAGCTTTGAAAAATGGAAACAGATGACAGAGCTACTGATGAGTGACAATGAATCAGTTAAGAGAGGTAGAACATGCCCTGCGACTGCAGTTTGGTGCAAAAACAATTTTTTTTAGAGGATGAGCTTGTATTTTATTAATGTTTTTGCTTTCCGTGTCCACTGCAGTTATTTGAGTTGAGTTGGCTGAGAGCACGTGGTGGTGCATACGAGAAGTTTCAGTGATTATGTGGCTGTGAAAGAAGAAAATCTTTGTTCTCTTTTCCTTGTGTTTTGTTCAGAGAAGAGGCATATACAAAGCATCTCCAGGATCGCTCTAAAACACGAAAACTCGACAGAGTTAATAGGTGAGGTTTTGAAAATTTTTACGACTGAAGCATAGTAGGCTTAATATTTTGTAGTAAGAAAGTAAACGACCAAAATTTTGAAGCACTAGCCGCCACTGCTGTTTGGTACACAAGCAACTGATACCAACAGTTATTTTCTACACATGAGCCACAAAATTAGCTACTGAGAATTGAGGACAGGGAAATAAAATATTTGCAGAACTAAGAAATCATAAATAGGGAGCAGAAACATTTCACTTGTCCAAGAAACAATAGCCAAACAGGTATTAATTTTACTTTGACCCGCAGTAAGTGTACCCTGTCCCAAAATGATTGATAATTGAAGCTTATTATTCCTGAAAAATCAGGTCCTAAGCTCTCTGTATGACAGATATTGGAAATTAATACCCAAAATTCTTTGTATGGAAAGAGAAATACAGCTTATTTCCAATATCATGTATGGACAGGGAGTTAAACCGCAACAATGGCTCTATGCTAGTGCATTGAGCTTATGAAGCAGGGTGCCCAGGCTCAAATCCCAGTTGATCTACCCTGAATTTACAGCTTGTGTTTGGCAAGCAAATGATCCAGAAAGCATAAGGGTTTTCTCCAGATACTGGTGCTCCGGTTCCTCTATGACATCTCAATTCTCCATTATCATCATTCATTACGAGTGCAATGTAGATCCACTACCTGTGGTGCACTCTGGATATTCTCTAACGAACTAATTGTCTATGCTTGTTGGCACTATGAGCCATGGTCTAGAAAAAAAAGTATGAGCCATGCTCAAGGAAAAACAAATAAGATGGACAGAGTGTGTAGGTAACAGAGCTTTCATTTTCATAGCCTCAGTTTACTTTCGGACTTGAAAGAACAACATTCCCAGACATTACTGTAAATTTAAGTCTTTTTGCAAAAGGCCAAAGGGGAAGAATAGAAATATGTACTGGTATGGAACAAGAATTTTCCGAGCTGAAATGCTGTGGTCTACTAGTGGTATTGCTACCAGCTGTTTCATCTCCCATGCACACTTTGCCACTAAAGATGTCTGCCACAACAGTAGACAAAATGTCTAGTAACAACACCAACAGCAGACCACGGTCTCCCAGCCTGGAAAAGATTTGTTTAATTGACACCAGCCATGAAAGCCTACATGCTAAGAGAAATAGAGTAAAATCCCTCGTAACCGGCACCAAAATAACCAGAAATACCAAAACATGGCACTTTCGACTAGGCAAAAAAAAAGTTTAAATCTGCCACATTGTCACAGTCTAAGCCGTCAGTTTTGCCACATTAGAAAGTTTGCACAAACTTTCACTTTCAGTGAATATTCTAACCTAAAATTATTGTATTATTTGTACTGTGTGATGTGATTTAATAAAAAAAAAATTCACACAGTTGTTATGTTTATTCTGCTATGTTTGGGCCATCAGTGTTGCCACATTAGGAAGTTTGCACGGACTTTCATTTTCAGTGAATATTCGAACCTAGAATTAGTGTAATATTTGAGTTGTGTGATGTGTTTTAATAAAGAAAATTCACGCAATTTTTATGTTTATTCAGTTATGAGTAGGGCCCGGATTTTTCGAAAATGCATATGCGCATATGCAAATGCATATTTTGAGGGTTAGTGCATGTTTCGGCATTTATTTAGTTTATGTATGATCAATTATCTGACAGTTCTGAACGAACTGTAAATATAGTAATGAATTTGTATGTCGGACATCCCTTGGCACCACAATAACCTTCCTATTTCAAGTGAAATGTTAATGGGACCATACTTCCAGTCTCACAATACATGCAGGTAGATGGACCTGCAGACCTTTTTCACAGAAGGAATTTCTTACATTCCTTTCTCAATGCAGTATCATCTCAAAGTTTGTGTCAACAGGACTGCAGGTGTTCATCTGTTGACTTGTTTTTCATCTACTAATAGTTTATGTGGTGTTCTGTCAGATTAAACTAAAAATGCCTAGAGATAAGTCCACTAAATCCTTTTTAATTAAACCGTCAATTTCAGGCAATAGTGACTATTCAAGTGATGGTGATGTAGTGTACCGGTATTGTCAAGTCTGTGAGAAGACTATGAAATGCGAGAAAAAGTTTTAACTAGAACAGCATTCGAAAACAACTGCACATCTCTGGTCAAAACAAAAGGGTAAGAACACGCAACAGGTACTTTTAACTCAGGTGAAACCACGGTCTGAAGTTAGTACATTTTCCGCTGACCTTTGTAAAGCTTTTGTATGCAGAACATTCCACTGCATAAATTAAATAATCTACATCTGCGATCATTTCTTCAAAAATATTGTCTTAATCAGAGGACACTGGATGAATCCACTCTTAGGAAAAATTATTTACTTTCGCTACATGCTTCTATCCTAGATTCAATACTGTCTGACATAGGAAGGAACTGTGTATAGATTTTGGTTGATGAATCAACAGATTCCTGTGGCAGACACATAGCAAACTTCATAGTGGGTAAATTATGTCCATAAGAACCCAGCAAACCTCATTTACTTCCATGCAAAGTGATGGAAAAAACCAACCACAGTACAGTTGCAAGATTTGGTTAGTGCATATTGTTTTGTTTTTAGTGAATATTTTCTACATTTTGCATGCATATTTTAGGTATTTTCAGTGCATATATATCTGGGCCCTAGTTATGAGCAAGTGTAGAAAAATAAGCTTCACATGGCTAACAAGGAATATTCTCACTTAGGGGTCACGTTCTTGAGAAGTGTGCAAGGTAACATTAATCCTTGTATGATTAACTTGCATGTAGAATGCTGCTAATGGCCAATACAGACTGTACAGGAGGGCTGTAAATGGTGGCATCAAGCTTCAGCAGCTGTCCAGTTTTTCATATAAATAGAAGACAATGGAGATTTCCCAATCTGAAAAAGACCTAGCTGAGCATGTAATTGCATTTTTCCGGGATGAAGCAGATGCGGAGTGCAAGACGATGTACACCCTTGATTGTGATGACTGGAACTAGTGGCTCAACTGAAGAAGGGAGTGTACAGAGATTCAAACAATTGTGACTATATGGGAGAACCTGGTACATGCAGTTCAGAAGCACCGTTTCTGTCACCAAAAAAGATAATATACCAGATGTTTCAGACCACACATATCAGCTTTTTTCTCGAAAACTATATGATACTGGTTGTTCAAAAAAAAATTTTGATAACCAAAACCTATGTAAAGAATCGATTGGTGGCAGTACCATTTCCTGTAACAAACCGGAAGTAGGGGTACCTGTGGTCAACTTCGAAATTTCAAATGAGAACATGTGTCATTGAAGGTGCCATTTGAAATTACTTTTAAAAAGAAACAACTTTTTCTGGAACTTTTTTTTTCTAACTTTTATTGTTTACTCACAAAGCAACAAATATGGTATTTTCTGAGAAATGCTGTATATTGTTTATGTACGTACACTCTTCACAGTAAGTGTTGAAAATGTCTGCAGCCCTGTGCTAAACAATGTTCTGATCTCCTAACATCCATGATTGCACGGAGACCTTCAGCACAGCTGAGAGACATACAGGCTTATCTAATTCTTTGTTTCATATCTTCTCTAGTTGTTGGATGCACCTGGTAGAACATGTCTTTAATTCTCTCCCACAAGAAGAAGTAATTTGGAGCAAAGTCAGGAGATTGGGCAGGCCAGGCTATTGGTCCTCCTCGTCCAATCCACCTTAGAATAACTGGTTAATAACTCGCCGAGACCTACATGAAAAGAAAGCCGGACACCCACCCTGCTGAAGCCACATCGTTAACCAAAGTGTAAGGGGAACATCATGAAGCAACGGGTGCAAAATGTTGCAGAGGAAGTGTATGTTCTACCATTCAAGCTCTCAGAAAAGTATGATCCTATGACTCGGTGTATGAGGAGGCCACACCATGTGTTGAGGGTCCACATGTTTTGGTAATCCACTTCACGTAGCCAGTGTGTTAACCAGAGACCAGTAATGGGAATTATAGAGATTCACCTGACCATTACTTTTGAAAGTTGCCTCATCAGTCCACAGAATTCTGAGCTCGAAATCACTGTCCATGTATAGAAATCAGTTGCAGAAATCAACACGAGTCTGACAGTCATGTCCCTCAAGTTCCTGATAGAGATGGATATGGTATGAATGAAATTTGTTGTCTTTGAAAATTCTAAACACTGTATCATGGTGCAATCGTGAGTCACGGGCAATCCTTCTTGTAGGGGAGAATTAAAGACATGATCTACCAGGTGCGTCCAACAACTAGAGAAGATATGAAACAAAGAATCAGAGAAGCCACATCATGTGTGTCTCTCAGCTCTGCTGAAGTTCTCCGTCCAATCACAGATGTTAGGAGGAGATCAGAACATTGTTTAGCACAGGGTGGCGGACATTTTGAACACTTACTATGAAGAGTGTACATTAACAACATACACATTTCTCAGAAAATACTCATCCTATTGACGCCGGCCGTGAAAGCCTACATTCCAAGAATATCATTTTTGTTGCTTTGTGAGTAAACAATAAACGTTAGAAAAAAAAGTTTCAGTAAAAGTTGTTTCTTTCCCATTTATGCCCACTGCCCCAGTAATGTGGCGTTTTAGCCCCCCCACTGTCCACAAAGGCTTTTTTTTCTTGCCGTAACTGTTTCGATACATTAAGTTGGTACTACTGAAGAACGACAATGTACAGTTTATGCAAGTTGGGCCTTCAGTTCTCGACAGAGCACAACAAAGAAGGAAGTTTTATGAGAAGATGGCATCTACAAATGTATAAGTAATTTCTTATATACAGTTATTGATAATGTGATCAAATTTTATAGTAAACACTTGCCAAATAATTTAAGTCGAATATGCATTCATCATATTATTTCAGTCTACTTCAGTTTTCTTTCTATTACATGTTACATTATACCGCCCCAGAAGTGGGGTACTGGGCACGGTTGGTAGGGGGTTTTTCTGGTATATATAAGTGTTTTGTCTCCTTCCAGAATCGAAATTATTGCTCCTGTGGGGAAGATAGCAACATCCTGGGTGCTGATATATTTACTAACTCTCCTGAGATAACCGTTTTGAAAAATTTAACGCATTTTCACGAATGTGATAATGGGAAAATTGACAAAAATGACAAATTTGCTAAAATGAGGCCACTGTGGTCGCTTCTAAATGAGCACTAGTTGCAGTTCTTTCCAGAAGAAACCAATTTCAGCATCGATGAAGCAATAACACCATATCTTCGTTGTCACAGCACGAAACAACATATTCAATGTAAACCCATAAGATTTGGTTACAAGTCATGGCACTTGTGTGCACGTCTTGATTACATCATTCAATCTGAATCGTACCAAGAGGCTTCTACTGACAAGATAATTCCTGGATGGGTCTGTTGCCAGAATTATCTTGCCAGTGGTGGACCTTCTTGCTGAATTTCCGGAAGAAAAATCTTACTTCTTATATATTGATAATTCCTTCACTTCATTGTTACTTTTCAGAAAACTGAAAGAGAATGGTCATGATGCAACTGACACTATAAGGGCAAAACGGACAGCAAAGGCTCTCCTGAAAACTATAGAGGCCATGAAAAAAATTTCGCGTGGTTCACATGATCAAGTGACAGATGATATAGCAGGAATCACTCTGATGGGTTACTACGATAATATTATCGTAATCGTTGGATCCACGAGCACAGGCAAAGAACCCATGGGAGAAGCAAGACGTTGGAGTGCAGTCCAGAAAAAGAAGATCACAATTCCACAGCTTGCCTGTATTGTGAACTATAATCTGTTTATGGGCGGGGTAGATAGGATGGACCAAAATATATCATCTTACAGAATCAATATTCGAAGCAAGAAATGGTATTGGCCTCTCATTACTTTCGACTTCAACGCCACAATGGGTAATGCTTGGCAACTGTATTGTCTAACACCAAAGGGTAAAGGGGATGGTATGGATCTTCTGTCACGTGATGCATTGTACAAACATATCTAACGCAATACCCCGAGACTAGATTACGTCCTGATCGATCACCACTCACTGGAAAAGACGGGTTCCTGATGACGCCCGTCTCGATGGTCGTAATCACGTGATTGAAAGAATTGAAACTCAAGTAAGATGTGCAGAGTGTCATAAGAATACCTTCAGAAAATGTAGGAAATGTAATGTAGACTGTTACATCCATTGCTTTGAAAAATTCCATACCTAAGTTGCAAACTATGACTATTATCTGAATTAAGTGTAAAATAAGAAGCAAGTGAACGGCTCAAATAGGCCTATGTTTGTTTGTAATGTAGAATTGTTTATAATTGTCTTATATAGGTTCTATATTACATGAAAAAGAGCTCTATAGGATTTATTTTAGAAAAAATATCAATTATCAAAACACCCATCCCATTCATGCCCACTGCTCCATTTCTGGGGCGGTGGTTTTCTTCAAACTGGCTAAGTGAAATTTGTTTTGAGCAATTTTCTCCTTAGTTACTACGTCTTATGATTGCAATGTCAAAGTATTTCTCAAAACAGCAAAAGAAAATTAACTTGGGCATAAATGGGTTAAGTTCCCAGTGTCTTGTGCTTATAAAAGTGGGATTGATATGTTGTTCTTTTCTTTGGACTTGCAGACATATTGTAAGTTTAGAAGTGCAGAGTGGAAGAGGGACAGAAACAATGTCTTCCCTTTCTTTCGCTCTACTATTGACATTAGTAACAGTGCTCAGAAAATTCTACTGGACAAATGCATGTTTAGAGATGTTTTGTGTTTTGTGATGATGTTTTCCTCCAGAGATTCAGATATCTGTTTGAGAACAATTTCATTGAAGTTCAATCTACATTATAAATCTATCAACAACTAAGAGTGTCCATTATGAGAGTTCTGATGTAGATTAAGATTTATGAACTGAAGGTCTGTGAACTAGTTTCTATGATACAAATAATAAAGAAAGTTGGTACTTTGTTGGAACTCCCTCACCTTCAAACATGACCAATATCAGAACTACGTCATTTGAAGACCTCGTAAATATTTCATTTTTGTTTTGTAATTTTAATTTATACTCACTTTGCCTACTAGCTAGCAAGCTAGCTAAATAAATAAATAAATAAATAAATAAATAAATAAAATAAATAAAACTGAACTTCACAGTTCTGAAATTTTAGTGTAAGTAGGACAATAGATATGGAAATACTCCAAACGAAAAATATAAATGCTTACCTAGCCTTTGGGCGTAAGAAAATAATAGTAGGCCTACTCTTCGAACAAGGACATGGTGAGTGGTGAGTGGTGGCGGTGGGTGCCATGAGAACAGTCAAAACAAATAATAACAAACACAACCTCATCAGTTTGGTGTGGATATGGGTGGATGCCTTTACTCCTGTAATAAAATCAGCCAGTGTTACTATTTCCATAGGTGATTACAAGACTTTGAACTATAAAAATAAATAAATGAATAAACAAAGAAATAAAGTAAACAACTCTTGGAATGATAAATGAACTTTAAGATACAAAAGGAAGAGAAATTTATAGGGTTTATACACATGGAGAAGAGAGGAAAGTAGAGATTATTATTGCAGATTAGTAACCCTGGAAATAATTCAAAGCCCTTGTAAGTTCCCCAGTTGTTTGTGCTATCAATATGCCTACAAAGTAAATCTAATAGAAGTTACTTTCAGTGAAGTCTCCTATCTCTCACAGCAGAGAACTGCCTTGTCTAGTTTACAGAATGACATAATTCATCATCTGTTAAGCGAGTTCACGAGTGTGTTCACAAGCCCATATATGGCAGAATTATTACTGCTAACAGTAATAGAGCTTAAATTAAAAAGCAGTCCGGGGACAAAAGTGAAGAGTGGCGACAATTTTTGCAATCCTAGCCGTAAAACGTTCTCTCGTCATGAAACTGTCCCAAATATCTCAAATGGATGTCATAATTCACTACCGTTGCTCAAATGGGGTGAGAAGAGAACATAGCATTTTTCCATTAAGATATCCTTGAACAAAGTGATTTCATATACAAGTTGAACCGTAAGTAATGTCATTAATTTCAAGGGGCTATCCTTTGAGATATTTCAAACAAAAAAGTTAAATACAATTTTGGTCGTTTTTGCTTCCTAAATTCCCAATATACTCAGTCAATTTAAGAGAGCAGTGTATTAGGATGATAAATGATTGAAAGTAGTTTAGTTTTTTGTCCTGTAACTGTGTAGAAATTTGATCTGAACAAATGTATTTCACAAATATTAAGTGTTCATATTTTTATATTTATCGTATTTTAACCTCATGCTCTGATTGATGATGGCATTTTTAATGCCGAAAATGTTCATCTAGCATTGTTTTAATGTATTAAAATGGGAATATAATTCTCAGTGTATTAAGATAAGCTAAAAAAGACGGCAATAAACTTAACATATCAATTTATATTTAATCCTAATGCTTTGGTCCAAATTGTAAATTTAGAAAGGCTATAAAAATTGGAAGAGGGATAAATTTATGAATTGCTCTGTCTCAAATTGATGCAAATTCATAAAGATTTATGTAACAATGCTGTATCAACTGCTTGATTTTCTAGCATCGGTGAAATTAGTGACAGTGAGATATTTTAGAGAGATGAGGATCCACCATGGATTACCTGACATTCGTCTTTCTCAGTTGAAAACCTCGGATAAACCCCCAAACATGGAATCAGCCCAAGCAGGATTCGATCCTAAGTCTCAGCACAGCCTCGGATTTTTTTAGACCAATGCTAGCCAAACTTCACACTGAAAAATATGTACAAAGAATTAAACATGAAAATGTTTCAATAAGGAGGAATATTTAAAGAAATCACCCTCTGAAATGGCTTCCAATTACTCTTTCAATTATTGTTAAACCATCATAGAGCCTGCAGGTCAATGTTTTATTAAATACGGAAAACCATTTTATTTTACTGAATTAATATGAAAGTCTCAAACTGAGTATTTCACCTTCAATTGCGATTCAATGTGTTTTACGTACCGGTACTTGTAGCCAAGCACTGTCCTCAAAATACCGATATCTTGAAAGGATGGAACTTACTTTCAGTTCTGAGTTCCATATTCAGTGCTGCAGTCCCAACTTTTCACACTGAATACTCTAAGTTAGGGCATGACAGTCTCGGGCACCAGGTTGCCCCAGCACCTAACATTAATGGGTGACTCCTCAAATGCAACAAATTTCCCACAATTTGGAGTAAAGGAGGCATGAAGAAGACATTTAAGATGAAAAATAGGAAATCTGTATTTTAATGATCACATTTAAACATAAAGGCTACAATAAAACATTAGTTTGAAAACAGCATTATTTTGATTACATAAAAGTCTTATATTGGAGCCGGTTCCAGCTACCTAATAAAGGACACTCCAAAGTGTCTCTTTTGATTTCGATCACACTTTTCACTAGAACAAACTCTTGAATTGGTGTCTGCTGCAGCACTGTGATTTTGCAGCCACATCTTCACATATCTCTCAGGTTTAAATTGGTTAACTCTTGGGGCATTTCAATGAATGGACTTAAGGTTGGAGACATTAGTAAACAGCAGTGATGACCTTGAGTCAATGATGACGTTATTCATCAAGCTGAACCCTCACTCATATTTTGCAGTTGAACATGTCAATGTGAAAATTGTTCTTAGCATTGGTAACACATTATCTGGGATGTTTTCGACTCCACAGTTGTCTGCCAAGTCCATTAACCCTTGCATTGCACATAGCTTTCAGTGGGATTAAATTATCTGCAGATTCTGCTTACGTCATTTTCATAGTGATGCATGTCTCCTTTCTTGATTTTAGTTGGATCTAGTACTGCAATGTCCCACAACAGTTGGTTATTTTCAGAGTCTGCATCAGTACACAATCACGATCTCTGTCTGCAGCACTCTGAATGAATTGCTAAGCATGTATTCAAAATATATTCGAGTTGCGTTCAAGAATGACATTTTAAAAAACACCATCTTTCACAGCATTCACAGCCAACTATGTGTTCACCTGGTTCACCTTTACAACTCTTGATCACATCATATTGTTCAACAGATTGTGGTGAAATGCTGATGCACATTATGTTTTTATACCTTCAACCCCTTAAACGATGTTCGCGATTATATTATGAGTATGAGTCGGAATATTAAAACTCACTGAAAAAAAAAAAAATCAAATCAAAGCAAAAGGTATACACAAAATATCAGAAGACATATTGAACTCTTATGAGTGAGGTTAGGCAGAGGGTATATGACATATATCCACATATACCCTCGACTATAGCACTATCTATTTTTACTATAATTGAATCGGTCAGAGCTGAAAGGTATTAAGTCAAAATTTGACTTTTTTTTTTTTTAATTTAGGATTATGAACTATTTAAGCAAGACCAATCAATCAGCGCAAGAAAGAATTAAGTCAGCCTTCTCCTTGTACAAGAAACTGTTGCTATTGATAACGTGAATGGAGAAGGAAAGTATTAAGCCATTGACTTCCTGTCTTTCAGCGCAGCGCCACACCACACCATGCAAGGTTGGCCAAACAGCCAAGGTGCTGCTTTTCGATTCCTGCCTTGTCATATCAATATTTTAGTGTAATACCAGTCATCAGTGACATTGTGTTTTTTACCCTACTTAGTTTGTATTTCGCTGTATCATAAGAGATGTAATTTATATCATTCTGTTCATATAATTTTGAAATGGCTAGCAACAAAAACTGAAGAGGAATGATGAATCTTTTAAGATTAGCTGCCATAAGTGACTTTGTATTTTTTACGCTACTTTACTCTATTTACCTTGTATATGCTGTATCATAAGAGATGTAGTAATTTACATAATTATGTTTATTTAATTTTGAAATGTCCAGCAACAAAAACTGAAGGAGAATCATTGTAAGTTCAGCTGCTATAAGTGGGTGTGTATAATATGTTTTACCCTACTGTACTCTAATTAGCTTGTATTTTGCTGTATCATAAGAGAAGTTATAATTTACAACAATGTTCTCATTGAATGTAGGTGATATTTCTGTTACTAATATTGTAAATGTAAATAAAATATCATGTAATATTAAAATATGTAAAGCATTTATGAAGTGTAAGTAGCAACCACAGAGCTGAAAAGCATTAAGTCAATTTTTCGAAATATTTTTTTTTTTTTTAAATATGTGTGAGGCATTGAATTTGTCTTTCTATAGTGGCACACATAGGCTAGGGAATTATTCTACAGCTTAACATAAACATTAAAGAAATTTACTTGGTTTTCTTCACAATATGTTTTTTCTTTCTCCTGAAAAGTTACAAAAACTGACTTAATGCCTCTCAGCTCCAACTGATTCAATTATATACAATATACGGTATTAGTTTATAGTTTCGAAGTTATGATGGGACAGGCCCATGTGCATTTTGGTCACTCTAGAGTTCCCAGAAATATAAAGAATACGGACACTCAGCACTGATTATGAAAATTAAGCTTCGGTGTATATTTCCGATCACACTTATCCATGTTTTCTATTAACACTTAAGCAGTAGCACAGGATGTTGTCAACACCTCAGTCACATATACCGGGTATAGAGTTGTTAACTACATATTGAGTAAGCCTGTACTTTTGAAACTTTCAGTACCTTTCCTAGAATTGGTAAGACAACAACCGTAAATTTGCATACTCGAGAAAATAATGGTTTAAGTGGTGTGGGGTGATGTCAACATCATGTGCTCCTATTGTAAAAATAGTGACAGTGACTAAACTGACCATACTTGTGTAACAAACAACAATGGATGTTAAGTAGTGGCTGTGTGCACAGAAAGCTCAAGAAAGTGATCTGGAAAGGAAGATAAAAAGTAAATTATGATTAGGAGTGAATAGATGTTCGAATATTACATGTGAACCAATATTGAAATATCATTACCGTACATTAATTATAACATTATGATAGGTATTAAAGTATTTCATATAGTTGTATAAATGAAAAAAGAGCGATATTTTATTTGTTCACTAAAAATAGCTAAAAAAACCTATTATATTTGGGGTGTCAGCAACACCCTGTGTGACTCTTAATGTTACGAAGTTAGACGCAACTGCTTAACAGTTGGAGGATTAAAACAATACAATTAAATCAAATTAAATACTATTCTACTATTAAAAATAAAGTATTTAAAAAATAAATTTAACCAAATGAACTGAAAATGTAGCCTACTTCATACAAAAGAGGTCCACCAGAGAATATGCTGTTTAATCAGAGTCACTCATGCAATTCTCTTCTGAAGAATGGATATATTGTAACAATTGCTCCTTCTGAAGCATTATGTCATGAAATGCAACACAAATCCCACTAAAAATAATTTCACAATAAGCATTGATTTTACTGTATTTATATACAACTTGTTTTTCTCATTAGTTCATAGTGAGTTCATGCTGGAAAACAGTCTTTCAACATTTGCATTTGTACCTTGGGTACAAATAATGAATTCTATCACTTTTTTTTTAATTTGGGAACATTTCATCAATACTTTTGAATTGATTCATCAAGATTTCATTTAAATATTTTGATTTAAGGATATTCTTCGAACTTCTTTGGAATTCATAATATTTTTCACAATTATGGTCTCATCAAGTAAGTGAGATTCAATAAAGTTTGATCTGGTCGTAGTTTGCTTCATAGTATGAACTGTTTTAAAAATAATGAATACAATCAGTGTCATCTACAATGTTGTCAATGTATTGAATTCTAACGTCACCAACAGTGATGGAGATTGATATTTATAACAAAATAACATTTCAGTTCCCAATTTTGTTTTCAGTCACTAATTTTTAAATATGGGACAAAACCCTATCCTAAAGATCTCTTTCCAGACAATGGGAACCATTGGCGAAAAAGGAAAGTTTCTGTATTTTATTGGATGTATGAGAACCCTAATTATATTATCTCGAAATTTCTACTTGGGCCAGACATTTTGTCTGGAGCCCCCTATCACGTACAAGATTTTTTCACGTGCCCTAAAAATAAGATACAAAATTCACAACTTCACTTCCCTCCCAAAGGAAGCCATGTTTAGAAATGTATTAACCTTTAAGTCCCATCACTCAGTCAGGTTTGAGCCTGTGAATCTTGGATGCAATAACTAGCTTGATAACTGCAAGACCATAGATCAATGTTCCCAAACTTTTTGAAGGTGCGACTCACTTTTGGGTGAGACATTTGTTTGCTACTACTACCATAATGTTACTCTACTCAATTCGAAATATATAAATTCCTGTACAATCGAAAACAACGATAATTTTACTCAAAACCAGAGGATATTACCCAACTTCTAATGTATCAATACCTGCAAGACGAGAAATCGGAATATGCAAACCTATTTTGCAAGTCTATTTGGCTTCTTAGACTGGCCTATGTCGCTGATATATTTTTCTAACACTTAAAAACTTTGAATAGTAGCTTGCAAGGCCAATATGTTAATATAACAACAGCCAGAAATAAAATCGACTGATTTATAAGAAAACTTGACTTCTGGCCGACATCATTTGAAAAAAAGAAATTTGATTCTTTCCAATGTATTAAAAAAACTCACGAAAAAATTAGCCACAGTACATACTGTATGATATGACAAATATTAGTTTGTTTTGTGGATAAACATTTTACCTTATAGATTTATCTAAATTTAAATAAATGTGTAGTGAAGAATATTGCTGGAGAACCTTTTAAGTGTAGAGTAAACATTTGTAATTTAAATTTATGTATTGTATTGATTAAGGCCGGTTGAGTGGAAGAGAAGGCCTTATGGCCTTAACTCTGCCAGCGAAAATAAAACATTATTATTATTATTATTATTATTATTATTATTATTATTATTATTAACAGTCACAGATGGATACTGAATCTATTTTTAGACAATTCCGTTCAATTGACTGTAATTCCAAAAAAAAAAAAAATATTAAGAAAATACTAATTGAAATATGTTACTGATGACATATTGAAACTACACATTTTTTTCGCAGGGTTTAGACCAGTTTTGGAACAAAAGAATGCATGAATACCTAGACCTTGCAAAAGAAGCTATTACATATTTTTTATAGTATTTGAAAATTCGTATTTATGTAAAATAAGTTAGTGGTCTATGATTGCCATCAAAACAAAAGCGAGATTTTGAAAATAATAAGAGTTTGTGAATAGAGAGTTCATATTTGAGAAGATATTTTCTCAAAAACAGGTACATTAATTGCATTAATTATTTTTTACTTTAAAACCACTTAAACATTTTTTTCTTATTTTTAAGTTTAACGTTGTTTATGTTTCTAAATGCAACAAAAATTTATGTTTTGTCTCATTTTGTAAGTCATCTCGCGATCCCCTCAGCTCTTTACACCAACCCCACTTTGAAAACCACTGACATATACTAAGCTCATAACGTGTGTATACTTAGTCATTCTTCAATGGAAGTTTACAGCAGAAAGAGGGACTTGTACAGTAAGGCTAGTACCAGAGAAAGAGCATCATCGACCTTTAAGCTAGACTGCAACAAATCCTGGCAAAAACTTTGAAAAACACAGTCAGTAGTGTAGTGTGCATGTGTCTTTGTGACAAGTGCATTGTTTGTAACAAGTGGTGGTTGCTATGTTATCAATCAAAGAGAGAGTGTTTTTCAGTGTAGTATGTTTTTCGTGCTGGGGATAAATTTTCAGAAAGTGTAAAACTTCAATTTAAGAAATGTTTTCATCAGACATGTCCTTATCGTGATACTGTGTATAATTTGATTATTTGTTTTTGTGATACTGGAGAGGTTCGTGATGCTCTCAAAATTGGAAGATCTTCTGTTTTAACTGAGGAAATAAAATAGAGGAAATTTTCGACATACGTGTAATGCTATGTAGTCCCAATAAATCAATGTCGAAATTAGCAGAGCTGACCAATGTTTCTTTGTGGAAAGTTCATAAGACCATAACTAAAAACTTTACATTACACCACTACAAAATTAGTTATTCAGTAATTAAAGAAATCGGATTATGGAAAAGAGTGCTAGATTCAATGATTTCAGGAGTCCACCAGCAGACATGGACAAACACTGACAAAACTTTTTTTAACAATGACGCACGATTTAACTCTGGTCGCACTAATTCCCAGAATTCGTGCATATGGTCATCAATTAATTCCCACCCAGTACGAGAGACATTGAATTGAATTGAATTTAATGGAGAGGAGCACTATGGCCCAGCACTGCGACCTTGTTCAGATCTATTGCGCTAGCCCTCTGGTGACGCATTCCCAAACCCACACTGGTCGATCACACTAAGGTTCTCTGGTCCAGGTTTCGAGCAGGCAACCCTACTCGTCCCTAGGCCAACCCCCTCCATGCATCGATGACCGGCAATCGGGGAACGCTACAGAATAATGAAATGGAGAAATGGTGACAGAATGATGTAAATGCCTAATATGGGGAAAAATGGGAGAACTCCGGGAAACCCTAACTGCGACCTTGTCCACCACAAGTGTCACTATGGATTATTTCAATGAAAAAATCCCAGACCTGACCAGGAATCGAACCCGGGCCGCCTGCGTGACAGTCTGAAGGTCTGACCATTTAGCCACCACAGAGGTAACAAGAGACATTATTACATCCCAATAAAATAAGAGTTTTGAATTGCCATATCCAGAGTGCAAATCGTATCACCAATGTTTCTTTTAACACTACTGTTGACTCACGAGTCTACTGTTCAGATACTGTTCTTCCATTTATTGCTCAACTTAACCAGAGTGAAACTGAATGCTCTTCTTTTCAGCAAGAGAATGCAATGGTCCACATATCTCATCATGTGATGCGACTTTCAGAGGAAACCTTTAGGGAAATTATTATTTCCAAATGAATGTGGCCTCACATGTCCCCTGATCTTCCACCTCCGAATTATTTATTCTGGGGCACGGCAAAATCTGCAATGTATAAAACAATCCCAATATATTGATGAACTTAAGATCGAAATAACCAATTATGTTAAATCTGTTCCTGCTGTTTTTCTCTAATAATGACTGAGTTTGTTCATTTGCAACATTCCTCTTGCACCCAGTATACTCCAATGAGATCTCTTCTTGTTTGCTTTTTGCAGTTGATACATAGTACATTGTGGTGGTGATGATATCCAGTTCAATATAATTATAGAGGTTTTCCAGAAGGTGGTCATGTTTTGAAAACAAAGGGTAGGATGCTATTGCTGTTCTCCTTGGAATATGAAGTAGATATGTGAGTTTCTGGATGTTTTCATATGGCTTATCTTGAAGATTTGCAGCGACTTTGGTCAGTGTTTTTCGGCCAACGTATGTATGGGTCACAGATACATTAGTGTCGGACATTTGGATCACGTTTTTTTTTTCGCTCAAAGTTTTATTTTTATCACTGGATATTGGTCAGAATTTTTAGGTCACTCAGCACATTTTGGTCACTGAAATCGGTAACTCATTTCTTTGATCAGAATGAAAGACAAAATTATTTACTGCATTTTATATCTGTGGTATGAATTCATACCATTTTTGTGGCACAAGCACAAGTTATTCATGATCGTCTTCACTATCACTTTCTTCAATGTTCTTGCTTGGATTGAATTTCAATGTGTATGCTACAGCTTTTAGGTAAATATACATCTGTCCACCATCTTTATGCTCTTCATATCTTTGCACTATAGCTAGTAGCTGCTTCTGGTTTTTAATATAGGTTACTTCTTGTTCAGAACTGGTCTCACATTTCCCTGTCCTCATGCCAGTAACGACGGGTTTTCAGTTTGCTGCAAGTTTTAAATTGGTAACAGAACTAATTTAATACAAGCATTGGTTTGTTCTCTGTGTACTGAATTATTTGTGCCATTTTCACTATAGTAATTCTAAACCAAACACAAATTATGTAGATTGCTAGAATACAACCAACACAATCTGATTACCATTACGTCTGTGATACCTAAACATCGCATTACCCGAGTACTGTTGTACCGTAATGTTTTATTGACCGAAATGTTGTATGATCGAAAAGATTTGTGAACCAAAAAGAGAGACCAAAATCCACCTGAAACAGTCTTGAAATTGCTGTCTTTGGAGGGTTTCTCTTATCCTGGAAGAATCTTCTAATATTGGCTATGTATTTGTCAGCTCCATTTCTTTGGAGGGTAGAGGTTGGCATCTTTTATCCGCTCCCTTCTTTGTCAGACCATCTGCTTCTTCATTTCCTTGCAGTACCACATAAATCTATTCACAGTGCTGTAGTTGGAAACAAATTTTAGGGGATACTGTTGAAATCTCCGTGGTCAGACTAGACTATGTATGGACTCGTACTGCAATTCTTTTCCAAGGTTACTTCTTCGCCAAGCAGTCTCCTCTGCAGACCTCGTTTCAGATCGCAGTCACAGTTTCATTGCATATATGGCAAGAAATTAAATGCTGACATTGGTGGCTCAACACTTTCTAGAAACAAAAGCCTAAGAACTCTTTTACTGGAAGAGTATTCCTTTTCTTAGTGCAGATATCGTTCATTACATTAATGTTCATTCACATTCTTTAGTTGAAATTCGAATAGAATGAATAATATGTAACTGGGCTCAAGATTCATGAATTAACGAAAAGTAACAATATTTCCCTACTCTAGCAAACTTCTAGCAGTATGTCTGAGCGAGTTTTAAAAATTAGTGAATCAGTGCAGCAGAATTCTTGAGGCGCCACATTATAAAATTAATGTTATGCGAAGGTAACTACGCAAGTCTTGAAATTAGCAAATCAGTGTAGCAGATTTCTTGAGGCACCATGCTATGAAATTAGTGTTAATTACTTCTAGAAATAAGACGGCGGTATGCAAGCTTGAAATTAAAATGTCACAACTAGGTACTCCTGAAGTGCTAACAAATGGACAAGTGTTTAAGAAATGGATATGAGATTCCAGCAGCTACTTTTATGCCATATATCTAAATCAAAATATTTTTCACATAGCTAACATCCTCCATTTAAAGATTATTTAAACATAATTAATATATTTTCGAGTCTATATTTTTTCTGGTACTATAACAGTGAGTTTTTATTTTACACGGTATGGCGTACTGGTCAGTACCGGCCCAACTACAGAACTGCCTATTTGCCTGGAAACTTTAGAGAAACTGTTTGCAAACATGTACAAGAGGATGGAATGCCATCTATAACAGCGAGGAAAGCACTTTCAGCACCTAGTGTAAACATGGTGACATAAAGTAAAGTAAGTTTAATAGTTTTTTCACACATATGCATTGCCATCAAAACAATAATTCAGAGGGAGTACTGGCAATGTCCTTATGTCACATTTCAAATCAGGTACGCCACTCTACCAACTTCATTCTGTCTGCCAGTCTGGCCACTGTCCTTACCTCACTGTTGAGTGATTAAGTATGCGTACTGTACAATATATCCTTTTAAAATAAAAAAAACAAAAAACAAAAATTATTACTAAGAAAATGTTGAAGCTCAAACAATATAAAGTACAATGTTGACTAGTATATTAATTAACAATGAGTTGCTACAAGCTGGAAGTAGTGTTGCCAGGTCATCTGAAATGTTGAATCATCTCCTGATTTTTAAAGACATTTCTGAAAATACGAAATGTCTTTAAAATCTTCCGAAACTTTATAGTGGTATCCTATTTGTACAACAGCACATTATTTCACTCTCATAAGATTCAATTCGGGTTCTTTCTCGGTGCACCAGGTCGAAAGTCTTACAATTAAATCATTCCATTTAAAAATTGAGTGTTGCACAGAGTAACATGACCCAATTCTTTACCAAGGCTCCATCTGTGGTTCCCAATTGTTTCTAGTTGCGGCACTATGATTATGGGTTTTTGGTTTGGTTTTGTGATCAATCATAGGGATAATAAGGTAAAATTCGATAAAGGGATTTGCATTGGCTCTCATGAACTACACAGCATATTGTTGTTTTATATGTGTAAGTTGGGATTCCAAATTAATATCCGTGTTGTAACATAGTGTCATAGTGCTCAGTGATTAGTGTCAAACAAGTGTAAATCTTTGGATAAAATATATGAAGAGTACAGGAAAAAAAATGAATGTCACATTGCTGTTAAGGGTAATGTAATGATCTAATGCAGCATATTAATACAAAATTTATTGTTGTTTCTATTAAAATGAAGAAAAGGATGACTGCATCCATGGTAATAATTCTTCTTTTTACCAGATGTGGTAAGAACACTAAAGTTAGTAGTAATCTATTGAATTAGATACTGACATCATTTTACAGCATTGTAACATTAATTTTTTTTTTTTTTTTCCTGTGTACTCTTCAAATTTTGGCACCCAAGTTTTGTTTATCATTCAGGAAAATATAAATTTATCATCTGAAAAAGTGAAAGCTATAAATTGTGATGTTTGGGTTTCCTGAATGATGATGCACGACTATACACAATATTTTCTTTCAGTCATAGTGTGATAAAAGATCTGGAAGCAATTGAACCAAGAAGCGCTAAAAAGAAGACAGTCCCATTTCTTTTCAACCTTGCATTAATTTTTCAATATTAATGACAGGAGATTATATACTACAATAGCTTGATGCAGAATAGAGGGTTTTAAAGATTACATAGTGAAAGTGAGCGTTTCAGCTCCAACTGAATTTTGGATTATGGTTCGAGACCCCAACTGGCCGATACAATGAATATACATATCATCAACTGGTGGAATCATACCATGTGACATCATATGTTTTAACGTACAACCTGCTGCTACTCAAGGTTACCAACACTGCAGAAAGATAGCTAAATGTAATAGATGATTTTAAATCATAACATTGGAGGATTGTTGCAACTAATATTTTAATTTTCCAAACAAAACATGTTTATTTTATAATTTTGTAATTACCAGCCACAATAAACGTTTTATGGCTTTGTTTAAGGCCCATATTACACTATCAAATTTCTGTGTCACAGAATATGACAACAATTTTGATCAAATATATATGATCAAATGTAAGATTTCGAGTACATTACACTATGTCAAAGCTTTTAACATATCTTTCACCACAGTTCTAATACTGGATCCACAACAGTCCTATGCATGTTGCAACTGTAAGTGCATTAATGGTTATGGAATTAGTACTAAAGAAGAAATCAAAGAAAAATGTATTTGGGTTAGAGTTTGGGCAGGGAGAAAAGATACAAAAGAAATCCTTCAAACTCTACCGAGAGAACTTCAATGTGAAGATGTGAAATACTATACCAAGATGATGAAACATTTCATGTGACTCATAATATATTAAAAGTTTTGTGATTTTCACAGATTATGTTTACTTAATCTCCGCCATTTTCTTTCTTCTTAGAAACAGGTCACAGATTTTATCAAAGTTATGATGATGACCATAACTTTATCACAGAACTATGCCACAGCTATAGATGTGATCAAAGATGCTCTATTACACTGTAGAAGATTTTATCATATATATATATATATGTATATATATATATATATATATATATATTATCAAACTTCTGTGACACAGAAATTTGATAGTGTAATATAGGCCTAAAGGACTCACTGCTTCACCTTCCACATTTTTCATGTTACAATATTTAATGACATTATGAGCAATATGCTTAGCTTGACTGTGTGAAATGAGCCGTTGGTTAGAAGACAGTTTAGCTCACCTTACACAGGAATATCCTCCTTTACCGCTCCTTTCAGACTGACTGACTGACTGATAGCAGAGTGTAAAGTTTAGCGATTTTCTTTATGTGACATTGGTAGTGCTAACTATTGCGGCAAACTCCACTTTACGTAAATGAGTAACAGCAGCACCTCAAATCCGATAGACATGTTCACTTTGTCGACCAGTACATTCAAAGAGTCCCACAAGGAAAGTGACACGTTTCAATTGCAAAGTTGATGTACAGCTACTAGGTCTCATGAAAAACATCTACAAGCATGGAGAGAAACATGATCAATGCTAGGATTTTTTAAAATTAATGTTGCACATCAAAATTAAAGAGAGACGTACCCATATAACTTTGTATGTGATACAAAAATTTAATTTAAATCTTACATATTAGTTTTAAATCATACTTTCGAATTTTCCCCTGAAAATTTCGAATTTAAAAAAAAGTTTTTCGAATTATATTTTACAACTTGGCAACAACACAAATCGTATTAATCTGTATTATTTCTTGTTCGTTTTATAAATGCAGTTGAGCTTGGAGCGCTGATGTTTTGTTGTGAATGAAGCCTAGGCTCACAAAGAGGAGAGGTGCAGTAAGGTGAAGTGTGGTTTAAGCATTACTGAGGTATGTACCAGCAGTCACAACATTATTATCAAAACCTGCCATGCACATTTAGAAAACGAACGAGTTATTCCAAACCACATGTACTATCCAAGTGATCACACTTTCTATTTCTATTCACATTGACAGAGATTCAGCTTATTATAGAAAAGATTAAGACTGTCCCATGATATACCATGAAGAAGTATGTAGTACAGGGGAGTAGATCTGCCTACTTCGTGCACCAGGTAAAGTAATCAGAACACAATGGACTGTACTGCTGTAGGAAAAGAAAAACACATTATATTAGGCTAAATGGACCTTGAAAATGATTCTGGAAGCACCTCTCCACCCTCCAACTCCAGGTGCCCTTATTTCTCAGTCCACAACCAGATTCTCTATCAACTTAACAGACTCAGTTTTCCATTCTGACAAAGCTCTGTGCAGACAACAAATTCCTTAAGATGCAGTATGTCAGAAATATTATATTAACAAATCCTCTTTTAAATTTTGAAACTATGGCGAGACAATTCTCTGTCAAGAGAACTTGCATCAGTATGTCAGTTCGAAACACGTCACACATGAGAAGACCTCAAGCAGTTATTAACCAGTACTGCAATTCAGAATAGTTAAGTGATAATCTTCGTTATATAGATTATTAAAAGAAAACTGTTCCAAACTGGCTGTTGTGAACGGCCATTTTGATGCATGTTGACACACTAGTTATTTTTTTCTACAGTGTATATCTCTCAGTATGATGGATTTCTCAAGGAGAACATTTAACACAACACACCTCAAATACACCTTCCACAACACACTTTTCGAAGACACATCAATTGTATTAAGATGCAACCTGTCACGTTTGGCTCTCATAATCAAAGTTCATATTGTGACACTGCACATTTTAGAATCCATTTCGTTGTTACAATTATGAACATCAAACAAGGAGGAAATTTTTCATTTCAACTGTGGTCGAAATTAGGCATGACACTTGTACAGTAGATACTTCATTATTCACAGTAAATGCTGATTTATATTAAAACTGCATAAGACAGTTATGAACGTATACATAATAGGAACCACAATAGTCAATACTTGTAAATAATTTCATGGACTATAGATACTGTGAACACAAGGACATAGTTATGGTACCTCATGTGCATAACCTTCAAAATAATGTCTCTCAATTTTTATGCATTTCACCTAACATTCTTGTAATTACATAAAACAGTATTTGGAAAGGTTCTTTGTGTGTCAATCTAATAACATCCTATACTGAACAC
This sequence comes from Periplaneta americana, assembly GCF_040183065.1. Lineage (NCBI taxonomy): Eukaryota > Metazoa > Arthropoda > Insecta > Blattodea > Blattidae > Periplaneta > Periplaneta americana. Next base: position 134,421,646 of record NC_091126.1, read on the forward strand.
AACATTACACTACATTATGACCAATGACTTTTTAAACATAAACATGTTGAAGCATATTCAGAATTCCTTTTACAACTCTGCCATATTTTTTGGAGAAAATTTCATACCTCCACCTGTTCAAATGCTGACATATATTTAACAACTTAATTGTAATACACTTCATGAAAGTTACCATTGTTTACTCAATGACATATATAGATTAAATGCTTGTCATCAATGAAGAGCACTTATATATATATAAATGCATTCTGGGATACATCGAACAGCTGTGCTGCGTGGATATTGGACCATGAAGTTATTCATTACATATATCACATATTTTAGTTTCCACATACTTGTAGTACTTAGCCTCACACATATATGTAATTAGTACAACTATTTTCATTGACAGGATATTTTTGTATTAAAATTATATATGTACTTCACTGCTGTATATATCAACAAAATAATTTTTCAATACATTAAAATTACAACATTTGAATTGGCATGTACAAACACATAAAGCAAGTCTAAGCTAAAACTTGTAGTGGTAGAGAAATATGTTAGTACAAATTTTCTTGTGGTACTACACTTCTTTCATAGTTTCACTCTGTTATCACCACCTGTATAGCAATATCCACACTTGACAACCAGCGCAACATATCCTTTGGAATGTAACAGATTCTTACATCTGTCTACGCGTTTCCAGTCTTTAAGCTGACTTGAACAGTAACCAATGTCTGGAGTCCTGCGAAAGTGGTTTTATTTTGAAAGAAATTAGTTTTAAAATTCCATGTTTTCAGTGTTATTGCCAATTTGGCAGGTTATTTTAAAATAGTATAGGCTATGTGCAAGTTTCATAATCCTGGCTTAAGATATTAAACAAGATAAGAGTGTTTTCAGATTTTTAAATTTATACAGAATTTAATACATTCAGTTGCTGACAAAATGGTGGAACTAAATGTGCCATCGAATAAAGATAAAAATGCTGAAATTATGAAAATATTATTTAAAAATGCGTTATTGTTAAGATTTCGCGAATCAAACAACACATATTGCTGGAATTATGTGGCCCCAAAAGCAAAATGTGTCATTTCTTGCAGTTTTTCAGGAGAGAGCATTTAAAGTTTGAACGAATGTATAAAATCATTTTATGCTCGACCATGCCGAAATGTAGTAATTATACACCTGGTAGAAACCCTTTAATGGACCTCATTAAAGTACATCTATTCATTAAAGTTCAGGTGTTCCATCAATCAGAAAATACCATTGTAGCAATATGAAAGCGCAAGTATCGATTATTCTTGGATATGCAATTGAAAGACAACTAGCCAATTGCACAATAAATCACCTATATTTGAAATAAAGTCAGTTCTGTTACTATAATAATTATCGTTAATTGTAAATAATATTCAAATAAATTCAATTTGTCATCTCGTTTTTCAATGTCTAATTCAATTTCAAGGTTATATCAAGATTAATGTTTATTTTACTCTCTAGATTATATCAAGGTCAATGTCACATTTGTTTCTCGGAAAAAATCAATACTTTCGCGTCTGCGCACATCTAACAATTTACGAGGTACTGCACAAGGTCAGTTCCACTCCTCAGTCAGATAAGAATAACATGAATACTTATGAATAATTTCAAGTTAGAAATATGGTCGAGCATAAAAAGTCGTATGAAACTTGACTATAATGGTAATTAAGACGCTCGTATGAAAATTATGAAACTCACTTGCACTCGTTTCATAAACATACTCGCGTCTTAATTACTACCATTATAGGCTCGTTGCATAATGTACTATTAATCATGTTTCATAATGGGTTGTAGAGGAACCTAATAGAGGTAAATAAATATGTCATATTTGTCACAATAAATACACCATCAGGATACACAATATACCACAAAATCTCATTTTCGCCAAAAATTGATATTCAGTATCACTTTTTGCCTTGGAGCCACAGAATTCGTTTAAAAACTTGAATTATATTTTTCCTGTTGCTCTACGAAATCGCGTTATTTCGCGATTCAAAAGTGCGTTTTTTATCGGCGGAAGGGGAGGGTTAAGTGAAGAATTATAAAGAATTAGTGCAAAAAATTGCCAAAATGACAATTTACGTTATCGCATCTCATGAATTTCACGGTTCTCTAGCAATGTCTTACCACCTACATAAAACCTAGATATTGTTGCCACACAGTATTTCAAGACTTAGTTTGGATAGTGCCTAAATGTTGTCACCAGCATTTTTGCATTGAAAACCAACTTCCAATCTTTCTAGTGAACCACGAGGAAGGCACAGGGCCAGAGCACAGCGCAGCAGTTAACAGCATTCGTTCTCCTCTCTCCAGAGGCAGACAGAATGTAGGCACAGAGTGTTCATTACTGTGACAACTGAGCTAAAAGTCTACGTGGTAAAGCCATTTTCACCGGAAATACGAGTGACAAGTTCAGTTTTTAATGCCTGACCCATATAAGTAGTGGATAGAAGGGAGCTGAAAACAGATTTTACAAAGCTGTCAAATGTCGGGTCTTTTAACCATTATTACTAGGAAAGTTTTGCGTACAAAAAAAAAAATGGTAAAGTTATACCTATTATAGGCCAATGGATACCCACATGGTATAGAAGGTTAAGACTCTCACCTCTGCAGACAATTGGCATTACTAGCTGTAGGAATGTCAGTCCTGCATAATTACTGCCTTCACACCCAAGGAAATATCCCTGGTACTCAATTCTGTTGGAGGCTGATTGAACACCTGGACCATAGTGCAACTAGGAGGATTAGATCAATGAAGAAAATTCATGACTTCATTAGGAATCGAATGACCTTCCGGCTTGCAGCCCAATGTCTTAACTGCGACCCCACGATACACTCCAATTTAACAATAATAGCAGTAAAAATTGGACACCACATTAATTGACTAATGGTATGGCAAGATAAAATTATGCTGAACTGTTTGCGAGATGATGTTGCCAAATTACAGCTAGCATACGAAATTTTATATGGCAAGTCCCAAAGAGTTGTTCGGTTCTCTCTGAATGTGTCAATGATGTATTCATCCTCCCTTAATATCGCACTTTCTCATGCTATAAAGCAAGCTATTTCCTGTTTTATCAGTTCAAAAACTGGAAACTATTGCAGTTATTTCAGCTCAATACACAAACTGAGAGAGGTGTAACATATACAGTGAGTTTGATAACATTCCTACAAGACTCTTTCAACTTATCAAGGTTAAAAATTAAATAGGCTCGTGGCTAAAAACTTGGCCATAAGAAAGTTTTCTCGAAGTAGGTACTTCTTTTCCCCTCCTCATCCTAAGTGGAACAATGCTCCATAATACAATATTATTATTTTACTGGTGCTGGATAGTCTTTCCAACTTAAATGTCTAACAAATATTTTTTCAAAAAATATATAAATAATTTGATTACAAGTTACCATAAATCAGATACTGCAATGTCATGCGTAATTCGAGCCAATTTGGAGGTATGGTATTTACTCTAGAATCCTGTTTCTTCCCCACATACTAGGGAGAAGTAGTGAGGAACGAAATAACACCAAGGTTAAAAATCAATAGCAATGGTTCCATGTGTTGTGAGAATACCTGTCTTGAATAGGTGTGATTATTTCTCTTAAGTTCATTTTTGAACATGAATTTAGCAAAATTAAGTTACAGCAACCGTATATTTCAGCACTTACAAATATATTAATCACTTAATCCTCAATTTTGAAAGTGACACATTTTCAATATGTAATACGTAATAATAATTTACAATCAAGGAGTCATTCTTCCTCCCAGACACACAAAACAGCGAGGCAACTGTCACGATATAACACAAGGACTCCAAGCACAACACAGCAGGAGGTGTTCTTCGGGATATGGAAGATGTCTCAAAACAAACCTCTCTTCTGAGTCTTCCAGTTGTGAAGGCACTTTAAATAAGTTTCGGGGCCGAGCGTTTGAGGCAAAGCATTTACCTTTTGTCTCTTCGCATTGGACAAACACAAATTAGAGGAGGAGCTGGGATCCACAAGTCACACGCAACTCTGTATCAGTATCTGTGAGCCTGGTACAAACTGTGGAGGGGAATCCAGTCTGATCCTTCGTTCTGATACTGCGACTTCTTGTGAATCTTCGTGTAGATGGAGTCACCACAGCTTCCATACTGCAAGCAAACACCAAGAGTTGCTGTAATAATGTTAAGAGTATGTGAAACATATGGTAAAACCCTGCTATCCTTCACCCTTACAAGTGATTAGCTGATTAATTTTTCCCCCAGAATTCATTTTTTAGCACTGACATCAACGTGATTATATACCAGAAAAGAAGTTTAGACAGTAACAACAGTATTGCTTTAATAGCTTATAATCTTACAGGATGTTAAGTCTTTCCTTGTAATTATTCCATAGTTCAACTCCTGGGTTCCTCGTGACCTCATTGTTAGAGATCTTCATTGGCCGTGTTTGGTTAGTTAAGGTAACAGCCCAGCCAGATTAGGTCCCTACTAAGCCAGTAAGCCAGGTCTGTACCTGATCGAGTATGCACCTGCCTGAACCTACCCGTATTCTAATATCTGACTTCGAATTTGACTTAAGTAATGCTGCATTCTGCAAGCAGTGACAATGTGTGACTTCTGAACGTTATTTCACATTGCTACATTATAATTGTATTAATTTAATAATCTTTCCCCCAAATATTTTAAAAGTTTTATTAACAATTCCTCGAATGGAAAATTTTATTCTAAAACCATAATGCAAGATAACTCTCTTTATTATGTGAACAAATTCACCCCAGTTTATGGCAGTATTTGAGACTATTTTCCAGTCTTTGTGTATCCTACCTCAGAAGAAATTTCAAATAAGGATAACTTAAAATTTATATTTTCTAACTTGGACTTGTAAAACAGTAGCCTACATGCTTACATTTAACACAGTGAGCAATTCCCATGATGACAGTTGTCTTTGTCCATTAAAACAAAGTTGATCCCAAATTTTGCTTTTTACTTTTAAACTCGGGTTGTGTATATCAATTAATTCTCCAATTTTAAGTCTTTTTTGAAGTTCAAAAGTGGACTCTTACTCAGTGTTGCTAGACATGGTCACAATCATTACTTACTTACAAATGGCTTTTAGAGAACCCAGAGGTTCATTACCGCCCTCACATAAGCCCACCATCGGTCCCTATCCTGATCAAGATTAATTCAATCCCTACCATCATATCCCACTCCCTCAAATCCACTTTAATATTATCCTCCCATCTATGTCTCGGCCTCCCCAAAGGTCTTTTTCCCTCCAGCCTCCTAATTAACATTCTATATGCATTTCTGGATTCGCCCATACATGCTACATGCCTTTCTATCTCAAACGTCTGTATTTAATGCTCCTAATTATGTCAGGTGAAAAACACAATGTCATGTAAAATTCTCCATTCTCCTGTAATTTCATCTCTCTTAGCCCCAAACATTTTCCTAAGCACCTTATTCTCAAATACCCTTAGCCTCTGTTCCTTTCTCAAAGTGAGAGTCCAACTTTTACAACCATACAGAACAACTGGTAATATAAATGTTTTATAAATTCTAACTTTCAGAATTTTTTAGAGCTAACTTTGCTGTCATAGTACCATAGAATCAGTCCTATTCGAAGGGTTATGTTGGGGTTTCGTAACAAGCTGTTTCTTTACTGTGATGGGTTGTTAGCCCTTCGCCCAACTCCCAAGCTGGAGGACCACCCCTTTTCAACTGTCCGTGATTGCTTAATATATTTGCAGCTACCCTTCATATCTGGAGGCCGTCTCCTCTATCTGGAACCTCAGGATGCGCCATGCCGTGGTGATAGGAACCCACAATACATAGCATGGTCACAATATTGTTGAAAAATAACTGCCTAGTTTTAAGTAGATGGAGTCCTGCAAATAGAGCCAACAGGGTGCTACTAATCCAAGACCCTACTGCTAAATGAACAATATGTGAAGACAAAGCATGCCTGTACTTTAATGCTGCTTGCGTCATTCCTTTGCAAACACATGAAATCAGACCCAATTGCATCCAAATGACACAGACTTCTGCTCAATGTAATAGTAACAAAAGAAATTGAAAGTAAAGTAACAATAGCAGAATTTTTGGAGCAGGAGGACGACAGTCATTTTTTCAATATCCTTGCCATCAGAAGAATACGAACGAACATGAAAATGAAACTAAGAAAAGTAAATGCACAAAGAAGAGCAACTAACTTCTTCACAAGAGATCAAAAGAAAAATGTAGTATTGTAGGGAAATCATGTACTCATAAGTGGTATAAATAAACTGACAAATGTTCCGATTTTTCCATATTTTATGTTACACAATATCATTTTCATGAAGAATAGTGTAGCAATAGTTCAATCGAGTATTAACCCAGCATGTAGTATGCAGATAAAGGTGGCATTTGAAAATACTGAATTGTGCATTTCATACTGATAAAAGAATAGCGTATTATTTGGAATAAACAGTTCTACTATATCAGCCCTGGGCACGAAGAGGTAACGGAAAAACCCCAGACTATGTTCTCCTTTGTTTACACCACCTTACAAACGCATAGCAAGGCACTCTGACTGTGTCAGTAGTGGATTTCAGGTGGTCAGTGAGAGTCAAAAGCTCGTAAAAGCTATGATAATAGTATCAACATGCAATGGCACTTGATATAATAATGATTTCCATATCCATTTGTTACTTTGCCTCAGTAATAACACACACGTAGCTTATAAGATCTTTCCTTTATTTCATTCATTTCTGACATTCTCTGAACAGCCATGGGGACTAGCAAGCCTAGAAGGGAAGCAAGTTTCTATCTTTTTCTTCTCTCTTATTCAGGAGCAAAACCAGTTACATCGCTGTCATGTATTGGTAGTTGCATCAATGGCAGAACTCATAATGTTAATAAATCACAAATTCTGTCCATATTTCATGTAAGAAAAGTGTGACAAATAAGAAATAGTTTTCAATTTTTTTTTAACTAGGAGAACTTTATCCCATTTTAATAACACATTACTTACTTACTTACTTACTTACAAATGGCTTTCAAGGAACCTGAAGGTTCATTGCCGCCCTCACATAAGCCCGCCATTGGTCCCTATCCTGTGCAAGATTAATCCAGTCTCTATCATCATATCCCACCTCCCTCAAATCCATTTTAATATTATTCTCCCATCTACGTCTCGGCCTCCCCAAAGGTAATAACACATTAAGAAAGGAAATAACAAAATTATTCGCTTAAACTACATTTGGCAAATCAGGAGCACCAAAATTGAAAATTTATACTTGTTCACCCTTATTTAAATACAGTATTACTCAATGTTACTCAAGCTCAGATGAAAAACGGTCGGCATTTTCTGCTTGTTAACAATATGTCTGCTTGGTTCATAAGATGCCAGTAAAAATCTGTCAGGCTTGAACGAGTATTGTAAGATCCAACAGTGCTATGATGTCCTTCCTGAATGCAAAACTTATTTTAGGCTAGTGTAAAGTTTATGTAATCGACTGATGAGCCTACCTTATACAATCTGTCACAGCAATGGTTACTTTTTTTTCTTTTAGTTGATTATTTAACTTTGCTGTATCAACTATTAGGTTATTTAACGTCGATGGGATTTGTGATAGTGAAATGGAATTTGGCAAGATGAGGCCGAGGATTCATCATAGATTACCTGACATTTGCCCTACGACTGGGGAAAATCTCGGACAAAACCCAACCACGTAATCAGCCCAAGCGGGAATCGAACTCACGCTCGAGTGCAACTCTGGATCAGAAGACAAAGGCCTTAGCCGACTGAGCTATGCCGGTGGCTAGCAATGGTTACCTTACTGTCCATTTGTATCAGACCAAAATATTACTGCCTCAGCAGGGGAAAGTGGATTGGAGAGTTAAGGGGTAGTTGGCAGAGACTCAATTGAGATATTAGTGCTCAGGGTTGTGCTATACGTTCTTACTTGAAATGTTACCATAGTAATTCAATTAGCTTAAACCTTACAGCAAAATAATTTGAGTGAGATCTGTGGTGCACAAAGTGACTATTTTCATTCCACCACTGACCCACCATCGAAATTTAAAGTAAATTAGGTCTGTCCAGAAAATATGAAGCCATTTTGAATTGAATATTTCAAGAACAGGTCGCATGTCCGTGATGTAATCTGTCAACCAAAGAGCGGCTTAATGCGCGTGCATGGACAGTTACTATTCTATGGGACTATGTCAGCAGTGAGACGCAATTGGGTGAGCTTATGTACTGTATGGCCCCCATCGCATTCACAACAATGAAGCAAGTAAATCAGTAAACTGCATCAAGTTTAGTTTCCAAATTGGACGTTCATCAATGAAAACTATTTGAATGATTAAAAATGCTTTTGGGGATGATTCAATAAGTGAAACCCAGATAAAATTGTGGTACCGATGCTTCAAAGATGGTTGGGAATTCACTGAAAGAAATTCATATTATGGAAGGCCTTAAACAATCAGCACATCTGAAAATGTTAAATTAGTATCAGCTGCGATTGGCAAAAATCAGCAACTTAGAGTGCAAGAATTAGAGAAAGATCTGGGGATACCACATACTTCTGTTTCAGAGATTTTGGCAGAGGATTATGGGATGAAACATGTGGTGGCAAAGTTTTTTCTGCAGCTCCTCGAAGAGTCAAAGTAATTTCGTCATGAAGTTGCATAGGACTTGCTTGACAATGCTAAAAATGACCACATTTCCTCAAAGCAGTCGAAACAACTTCTGGCTTCTTCGAAAGTTGAAATCTTCATTGAAAGAGAGAAGATTGGAAACTGTGGATGGGATTAAGGAGAATGTGAAGAGACAGCTGAAGGAAATCCTGAAAGAAGACTTGGAAGATTGTTTTAAAAAATTGAAGAAACGCTGGGATAAATGTATAAAATTCCATGGGGAATATTATGGAGAGGAATAAAGTGCCATTGTCCTAATTTTATTAGAATATGGTTCTAATATTAAAGGTCTGGTTATTTTTTGAACAGGCCGCATGTGTACAGTTTTAACTGAATGTCAGGAATAAAAAGAAAGCAAAAGATCGATGACAGGCAAAACTGTAGATTTTGTGTTGCCTAAGTATAGTAAGTCAGAATGTTAGGCATTCCCAATCAATTTCTTACTCACGTAGAAGTGAAAGCAATGCAATGACGTACATGGGAGAGTATGTATGAATGCATTACTGAACTCCTGTACATGATCACTTGATACGTGGAATCAGGACATCATGAGATTTTTCGTAAAATGGCAAAATGATTGTGGATTCAGTTTTATGCTCTTCCCCCATTAACGCAAATGCATATCGTCACTGATTTAATGAAACTTCCTATGTGACAGTACAGAAAATAATTTTTCAGGAGAAAAAAAAATTAATTAAATATCAATAGGCCTACACTGATCCTTAATGATGTCATTTGTGTTCATCACATGCACCAACGTTTTCTATCGAATTACTTCATAATCTCACTAATTTTCAATTAATTTTTTCTTCCTCCTGGAAAATTATATTATGTACTATCACATAGGAACTTTCATAAAATCAACGACAATATATAAGTTTCGAAAGTTCAGGTATGGGGGATAAAGCATACTCGAATCTTTTGTTGTAGACATGTTGACCGAAAAATTTTCATATAGGTGAAGGTGTACAAGGCCAAGGAAGCTTTCAATAGAAAAAGGATTATCTTCTGCGAACATACACAAAAAAAAAAGCTCCACTAATAATTTGTAACAGAATAATAACTTTTTAGAGTAATCATAGTATACAGAAATGGAAACCAAAGAATTTTGTAACATAAAAAAAACAATGTGAATAGGCCCAATAATATAAATAACACAAAGTCAAATAATTTGTAACCTGACCAACTAAAAAGAGAATAAAATTAAACTACAAATTGAAATTCACATCCTGGAATTTTCACGACAAAGACTGCCAAGGGGGTAACAAGATTACTCCATATGAATAATGACAAGTACATCTTAAGTGGATTAATTATTTGTGTTATTCTTATTCCAGAATGTTGGTAGACAAGTACTGGACAAATACACGGAATTTAAAAAATATATATTGAAGAGAATGAAAGTTATGTTAAAAAATTATCAGTGGGGTAATTCCATGTGAAATTGCGAGATGAAATGGATACCAATAATAAGTAACTTTGTAAATGAATAATTATTGAGGTTTTACAGTAAGTGATGATTTCAGAAACTTGAGATAATTATCGGTACTGACCTTTTGGCAATTAACACATTATTTTATCAATGTTCTATTTGCATCAGAATGAACTATTATCTATGGGATTTAATGAAAGGGTTTTATTATGACAGAAGATACTTTCCAGAAAAGTGGAATTATTTACGCACTGAAAGTCCAAATACCTAAGGTACATTTAAGAGATCCTGAAGACCAATACAATCCATCCTGGCACTTTTACAATTTCTTATTGTTTTTCAAAGACAATTTTGGAAAAGCAGAGTAGCCTAAGTTCAGCTAAACTGACTGGCAAGTGCAAACAAGCTTCATCCTGATAACCCCGACTTTCTGCCCAACGACCAGCTAGGTTACAAGCAACCAGCATGGTAACTAGTCAGGCTTCGTCTTGTACATTCCGACTTCCTCTCCAGCGACAAGCTTAGTAATCAACCAGGCTTCATCTTGTACGTACCCTTACTCCAGACACATTTTCTTTTATGGAAGAACGAGAAGCATGGTTAAATGTTGGAAGACCAACACCCAATACTAGCTCTCTGGAGAAAATTTGTGGTAATCAAATGCAAGTTCTAAGATTTTCACTAGAAAATTTAAACCTTGTTGGTATGTGGGACATAAATGGATGAGTGACAGTAGTTATTTCTGAAAGCTTTATTATTGGTTATGTTTACTAATCGACGCCATAAAGGGAGCATGAAACTATATAGTGGCCTGGCAGATTTGAACAATATAAACGAGCATTTTGCAAACACGATCCTTCTTTAGAGCATATCAAGAGTTGTGTCGGGTTCAAAGAGCTGGAAAAAACTACTAAAATTGCAGATACACTTACAGAAAGCTTATGAATGGACATTGATATACAAACATTAAGGTGAGATTTATTTTAACTGATAAGGTAAGTAGTTTGAAGTAGAAAAGAGTAGTAAATTCGTTTCTTGGCAACATGCTTCCTCCACATGGATCCTTCTCTCCCTCTGCGATGAAATATCACTTCCAATTATGGATATGATTCCCAGTTTCATGGTGTTTATCACTGACAAATTCATGAAAACTGAAAAATTATTATTATTATTATTATTATTATTATTATTATTATTATTATTATTACTGTTTCTGTATTTTACGTAAATATGACCTGGTGAGTCACATGTTCAATTACTCCAGAGTCACACCTTGTAAGTTTAGGAGAGGTTGGATAGCAACACGGAACTGTGTGGACAACTGCTTTTAATGAATTCCCAACTTGCTTTGAAGAACTGGTACGGCAATTTCATCACTCATTGAGTCATCCCTGAAAGTCTTCTCTTATCATTCGAATAGTTTCAGCAAACGAATATTCAATTTGGAAGCAAAACTTGATAGACATTATCTGATCTACAGTACTTGCTTCAGTTATTTTGAATGTGACAGTCATACATTACACAAGCTCACTGCTAACATAGTAGCCACATGGGAGAACGAATATGCATGCACAGTTAAGGTCTCCCTTCTGACTGGCTGCCAAGTTACATCAAGACACTACAGATTTAGCAAGATATTAAAAATGGCTGAAAACTTTCCAGACAGACTTCATAGATTGGATAACCACAAAGTCAGTGTGAAGAAGAGTACAAAGGAGGAATATTTTTACCATATACATAACCTGTAATAAGAAACAAATTGTTTATATTTTATATCTTTTGAAATATCTGGCAACAGTGTATTCCTTTTTTTTTTTAGTTGGTTATTTAACGACGCTGTATCAACTACTAGGCTATTTAGCGTCGATGAGATTGGTGATAGCGAGATGGTATTTGACGAGATGAGGCCGAGGATTAGCCACAGATTACCTGGCATTCACCTTACGGTTGGGGAAAACCTCGGAAAAACCCAACCAAGTAATCAGCACAAGTGGGGATCGAACCCGCGCCCGAGCGCAACTTCAGACTGGTAGACAAGTGCCTTAACCGACTGAGCCACACTGGTGGCTAACAGTGAATTCTAAAAAAGAAATAAAAGTATATTACATATTGTAAAAAATTCGATGTTTTCTTGATTTCGAAAATATGACTGCTGCACCAGAATTTATCAGACAAAAAAAAAAAGCGCGAAACTCTCCTATGCACACTAACTCTGAGAAGTAGAAAGTATTCTGCAAATCTGTTGATGTACTCACAGTGGCTGGCAGTTGCTGCAACTTCTCGCAGTGTTGAGCATGATGAATATATTGTCGATGTGAAAGGCTGCTGGACAGTTCCGTATCAGTAGGATCTGGAACTGCTCCCACTGCCACGCCCGAACCCTCTCCACCTGCCATCGGAAGACGGAATGTGGCATATGGGCTTATGTCCTCCCGTCGGCCCAGAGACACACGCATGGGAGTGGGCAGGTAAGATGTCTCTCGGGGACTGATGGGTTCGCCATCAAGACTCACTCCAACTCCACTAGTACTACCACTGGAGTTGGCAACACAGCTTTTCTTTTCCACGTTCATCAGTGCCGTTTCTGACGTCACGTCAGCTCTCCCAGATTTCTCTGATATTGGCAGGAGGCATGTACAAGGAGTAATAATTTTGATTCTTCCAAATACCTCACAAATAAGTCGTAATACTTGTTTGAGTTAGGTATCAAGATTGAATAAATTCGAACGCCAGAAATCTTTCAAGTTAATTCTGATTTGATAATGGCATTACCCATGCACATCAACATCTCATACAGGTTTTTATTATGCAAACATTTTCATTTTTAAACCTCTTGAAAGTAAACTTTTACTTAATTAAAGGGAATCAAATTATTTCTGACAAGACTAAAGAATATGCAATTATACAGGGTGTTAAAAAAAGTATCCAATATTTTAGGAGGTGCTAGTATGCATCAAAACAAGAAAATAATGTCTAATAAACATGGATCCTACAACACATACTTTCTGAGATTTGAACACTTGTTCATAGGAGGTGCTCAATGTGACGTCCATTTATGGCAATGAATTCCTCTGTCCTTTGACATAAGAAATAACGCTTACTTACTTACTTACAAATGGCTTTTAAGGAACCCGAAGGTTCATTGCCGCCCTCACATAAGCCCGCCATCGGTCCCCACCCTGTGCAAGATTAATCCAGTCTCTATCATCATATCCCACCTCCCTCAAATCCATTTCAATATTATCCTTCCACCTATGTCTCGGCCTCCCCAAAGGTCTTTTTCCCTCCGGTCTCCCAACTAACACTCTATATGCATTTCTGGATTCGCCCATACGTGCTACATGTCCTGCCCATCTCAAACGTCTGGATTTAATGTTCCTAATTATGTCAGGTGAAGAATACAATGCGTGCAGTTCTGCGTTGTGTAACTTTCTCCATTCTCCTGTAACTTCATCCCGCTTAGCCCCAAATATTTTCCTAAGCAGCTTATTCTCAAACACCCTTAACCTATGTTCCTCTCTCAGAGTGAGAGTCCAAGTTTCACAACCATACAGAACAACCGGTAATATAACTGTTTTATAAATTCTAACTTTCAGATTTTTTGACAGCAGACTAGATGATAAAAGCTTCTCAACCGAATAATAACACGCATTTCCCATATTTATTCTGCGTTTAATTTCCTCCCAAGTGTCATTTATATTTGTTACTGTTGCTCCAAGATATTGGAATTTTTCCACCCCTTCGAAGGATAAGTCTCCAATTTTTATATTTCCATTTCATACAATATTCTGGTCACGAGACATAATCATATACTTTGTCTTTTCGGGATTTACTTCCAAACCGATCGCTTTACTTGCTTCCAGTAAAATTCCCGTGTTTTCCCTAATCGTTTGTGGATTTTCTCCTAACATATTCACGTCATCCGCATAGACAAGAAGCTGATGTAACCCGTTCAATTCCAAACCCTGCCTGTTATCCTGAACTTTCCTAATGGCATATTCTAAAGCGAAGTTAAAAAGTAAAGGTGATAGTGCATCTCCCTGCTTTAGCCCACAGTGAATTGGAAAAGCATCAGATAGAAACTGACCTATATGGACTCTGCTATATGTTTCACTGAGGCACATTTTGATTAATTGAACTAGTTTCTTGGGAATACCAAATTCAATAAGAATATCATATAATACTTCCCTCTTAACAGTCATATGCCTTTTTGAAATCTATGAATAACTGATGTACTGTACCCTTATACACCCATATTTTCTCCATTATCTGTCGAATACAAAAAATCTGACCAATAGTCGATCTATTACGCCTAAAACCGCACTGATGATCCCCAATAATTTCATCTATGTACGGAGCTAATCTTCTCAAAAGAATATTGGACAAAATTTTGTACGACGTCAACAAAAGTGATATTCCTCGAAAGTTACCACAGTTGGTTTTGTCCCCCTTCTTAAAAATAGGTACAATTATGGACTCCTTCCATTGTTCTGGGACAATTTCCCTTTCCCAAATAGCAAGTACAAGTTTATAAATTTTGCTATATAATGCACTTCCACCCTCTTGTACTAATTCTGCTGGAATTTTATCGATACCTGGAGACTTTTACTTTTTCAGATTTTATTGTAGGGATTCGTAACACGCTGTTTTTTTACGGTGATGGGTTGTTAGCCCTTCGCCCAACCCCCAAGCTGGAGGACCACCCCTTATCAGCTGTCCACGACTGCTTATTCAATATATTCGCAGCTACCCTCCATATCTGGAGGCACTCTTTGAAATTGACCTGGTTCCTTCATGTGTCCCCATAACCAAAAGTCTAGGGGATTTAGGTTTGGGGAATGAGTAGGCCAAGGTGTGTGGTTTCCCCAACCAATGCAGTGGTCCAGAAATGTCAACGTCAGGTGTTCATGTACATTGCGGAGAAAATGTGCTGGTGTGCCATCGTGCATGAACCACATTTGTAGCCCTGCTGACATGGCACATTCTCCAGCAAGACAGACAATATGTTAATAAGAAAGTCCTGAAAGTCTCTGTGGTAGCAAGCATGGCCGTATGAATCTATCACCAAGAACACCTGCACATATGTTGATTGAGAATCGGTGCTGATGCCTTGTTTCTTCAACTGCATGGGAATTTTCATCACATGCTGATTACGAAAATTCACAACACCATCTCTGCTGAACCCCGCTCATATCGCAACCAGACTTTTGTTTTCAGTATTCCTTGCAATGTATCATTATTCCATGCTAAGGGTGTCAACTACGGTATGATTTTCTTGTAGTCTGCTGTATTGTAGGGCAGAGAAATGCATTGCCATGAATGGACGTCACATTGAGCGACTCCTATGAACAAGTGTTCAGATCTCAGAAAGTATGTGTTGTAGGACCCATGTTTATTAGACATTATTTTCTTATTTTGATGCATACTATCACCTCCTAAAGTATTGGATACTTTTTTAACACCCTGTATTATTAATGATATGTATATATTTTTAAATAAACAACTTTTAACTTCACTCTGTTATTATTGAAATTATGTTCGTAATTTTACCTTAATGACTAGTTCAGATGTGTTGTATCGCCATCTTCAGATTCCCTAGTAAAGTATTGTGCTTGCTTCCAGTTTCTTTTTTAGGTGGGTGTGTGTTTATCACTGATAATGTTGTGTCGAATAGCGTGTGTTCTGAAAATCAGTGGAGTGTTTAGGATGTGTTGTACATGTGTACGAGATTTATAGATACAAAAACACATGTATAACACATTATAAACACTCAACTGAATTTCATAACACTCTCTCTTCGACACATTAGCAATCATAAACACACCTCCCACTTCTACCCACACATCCCCACCAAGACACTAAGAAGAAACCGGAAGCAAGCACCAGACCTCACTAGGAAATCTGAAAATGATGATATAACACGTCAAAACTAGTCTTTAAAGTAAAATTACCAACATAGTTTTCATAAAAATACAGTGAATTTGCAAAACTTTTTGTTTAATTAATATACAGATCATTAATGTTAATACAAGCGTTAAAAGTGTGTAATAAAAAATGAAGAATTATATTATTCACTTTCATTAAAACTAATTATGGATCTCAAACTTCACATAGAGATAACTTATATATCGGTACATGACAATAGCATACCAATACTTCATTTTTTAATATAAATTCTCACGGTTAATGAGAGTATACGAATCTAATCACTTGGATTCAGTGATACAGAACTCTATTTCTGTGGCACTTTGAAGACAAAAAATAACACAATATTTTAATAATTGTTCTTCATGTCTTTAGAAACACGACTGGTACTGCATTTACAAGATCCTCTGTGTCCTTTCTGAGACTTACATTTGAGAAACAATATTTCGTAATAAGATTAGGTGACAGGATATCACAAACCAGCTTGTTCACATAAAGAACACTTAAAAAGTACAAGATCGAATCTTAAAAATTATTTGAGGTCTATTCCATAAAAATATGGAGTAATACTCCACAACTTACAACTGGAATTTCCTGTCAAGAGTGGGGTTTTATTGTTCTGTTCCAAAGAATTATATACAATTTATGTTTATTACTAGAAAATTCTATATTCTATTAGTCAACAATTATAAATGATGTTCTAATACACAATTGAAAGTAAATATTTTGTCTCCCTCTCCTTTTTCTTTGGGGGGGGGGGGGGGTTATGAGCAAGGAATCTGTAAAGTCCGTTCCAAAAGGTAAGAACAGCCAAGTAAGATGTGAAAGCTGCTTTGCATTCGCTATGGTTCAGTAAATATACAAAGTTTTTAATATATATGGCTGCCATAGCATGAGATCTGGCTCCCAGACAACAGGTTCAGTATCAACCAGTAAAATGCTGCCTGCAATGGTGGAAGCAGATATGGGTTATGAAACCTACATTACAGTAGATGTTGAAAATATACTGTCACTCACTCGTCTAAACTCATCAACTGAAATTCTTATTTCATGCTCAATATTAGTCTGGAGTTCCTCTAATGTGTTCAGATTTGTGTGAAATACTTTGTCTTGTAAACTACTCAATAAATAGAGAAATTAAGAAATTGAGAAAGAAAGGGGAAAAGAAAAAGACAAAAGAAGAAAACCAGAAATAAAGAAATGTAAAAAGGAAAAATGTAGAAATAAAGGAAGAACTATAGATATCAGGAATGTAGAAAGAAAGCAAAAATGAGCTACCCCTCCCTTCCCCAGCTCTTAGATTTGTTGAGCCGTTGGCTGGATAATATCTCCCCTTCCAATTCAACATGCTGGGAAATGCTGGTCCAACCCCTGATGTACTGGACTTGTGAAATGTGCTGGAGTGGCATTTAATTTGTGCCACATTCATTGGTATTATGTAGGGGCACATCATCCAATAGCATAGGCAGTGCTGTATCAAGGAAGATAATGAAAACTAATTCAGATAAAGTTATAAATATTTTCTGGCCAAAATAAAGTCATTTTAACTTGTCACTAGTGGTGCACCTGACCCATTGACATTTATAAAAATGTAGCAGATACAATAAAAGTTTACATATATTACTTATTAAACTCAAGTTCCTCTTTCATATCCTCACTTGATCTTATCTTTTGAAACAGTCTGCACAGTGCCGAAGGGGACAATATCTTTTCCAAAAGAAATACTGGTAGCAATAAAAAAAAAGACAAGCATAAATATCAAGTGCACATAAATATCCGACACTGAAAGGGATCGTGGAGTTTTAGAAGGTAAATCTTGGACTTATATGAGATGCATTGTGTTCCAGCATTACAAAAGTAACACTGGTAAGTAGAGTCAATCCACATCACATCAGATAATATTAAAACAGTACTTTTTCTGAATAATTTCCAAGGAAAAATTGTTCCGGGGCAGGGTATCGAACCCAGGACCTTTGGTTAAACGTACCAATGCTTCACCAACTGAGCTACCCAGGAACTCTACCAGACACCAATCCAATTTTTCCCTCTATATCCACAGGTTTCAAAGTGGGTTGACAACCGTCAAGCAACCAACATTGAGATCCTGGGTAGCTCAGTTGGTGGAGCGTTGGTACATTTAACCAAAGGTCCCGGGTTCGATACCAGGCCCCAGAACAATTTTTCCCTCGAAATTATTCAAATCAACTTTATGGGGAGTTATACTTGAAAGCTCGATCTGCAGTACTTTTTCTTCTTTTTTTAGTATACATTAGACATTTTCGGGTAACTAACTTCACATAGAAGTTTTCAAAGTTTCATTTATCATGAACTATAACATTACAAAAATTTTTTAAAAATATTTCTTGAACTGCATGCGATGATTGATAGAAGCTTTTTCTTTCCTTCTTTTTTCTATTTTTATTTCTATTCGTTCAAGATCAAGATCAAGAAATATTCAGAAAAGAATGTGGAGGATCGCCAATTTTTATTCTATTGTATGGTAAACAATTAGCTTGGGACAGTAAGCAATACATTAGAAATAAATTACATTATAATCCAGTGGTCACCAAACTTGAGTCACATCGCCCTTAGTATATCAGAATTTTTCAGGGTCCAAAGTCAGACCACAAAGCCATCTAAGAGTTGCAGTGCACAGTTGGTACAGTTAGGTTGATTGTATTAAGTAAGTATATATTATGAAAATCATATCATTGCATTGAATAAATAAGTAGTAATTCGTGAGGTGTAAGCATGTTATTCATGGGACATTTTCTCAAATCTTGCAACGAAACTGAACATAGCCACCATCATTTCCCTTTTCTCATTAATATTCGTATAATACTTGGTTTTTATCACAGCGACCATCAATGGACACTATTTGTATTGGACATTATCTTTGGCAATTTTCAAACCAACTGATCTAATTCTGCACTGAGGGCATGAAAGTAATGCATGTTTAAAATACAAGTTTTCATAATTTGTAAAGAATTGATTCAAGAATATAATAATAAATTTTTTAAGAATGTTATTACATTGGTTTTATAGACAGTGCAGCTTCAAAGAAAGAAATGCTTTGAAAAACACCAAATAAATACTTCAATAAAATCTAAGTCATGTGATGGAAAAAACTGCAATCCTTATGTTTTAAATCTGAGTCCATCACAAAGCTGATAGAAAAAGTAGTGCCAGAGAGAACAGTATTTGTACCTAACAATGTGTATTTTCTTTATATGGAGGAGGGACTGGAAGGCTAGCAGAGCAGAATGAGATTTATTTTGCTTTACCATTCCTGTTCTGTGAATGACATTTTTCATCAAACAGTCATGCTTGTGTGTTCACTTTAATACAGCGTTTCTCAAACTTTTTTGAAGTGGGGACCACTTTTTAAGTCAGAACAGTTCCGCGGACCACCTTACTCTTGTTCCCTTCGAAAGAAAATTTATCATTTTTGTAGCATATTTTAATACCAGCATACTTATATTTTAAAAATAGAATTAATTAATTATAATACTTTTGTAATTATATTTTTTGTAGCCAATCACAAGTAACTTATAACAAATTCTATGCATTGTTGATTCATTGCTTGCCTGTTAGCAGTTAATTGTTTGAAATCCTTATGTGATACACGATAGTAGTTGTCCATGTCTCTGTTAAATAGTGCCCATTATAAATAATGAAAAACTGAAAGAAAGGAACATGATGATATGCTTCAATTAGGCAGTGCCAATAGTTCAGAAGCTGTGTGTGAAGAAATATATTAATTATAGTGCCATTAAAGAAATATCTAGTCCTAGTGGTAGCTATTCAAAGAAAAAATACTTTCGTAAATATAACAAGAGTTATTTGGAACTTGGATTTACTTAGTGTGGCAATGAGAGTGAACCAAAACCTCAGTGCGTTGTTTGAAACCCGCGAAATTGAAATGGCACTTAGAGATGAAACACGCAAGTGTAGAAAGTAAACCTGTCGGATTTTAAAATAGACGGAGTCTAAAGTTTCTTATATCATCATCTGGAAAAACAAATAAAAAATTCAATACAGAAACATGTCCGATTTTCAACAAGTAAAGATGCAATTTGGCAAGTTCTATTATTGGTGTACGATGTACAGTATGCGCCCATTTCAATGTGCAGGCTGGGTGTTGGCAAAACTATTAAGAAAGTCATCAATACATGAAAAGGTTCGGTACTTTGGTCCTCTCTTATGAATTCGGGTGGTCCCTGGCTGGGTTACAGGCTCGGTGCCAGATATGCAGGAAAAAGATGGCGAGAAACGCCACGTTCATATTGCTTTAAATCCCTCTTTTGATGCTGAGAGTAGAGTGGTAAGTGGGTAGACGGGTAGGATAAGAAATTACATAAAATATTAGTACTGGGAGAAAAAGTGAAAGACGATTGCCATGTGTCATTTCCAAACTCTGAGATTTCCAGCTATAGTGTGATACGCAATTCATTTTAATCTTATTTTTTCTTCTGTCTTTTTTGAAGGACTACAAGAGCAGAACTCGAGGACCACAGGTGGTCCGCGGACCATAGTTTGAGAAACTCTGCTTTAATATATAACGTACTAAATTTGGGGCTAATTAAATGAAACCCATAATTTGTATTGGTTCTTATATGTACAAAAGTTATAGAAAGTGGACATCATTTAGCAAAACTTCTGCTTAAAATATGCACGTATTAATGGAATAACCTGTATTTTAAAATTAAAAAATTCAATCTATATGCTTAATTTAAAACAACCACTCAAAAGTGTTAAAAGCAAAGTTAACTCTTTGTTTATGCATCTACACGACAATTCTCATTACATTTACCACTATTAAACTATTGCTGAATCACATGTGTTAAATGTTATGTTTTATTTAACGACGCTCGCAACTGCAGAGGTTATATCAGCGTCGCCGGATGTGCCGGAATTTTGTCCCGCAGGAGTTCTTTTACATGCCAGTAAATCTACTGACATGAGCCTGTCGCATTTAAGCACACTTAAATGCCATCGACCTGGCCCGGGATCGAACCCGCAATCTTGGGCGTAGAAGGCCAGCGCTATACCAACTCACCAACCAGGTCGACGAATCACATGTGTAGGTACGTTGTTTCATATTACTGTTGCAAGGAAAAAACCAACTTCTGACAGTTCCATAACATCTGTTATTGAACTCCCTTCTACCTTCTACCTGTTACCCAATTGGACCAACTAATAGAAAATGAATTCATTTGCCCTTTCGGCATAAGTACAGTACTGCCACAAAGATCCTTAGCTCAGTTTAAAGACTTCGGTGTTCATCATAAAAATATAAAAGGTTTAGGTCATCCCACATTATTTGCAGATGACACAAGTATAGTAATTACAGCCAATAACTCCAACACATTCCAATCTCCAACAGAGGAAATTCTCCTCAAAATATGTGACTGGTTCTCAATCAATAAAGTAGCATTAAACTGTAACAAAACCAACATAATTAAATTTAAAGCCTATCCAAATTCATCCTCGCAAATTTCAAGCGCAATAATAAACAATAGATCCCTATTAGATACAACAACCACCAAATTTCTTGGCTTAAAAATCGAAAATGTCTTAAAGTGGAAAAATCATATTAAAGAAATTACCCCCAAACTAAATTCAGCAGGTTTTGCTATTAGATCTATGCAAAAGATAGTAAATATTAACACCTTAAAAACAATATACTTTGCATATTTCCATTCGGTACCATAATGAGTTTTGGAATAATATTCCAGGGAAATTCCACAGATAGTAACAGTATATTCCTACTACAAAAAAGAGTAATTAGAATAATAGTAGGAGCGAAATCTAGGGAATCGTGTAGGACTATTTTAAAAAAAATACAAATAATGCCCATGGCTTATCAGTATATTTTTTCACTAATAATCTTCCTCATATATAATCGTGAAAACTTTGTAACTAATTCAACAGTTCATAGCATAAATACACGTAAAAAAATGTTTTTCATATGCCATCGGCAAGTCTATCGTACTATCAAAAAGAAGTGTGTTATATGGCAGTAAAATTTTTTAATAGCCTCCCTATTGATATAAAAAATGAAACTCAAAACATAATAAGATTATTTTTGGCCAAATTAAAGAAGTACCTAATTTCTCACGCCTTCTACTCTGTAGGTGAATTCATGACATTCAACAACGCTTCATGAAATTGATACTAAAACTTTGTGTTGTATTAGTAGACTATATTGTAAACCTCTTTTGTATATATTTCAACTAGACTGTGACTATAAATTAAGACTTTATAGTAGTATTAAATTGTTTTGACTTGTTCCATATTCTAGCTGTGAAGCAATGTATGAATGCCATGGAATGTTAATAAATACAATACAATATAATACAATACAATACAATCAACAATGAACACAAGACCTCTGCCTGCCTGGCTGCCTGCCTGCCCCTGCCCACATGCCTGCTGTCTGCCTCCAAAGTCAGGAAAGGGGCAATCTTGCTACCTGCAATGCCGCAATGTGACCCTGTACCTTCCACATGCTATACTATAGTATCAGACATTAACACTAAAGAATCACTTTCTTTTCAGTGGTAGAAATGTCTCATAAGACACAAGTTACGATGACGGACTGATTGACTGACGTATTTATTTTACCCTCTCGTGGTGACATGGATCATAATACTTTATTTCTGATTGGTGATCCGATATAGCAGCACAAATCGTATCTGTCATTTGTGTACCTTTCATTTGTATACTGTATTTCTCTACCGCCTCAATTTGTCTGGGTAATTGACAAGTGTTAAAATGGGTTTTCTTGGTGCGTAATTAAGTTGGTTCATTCTTGGATCACAATTGTGATCCATGGAACATTCTGTGCCTAAATTTATGTTTTACAGCATTTATTATAATATGTAATTGGACAAACAATTGTTTCGTGAATATTTAAAAAAAGAATATAATACACTTTCTTAGGACAGATCTCACCAAACATATTTAACATTAATTGTTACTTGAAGTCTTTTTAATTGACACTTAAGGGGTTAGGTACAGGTTACAGCAGTAAATTTTTGGAAATGAATCAGTAGGAGCTAAAAGGAATTAAGTCACTTTTCACAACTTTTCAGGAGAAGCAAAAAACATTCCACTAATAACACAAGTATTATATTTTTATGTTATAGAAGACAAAAGAATATTTAAAAGTCTTAGTTCCTTCTTCCTCCGTTCGATGCGAATGACATCTGTTGTTCAAATTGTTGCATAACCCAAAACTGTATATTTTGACTTAATTCCTTTTAGCTCCAACCGATTCAAATATTCAACATTTTTTTCCTACATTATTGTATATTGTACAATAATGAAAATTGGTATGTATAAAACACTGTCCTTCTGCTATATGAAAAAAATATATTTACGAATTAAAAAAATTACTTATATATATATATATATATATATATATATATATATATATATATATATAAAATTTTTTTTCAAAATTCAAAATGTGCAGATCACCATGCAGTGAGGAAGCGTTTCCCTCATAACTCATAGACTTGTTAACTTCATGTTCTCTCTCTTTTATTTTATTGCTGAAACTCATGTTTACAATATCATACTCTTTCAACTACATTCCTTTATAAATAATATATTTTTTTATTTTGTGTTAGAAGAAAATATTGATATTTGACCATTTTGTAAAAGGAATTTATTTTTTATCAGGCAATCTATGAAAGATATAGAAGTGATCTTGCATCATATTGTAGATATGACATGCATTAATACACATAAGAAATTTCATCACAGAATGTTCGATAGTTTTTTAGTTATGTGGGAAACACTTCATCACTGCACAGTGAACCAAATTTTGAAAAAAAAAAAAAAAAAAAAAAAAACTATTTTTTTTTTTCAAATCGTAAATATATATATATATATATATATATATATATATATATATATATATATATATTCATATAGCAGAAGGACAGTGTTTTACACATACTAATTTCCATTATTGTACAATATAGAGTAATGGAAGGAAAAAATGTTGAATATTTCCAAAATTTTACTGCTGTAAGCTCTACCTAACCTCTTAAAGGGACAATGCATTTCACCTACACAAATTGGGCTATAATCTCTAATTAATCTGTATTTAAGTTAATTGATGAATGAATATTTGGATATTTAAAGAATTAATCCTGCATTAAAGACTATAATTTTCATTATGGTGAGAAGAATGATGGACTCTATTTAAAGATGGTGATTTCTCAAGACGATGAGCGAGGATAATTTCCGAAAGAAGATTATTTTAATACAAAGGGCAAAGATTTACTAGTATAGAAGGTGAGTTAGAATTTCCAACTGATAGGTAAGTACTTCATATTTAAATTATATATTTATTGAAGAAAAATTTAATCAATCTTTGGTTGCCTAAAGTACAGCAACTGAAGAAAACTGAATAAAACATTTGTTATAAATACATAATATTATATTTGAAGGCATTGAAATAGTGGAAATCCATTAAGTCTTTCCATTTTGCTTGTTGCATTATATTTCCTTGCATCTATTTTCATATTGTTTTCGATGATTTTTATATGTTTTGATAGATCATTATTTCAAGAAATAAATGTTTTAGGTTTCTAAAAAATTATTACTCCTCACTTCTCTATCTCCATTTCTTATGATATTTTACTGAGTTAATGCAACAAATGAACTCACTATAAAAGCCAGTGTCTACATTGATAGGGCACATGGCCTTCGAAATTTCGATTACATTATGATTCAGATTGCCAAGATTACTAATTGGGAACTAAATTAACTGACTTTATTTTAAATGTGTATTAGTTTGTTGAAATGCAAACGAATTAAATATGATTTAACTTCAATATTTAAGCTAAATTACAATTAGTTAATTGTGGGTTTGTAACATGTTGGTGAAATTGGCTCCAAATGTCTAGTCATTAATCATTAACAGGAAAAAAATATATATAAAACTACAAGTAAAAAATAACAAACTATGGATCACAATGGTGATCCACGCACTCACTAACGTATTTTAGCACACAACCACTGGTCGTTAAAAAGGAACATGACTTAAAATCACCAATGCATCTAAGCCACACGGACTTCTTTGGCATGCCTATAATACATCTGTGGAACAGAACAATGAAACATCACTTGTAATAATTAAATACATAACAATAAAACGCATGCATTCAAAAAGGTTTCGTGAAACACATTGTGATCTCTATTACTTGCAAACAAAGTTACCTGTGAATTACTACTTCATACTTTTGTGGAACAGGCCCCTCTTTGTCTTTAAATCGACACCTATAAATTCAATACAATTATGAAGAAATAATAAACCAATTAGAAGGTAATTAAAAATAGTTATTGTATAGTACGAGAAGCTTTCAAGGCTGAAGTAGTAAATAACACAAAAAGAAAACTAAATATTCCAAATAAAATTGTAATTCTACAAAACCTTATACATCCACTTGAGAACATAGTCATTGTATGCAATTTAAATATGGAAGAAATGATCATTAAAGTATTTATGCACTGACACAAAAAAGACTACGGTATAATTTTAAAAACACTATCTACAAAATTTCCTAAAGAAGAATTATCATATATCTCTGCAAGACCCTAAAAATAATACTTCAGTAGAGGCAACATGCAATTTATTTTCAGATAAAGTACGACAAATTCTGATGAAGAAATCTGATCCATAAACATGTATATGAACATGACTACGACAGCTTTTTCACAGACATAATGGTTTAACACAGTTAGAGTCTGACTCAAAGGGAAATTTCAGTTATTTTATGCTCCAATTTAAAAACAAATAAAATGATAGGAACACGACATATGATTAAAAAAATTTAATAAAACTTTCAGCAAGAAAATTATTTTGCAATGCATACCATTACATTGTGAAGAGTATGGAAATGAAGTCGCACACACATTGGCAGAATATGGAAGTAAAATCTAACAAGAAGAAAAAACAACTTACACATCGCTAAAACATATCATGAATATAAAGTTTGAAAGCAGCCTCTCATTGCAACTGGCAAAAATGCAAGAAATTCATATTTGGAAAACTTTTATTGACTGATATTTTTAATTTAATATTTTACAGGTTAATTATTGAAAAATATTGCTCAGACTATATTTCAACGTAGTTAATTGTTACATAATGAACAATTATTAGAGAATTATCAGCAAGTGTGAAGCTCTATAGCAACCACTGGGAATGTCATAAAGAAATATGAGAATGGAAAATGGCAAATTAGCTAATTATCATGAACCAGAACATTGGTGCTAGCTTTTGAGTTAGAGTGGCAATATGAACAAGCTGCTGCTAAACATGTTAGTGATGACACTTCACAAATCATTTTGGTATACAAACATTTTTTTTTTTTTTAATTTATTATTTAACAGCAATGTACCAACTACTAGGATATTTAGCATAGATGAAATTGGTGATAGCGAGATGGTATTTGACGAGATGAGGCAAAGGATTCGCCATAGAAAACCTAACATTCATATTATGGTTGGGGAAAACCTCGGAAAAAAACCTAACCAGGTAATCAGATCAAGGAGGAATTGAACCAACGCCCAAGCACAACTCCGGATCAGCAGGCTAATACACCTGTCACCGGAGTTTTAATTATAGTAGTTGTGTTTCTTAAAATCAGCACACCTTAAAAATTCTGGTTTTTCTTTCTCACAAAAATTTTTTTAACAATTTTGCTAAAACTTCTCCGTTCATTTTATTTACAGAATTAGTGGGATTTGATACCAGGTAATCAGAAGGACTGGGTTCAAGGCACAATGTTTTCACTCTCAGTATTGGTGCTATCGTCTCCCACACACTGAAAAACACTTGGACATCTGGTAGTACAACGTTTTGATTCTGAGAAGACGTTGTGTGCTGCAGATAACAGACATTTTATTGATCTGCACCAGTCACCTTCAAATAATAATCTTTCATATCTGCCTATACAAGCAAGCCAATTGAGATAATTTTCAGTGAGTAATGGGTCTTTGTGTCCCTTCTATACAAATTAGTTTTTTTTTTTTTTTTTTTTTTTTTTTTTTTTTTTTTTTTTTTTTTGAATAAAAGATTTGATATACGATTCATATGTACTGACAAAATCTGCTCAACAAGTATGAAGAGAATTTGAGCAACAATTTCCTGGTATTGATATTCCAAGTTATTCAACTCTTCATTATATAGTAGACAAAATTCAGGAAGCTGAAAGCATTAGAGAAAAAAACAAAACCCAAACTTGTATGTCAAATGCATACAGAGGAAATTTTGGGTGACATTGTACTTAAAATACAAAATTCTTCTAAAAAAATTCTTAGGTGGCTTTCTCAAGAATCAGAAATTTCTTAAGGTTTGGTTCAAAAAGTAACAAAATTATTAAAACTAAAACCCTACATAGTTACAGTGACACATAAATCCAAGCCAAATGATCCACACACACAGAAGGGGAGAGGGGAGAGGAGGGAGGAAGGGGAGAGGAGGAGGAGAGAGGGGGAGGAGAGAGAGACCCAACCCTTATCTGTCTGAACACGTAAATTCTCGGAATAAATGATAGTGGAATACATAACAATCAGACCTCCATTTCAGGACCAGAAAATGAATGCCCAGTGGCAGCCAAATCTGTGACTCAAAAGCTAGACTGCTATTCATGCATCCATAGACCTCAGATTTGATCCCTGGCCAAGTCATAATGGAATATGTGGCAGACAAAGCAGACATTGCAGAGTTTTTCTCGGGTTACTCCTTTCATCATTCAACCAACTCACTCCAACTTCTTCTCTTTATATCTATAACCTGTAATAGTTGAAAGGAGGCTGGCGCTTATCAGGTATTCATTTGGAAATGGGGCCTGACTCCTTCAGAGCTGAGGCAGGATAGCTTACCTGTCACTGAATTCACGAATGCCATACAGACCACATATCAGACTTGGACAATCGTCACATATATAGAATGCACAATGCGCCAGTTTAAGTGCAAAGATCCACCCTGGAGGTCAAGTCCTCAGAAAGTTAAACCAAGCTATTAATTACAGGACCAATTTTCTTTTCCTCTTGAGCAGGTAGTAAACACCAATAGTATAACATTCAGATTTAAATAACACATTACTATACAAGAGTGTACAGACTGTAGATATGCTGATGATTTGGGTATAATGGGAAGGTCACTGCAATCAGTAGAAGAAGTATATAACCAGTTACAAAGGACAGCTGTTAAGATTGGGCTTCTGATTAATGTAGATAAGATGAAGTGAAGCGAATGATCCAAAGTAGAGATCGACTGGAAATACTGCCAATTTTGGGTGAATTTGAGATGGTGGATGAATTTAAGTATTTAGGCATAATTCTTAATTCTAATAATGATGAATGGACAGAGGTACAATGGAGAATTTCACAAGCAAATAAGACATATTTTGCTGTACTGGAAATAATGAAATCTAATTGTGTACATAGAAGAACAAAAGTGAAAATTTATAAAACTATTATTAGAAGTGCAAGTTATGTTATGGAAGTGAAGCTTGGGTCATGACAAAAAAGATGGATATGGCATTGGGAGCATTTGAACGGAAAATCCTCAGAAGGATTTTCGGACCAGTCCAACAGAATGCACAATGGAGAATCAGGTACAACACTGAATTATATAAATTGTACAATGATAATGATACAGTTACTTTCATCAATCTTCGAAGACTGGAATGGGCTGGTCACATACACAGGATGGATGACCACAGGATACCTAAGGGAATACTCGAAAGAAGAATATTTGGTCTAAGACTTAAGGGTAGACCAACCAGTGCACTGGTAGCAATCTAAAACATGGGGGCATGAGATAGTTACTCTGCCTGCCATTAAAAATTCACTTCACTAAATCCCCAAGGTAATAAAAAAAAATAATAAAAAAAAAAATAAATGGATTGATTCGGTGAACGAGGATGCAAGGGTCTTGTTGGGGACAGCAGCTTGGAGGCGAGCGGCAAAGGATAGAGGAGGCCAAGGCTCGATTTCGGGCTGTGGTGCCATTCTAGAAGAAGAAGTATAACATTCTGGTATTGCAGACTTTCTTAAATCAACTGACTGAAAGGTAGCATAATATCAGTTTCTTTTAAAACGACTCTACAACATTACGTGTCGCCAATATTTCTTTATGGGCAAATTTGTGATGTGTTTGAAGAGAGAGTGATTAGCTGATTACCAATAATGTGTGGCTTCCACAATGTCCTGACCTTAGAACTTGTGACTTAACTCTAAGGCAATGAAGAAAAGAGTATACAAAACAAACCCACACAAACTAAACAAAATGAAAACAATACAAAACAAGAAATAGCCTCCATATCAACACGTAAACTTCAATATTCATGGAGAATTAAGATGGTGTCAAAAATATATAGAAAAGAAAAAGGCCATTTCCACATCTTCTTGGATAAAATAAGTAAAACACATTGTAACAATATGTCGCTGAGCACAGCCATGATGGATGGTTATCAGAGAGTAAAAGAAGCAATCACATCTGCCAAGTGCGAAAACACTGTGCTACAAACCCAGTCCCAGCTGATCACCGAGTATTAAATTGTTTATTTAATGTGGATTATTGCATATTATAAGTAGGCAGCGCATTTTCGTTCCCAAACGTACAGAGGATCGAGTAGTTTCGTCTAGTAGCTACATCTGTGACATCATGTGGATATGTAAACAAAGTCGAATTGCAAGCAGGTATGCATGGGGCCATTAAATAATAATGATATAATGTATTATAAATATGCCCCTGTAACGTCATATGACGTAGAAACAACATTCTCTTAGTTTAAACAAATTTTATGTGATGTTAGTAAAAGATTTGCATTTCATAACTTCAGAATATATGTTTTTGTTCACTGCAAAGGGATAGGTTTTGATAAACGAATTATTTGTATATATTGTGTAAAATATAAATATTAATAATTTGTATATTGATTGTGTTAATAATAATAATAATAATAATAATAATAATAATAATAATAATATTATTATTATTATTATTATTATTATTATTATTATTATTATTATTATTATTATTATTATTTTGTCGCTGTAATGTTATATGACGTAGGAAGCACATTTTCTTAGCTTAAACAAAGTTTTACTGGCAGTTATAGTAAAAGATATGAATTTCATAATCTCAGAATATATATGTTTTTGTTCACCTTAACAGAGTTGATTTCATTAAATGAATTATTTGAATATATTATATACAGAGTATTTACAGTTAATGTGTATCATGTTTACTATTATGTTCTATAATATAGGCTATATTGTATACTATTATATATAATATATATTATAAAACATAACATATTCTAGATTATAAAATTCATATCTTTTAGTATAACTGCCAGTAAAAATTTGTTGAAACTAAGAAAATGTTCTTCCTACGTCACATGACATTACAGGGACAAAATAATAATAACAAAAAGCAATATCCAAATCATCAGTATTTATAATATATACAAATAATTCGTTTATCAAAACCTATCCCGTTGCAGTGAACGAAAACATATATTCTGAGGTTATGAAATGCAAATCTTTTAGAACATCACATAACATTTGTTTAAACTAAGAGAATGTTGTTTCTACGTTATATGACGTTACAGGGGCATATTTATAATACATTACATCATTATTATTTAATACCTCCATGTGTACCTGCTTACAGTTCGACCTTGCTTACATATCCCTGTGACGTAGCAGATGTAGCTACCAGACGACACTACTCGATCCTCTGTACGTTTGGGAACGAAAATGCGTTGCTTAATTATAAGTCACTTTTAAGGACTGCTAGATTCGTATAATTTTACATATTTGGCTGCTGAATTTGTAGTGAGGAAAACTATCACTTTATTCGTTTTTACTCACTTTCGTTTTTTAATAAACTCACTATTACTGTATTTAAATTTGGCTCTTCTTTAAGGGAATTTAAAAATTCTTAGTGTTACAACATGTCATATGAGATATGATTTCATAAAGTAGGACTTCGCTAATTTGCAATTATATGTTTGCCATTAATTTCTTACAAAACAAATTGAAACAGAAACACATTAGTATTTATGTCAATTATGTCTGAAAGAATTTGAAGATGTTTATTATGGTCAGATATTTCTGAATTTTTGCATCAAATCATAGCTACAGAAACATCTAAAGTTTCGGAGCTAAATATTGGTTCCATCAGAGAAGACAGAGAAAGAGGAACTATTTGTTGGAGCCTCTGCTTTCCCTGATAATGAAGCTGGTATAGCACCAAAACAGTGGATGTTTCTGTATTTATGAAACTGTCTATAAAAACAAAAAATCATAACAATTCATGTCCCTATTTTAAGTGAGATGAACATGTAAGAACTCATATTTTATATTACTTACAGATCAGATAGAGTGTGAAAATTTTCTAGTGTTAGAAATAGATTTTAAATTTTAAAGTGAATACAAATGTTTATATTTTAGAGTTCATAACTAGACGACATTCTTAAACACTGTGAATTTATTTTAATAACTAAAATCTTGACAAATCTCACCCTCCTGTAGGAAGTACTCTAATGAAACAATATAGATTTATATTTAATATTTGAAATCCTTCAAAAGAGAGAAGAAACTGAAATTTAAGAAATGAACAGTTTTGAAATTACAGATCGAGTTCAGCTCCTGGGCGGGAAAACGTGCATTAGACATACTTGCATGGCTGGCATAGACTGCATCATTATTATCGATCTTTAACTGTAATTGTATTTTTACTCACATAACTTTGATTACTAATAGCATGCACATAATATTAAAGTTTCGTTTCATAACCTATGTTATGAGTTTTTCAAATTAGTATCTGTCTGCATTCACACATTCCCGACATCTCTGATGAAACTGTTAATCAAATGCAAAAGTTACATTTACAGAATACTTACAATTTCACTTTTTATATTGCTTCTAACAAAGGGCTGCATGAGAGAATTTTGCTCCAACACAATGGTTAGCAGATAAGATACTAGTTAGCATACAGGAATGAAAGTTTTAGAGTGAGCATGAACACTGTCAAAAATATTGTAATATGGGAATGTGAAGAGAATGACGCTGTAATGTGAAACTTCTTAACAAGAATTACAAATTACCACACTTGCTCAAGCATATTTCCCATATTGTTTGCCAAATTTTGCCATAAAAAACAAGGGTGGGGTCTATATACTAGACATTGTGAGAAGAAAGAGCTAGCGATGTGGTACACTGATTGCCTTTCTGATGGAGCCAAAGAATTTGGCCCACTAGAATGATATGAGTCAAAATGATGGCTATTTCTTTCTTTTAATGTATATTTCATATCCACTTCTACAGAGACACTATTATGATGTGAGGCGAGAAAATAGCGGGTTACTGCTGGCCCACTCCCTGCACAGTCTGTGATGTGTGGGCTGTTAAAGGTGCAGCATAGTAGATCCTCAGTCGCCATATGGCATTCACTGTAGTCACAAGTCGTGTTACAAAAGTCTTGATTCTTCAAGTGTACAAAGTTAGTGTATAAAGTTTAATGATTATTGTGTATTTAGGTAATGCCTACCAACAAATTCTCATTGCGTGAACGTGTGCATATGTACAATATGTACATAAAAGGCAGAAGGTCGTATGCGAAAGCAAGAAGTAAATTTCGAATAAAGTTTCCAAACAAATCTGTGCCTTCTGCCAAAACAATTAGAAGACTTGCTAAAAGATTTAAAGAGACAGACTCAGTGAACAATCGAAAATCAAACAGAAAATGTAGTGTTCTTACAGAAGAAAAATTAGACGAGATTGGTGAAAGATTACAACATACTCCTCAAAAATCTCTAAAATGTTTAGCACAGGAAACTAGAATATCTCAGTCCCCTACAAGAAATGCAGCAAAATTATTTAAACTGAAGCCATATAAAATTCCAAGAGTGCAAGCATTATAGGGTTTATAGGAAAAATCCTCATTTTATAGATGAACTAAAAGACTATATGTGAGAAGAAATCGAGGCTATCAACGATGTGGAACTTCAGTGTTGTTCATTCGTTTATCAGAAGATGTCAGTTGTGTCTGGCGGCAAATGAGGGCCATTTTCAGCAATGGCTGTGAGCATGGTTAGTCCATATCATTGAACATTTATTGTTAGTACTGTTACGTATTTTAGAAGTGCTGGAGAAATGGTTATGTACTCGCCAGAAACCACGGAAGCAGAGGGCCACTAGTCACCTATCGTTTGTTCTCCTCACATCATAGATGAAAGTGCCCTAAACCGGACTCCTCCCCCTAAAGTGGACTACCGGCCTCCTGGCTCTGCATTCTCCTGAACTAAGTCTAAATAGTAGTTTAGGCTTCTACCACTCTGTAGCGGAGCACACACATCGCCCGCTTCACTTATCAGTCCGCAATTACATGTTTTGACAGTGGAAAAAGTTTTTACATTGTGCTACATTTTTCGTTATTTCTCCTAGATATTGGCAGGTAAGCCATTCGACCTATATATACTTTTAAATGGTAAGGTTTAAGGTTATTGCTCGACATTAAACTGTTTAATTTAGATGTTTGGTTAAAAATCTATTGAGTTAACAAAATGTTGGCTATATTGGAGTAAACTGGACCCCCTTCAGTTGCCTAAATCGGACCCCTTATTTTTTAATATTTAAAGTCTATCTGTATTTGTACACACTCTTATTCTCTTGGAATTCTGGATTGTTCCTTCCTTCCCCATTATCCTCTTGAAATTTGTTTCAAGAGGATAATGGTGAAGGAAGGAAAATCTTTACAGTGTACCATTCAGGGTGGATCCAAATGAACTCCTTCACTCAGTGGTTTCAACACTTCGAGTTTGCCAATCCTACAAAGGAAAACCTGTGCTGTTGCTCTTGGATGGCCACTTTAGCCACACACAGAATATTGATCTGATCAACTTGGCAAAAATAAATCATGTTACCATTGTGTCGCTGCCACCTCACTTTTCACACAAACTACAACCTTTGGACAAAACTTTCATGGGTCCCCTCAAAGTTCACTACAGCAAGGATATCAGGCAGTGGTTAATGCACAATGAACGTGCTGTCAGTGCTTCTGATGCAATGGACCTGTTTGGCAAAGCCTACATTAGATGCCAAACAGCTCAAATAGCAATCAATGGATTTAAAGCAACCCTTGAACAAGAAGCTGTTTTCAGATCCGAATACATTGAAGAGGCAAACAAAAAAATGAGATTTCTCCTTCTATGAATCTGTGCTAAAGAAACAAACAGCAGGAAATCGGAGCTTTCCAGAGAATAGAGAACAATGTGATGTGAACAAACCACAAGTTATTGTAGAGTTTGACCCAAATCAACCATCAAATCTTCGGCAGGTCAGGGTGTTTCTATGTCATCAGCTACACTTGAGGATCCTCAGGGTTCCACATCTTCTAAGACAAGCCCGTTTGACATCACTCCCATTCCAAAATTAAAAAAAGAGGTTCTCGAATAGGGGGCGAAAGACCTGCAGTTCTACGGTCATCCCATCTATGTCTTATAAAGCCCAATTGGTGGAAGCTAAAAAAAGCTAAAGAAGCCATGGAAACTGAACAACAAGCACAGAATCGTGCTCAAGGACGCAAAAGCAATCGCAGCCAGGGACGTGGTTCTGCAGTACAGCCTTCAAGAAAAGGGAAAGGGCTCGTGAAAAAGAGTCTAAATTTTGAGAAAAATGTGAAAGAATGAAGCAGTGAAGGAGAAAACAACGTGACCTCTGGAATATATGAATTGGATCTTTTCTCGGGAATTTCCTCATCCAAAGATGATGCTTGGTGTGTGTGTTTTGTGACAGCAAATTTTCGGAGGATTCTAAAGGGGAACTTTGGGGCTGGGACTGAAAAGGACATGAACATCTGTGATTTTTTTCGCTAAACAATTTAATTCTGTTGTACGTTTTGTGTATCTTTTTTGAACATATCCTATATCCTCACTCTGAGAGAGGAACATAGGTTAAGGGTGTTTGAGAATAAGGTGCTTAGGAAAATATTTGGGGCTAAGCGGGATGAAGTTACAGGAGAATGGAGAAAGTTACACAACACAGAACTGCACGCATTGTATTCTTCACCTGACATAATTAGGAACATTAAATCCAGACGTTTGAGATGGGCAGGGCATGTAGCACGTATGGGCGAATCCAGAAATGCATATAGAGTGTTAGTTGGGAGACCGGAGGGAAAAAGACCTTTAGGGAGGCCGAGACGTAGATGGGAGGATAATATTAAAATGGATTTGAGGGAGGTGGGGTATGATGATAGAGACTGGATTAATCTTGCTCAGGATAGGGACCGCTGGCGGGCTTATGTGAGGGCGGCAATGAACCTTCGGGTTCCTTAAAAGCCATTTGTAAGTAAGTAAAACCTGTAATTGTAATATTATACTTATACTTTGTAACTAGATTATGTTTTTTTTTTTTTTTTTCATTTAATACCTTTTTCCAAATTTGTTTAGTGTTATTTCGATTATTTTTACAAGGGGTCCGATTTCGGCAACTATTTTTCAAATCGCCAAAGTGTAAGGTTATTGAAATAATTTTTTTTCATGCTAATTTTTAATTATATTTTCTAAAAGTAAAATGTAAATGGTGCATAACATTATAAAGTAAACATTACATGCTTTTAAAACATAATTCTTTACTATTTTACATTTGTTTTTAAATCAGAAACAAAATGGGGGTCCGGTTTTGGGCACTTTCCTCTAATAATGTCTCTGTATATTACCGATATATTATGCCATAAAACTTAGGAATACCGTATTTTAGACCAATTAAGCCTGAATTCCACATATGAAGAAGACCCTTCCTTGCTTTAGGAATCAGCGGTGATCTTATAACAGATTATATTTATAGGACCCTTCTCTTAGGAGTAAAGCAAGCAAGTATACTGATATTGAATATAAACGGTGCGCATTAGAAAGAGTACGTATGCAAGAATTGTCAAGTTATGCATGAACAATCACTAATTAACCATTACACAGCATGGAAAATTATAAATGCCTCCTTCAAGAGTATGGTACTGCATCTTCTCATATTTACCTTGAAAATGACGTTTGAAATTAGAATGGGGCCCATACACGAGCGGGCTGATACAGAAGGAAATATGGTAAGTGTAAAAGTAAAAATGAAAAGTTCAGTATGAGATAAAGACCGTTTATAATGCTAGGCTTGCATAAAGTGAATTTAAAGTATTCGATTCTCTTGCTCTTTGATATGGAAAATGATTTAGAATGCAAACACAGATAGCTTAGTGACAGATATATATTTATTATTATTATAATATTAGCATATAGTATATTGTAGTTTTGTTGCTTGTATAAAGTTATATAATCACTCGAACTTAAGTAATGAAGTTCTGTTGAATGCCATGCCAAGTAGCATTTTAAAATGACAGTGTAAGGGACTGGTATAGGGGTAGCCTTGAGCATGATAATAAGATATGCAAACTAGAGTAGGTTATTTTACGACGCTGTATCAACATCTCACGTTATTTAGCGTCTGAATGATATGAAGGTGATGCCGGTGAAATGAGTCCGGGGTCCAGCACCGAAAGTTACCCAGCATTTGCTCAAATTGGGTTGAGGGAAAACCCCGGAAAAAACCTCAACCAGGTAACTTGCCCCGACCGGGATTCGAACCCGGGCCACCTGGTTTCGCGGCCAGCCGTGCTAACCGTTACTCCACAGGAGTGGACTGCAAACTAGATGTAAACGTGTCCATTACAAGCATGGTATGCTGAATAATACTAGGCTCGAGACTAGAAGACTCTAAGCAAGTCAAGCAAGCAAGTTGAGTGTCTGGCAATGTTATACAGAGTGATTCACGAGGATTTACCGCCACTTACGAAGCTTATTTCCGAAGACATTCTGAGCAAGAATGTCATATAAATATGTGTCCTAATATCAATATTTTCAGAGTTACACTAATTTGAAATTAGTTTGTAAAATACCATCATTCTTTAGTTTAAGGGTAAAAGAATATTACAGATAAAGAATGAACTATTCAGGAATATCATTTCTTTAATTAGCTAGTATTCTGAAGCTAAAAATGTGTTGTGAATTCAATAGTAGCTTGGTACAGAATTTTTTTTTTTTTATTTTTAACTACAGGATTACATTTTTCTTACGCACTTACCACAATAATTGTTACAAATCACGCCATTCTTGTAAATTCTTTAAGGCTACATTAAGATGCATAATTAAACAGTAAAGAATCAAGTTCCTAAAGTCGTATTATTTGTAACAATTGTTGTGATGAGTGTGTAAGAATGATGTAATGTTTAGTTAAAAATTGAAAAACAAAATTTGTACAAAGCAATTAACAACACATTTTTAGCTTCAGAACACTAGCCAATTAAAGAAATGATACTTCTGGATACTTCATTCTTTGTTTGTAATATTTCTTTACCCTTAAAACTAAAGAAAAAAGGTATTTCACTAACAAATTCAAATTAGTGTAACTATATCTTTGGAAATAAGCTCCGTAAATGGCGGAACATCCTCGTGAATCACCCTATATATAGTCTATAAATTCGTTTTTGGTGTTCGGGTTATTCCTGTATGCTCTATTTTCTAAGGTTTTTTGTGGTGTGAATAACAATTTCATCAAAAGATGTCGGAAATGTATGAATGTAGGAATCCACATTGAGCAACCCCTATAACAGAAGTTGGTACACATTAGAAAACAAAAATATAGTTGTAGGAACTCTTACTTACTTACAAATGGCTTTTAGAGAACCAAAAAGGTTCATTGCTGCCCTCACATAAGCCCGACGTTGGTCCCTATCCTGAGCAAGATTAATCCAGTCCCTACCATCATATCCCATTTCCCTCAAATCCATTTTAATATTATCCTCCCATCTACATCTCACAAACAAACATTCTGATGGGGACAATAAAAAGTTTTTTTTGTTCTTCCACCATGTTAATAATGTCAAAAGAAGTGCTTATACAAATTTTGGCCACTTGACCGCAGTTATGAGGGCCATAAAAAATAAGTTCGCCAGGGGCTGTTAACAGAAATAAAACACAATTTCATTGGAAAAATTTATTGGAACAGACACAGCAATTGTTGGGCTATTTTTCAACATATTCCTCACCGAAATTCAGACATCTGTCATTCTGCGGGATCAACAGAGAGGTGCAGACAGCTGTCACACACTGGTTCCGATCCCAGATGGCAGACTTCTACGACACAGGGATACAAATTTGATCCCATGGTATGACAAATGTCTCAATTCCGGTGCGGAATATGTTGACAAATAGTGCAACAATTACTGTATCTGTTTCAATAAATCTTTCCATGCAATTGTGCTTTCTTTCTGTAAACAGTCCGAGGGAAAATCACTTTCTGAACGGCCTCGTAATTGCGGTCGAGTGGCCAAAATTTGTATAAGCACTTCTTTTGACATTATTAACATGGTGGAAGAAAAAATTTAACTTTTTTATCTGCTCCCATCAGAATGTTTGCTTGTCAGTCTCCCAAATAACAGTCTATGTCCATTTCTGGATTCGTCCATATGTGCTACATGCCCTGCCCATCTCAAACGTCTGGATTTAATGTTTCTAATTATGTCAGGTGAAGAATACAATGCATGCAGTTCTGCGTTGTGTAGGGATGCTATTATTATTTAAAGTTACAAGAACTGAAGTATGCAGGAGGTTATGGGTCAATAATGACGCAGTTTATGTCAACCATGCAAGCACATTGTATATGCATGTTCCCAACAGGAAGCAGGTCTGAGCAGTCTGTACAATGAAATCATAGAATTAAAAAAGGCTTTCTAAACTATTTATAGATTAAATTTCTAAAGTGTTAGAAAACATAGCATAGTAACCACAGAATAAACTACAATAATAAAGACAGCACGTCAAAACAAACCGAATTTCTGCTCCGTTGGAATATGATAGCAGAGAAGTGGAACACTGTGCATTACCTCCAAAATTGTTTGGCGGAAAAGTTTCTTTCTTTTTCTTGATGTAGAAGTAGAGACCAACACTGGCGACAATGAGAATCATGATACCAGCCACTAGTGGGATTATGATTCCTGGGTCGCTGTAAAATCGGCCTTCTCCATAACTTGAGTTCACAATCAGATCAGGAGCCACAGTAGCTGGAAAACAACAAATCAGAACAGAAGTGATAAAAATTTCAGATCATATGCATTACACTTAATGTCATTATTACATTGTCACTCTCATCATCATTATAATCATCACTGTTGTACACTAAAAGTTCTTTCATACATTTTGCACAGACGAATTTTTGTCACTTAATCATTTTATTTGAGGTCTCAACAAAATTTCTTTATTTTCCATGATTATTTATTTTGGATATATGAATCCATCTGTTTGAAAGGTTATCAGCCACTAATTTGCAACATATGAAAATTATGGTAATTAATAAAAAATTATTAATATATTAACAAGTTGACAAGTACATAACTCTTGTTAAAATTATTATAGAAAGCCATATACCATGCACAATATTCAACATATGAGAACATTACAAATTCTTCTCAAAATATCACGTAAATCAGTCATGTCAACTGATGCCCATAAGCACAAGTGAGCACTTTAGAGTTCAAGAGAGCCTGAGCACTTTAAACAGGAAAGGAAAGAGACAGATAAAAAAAGTAGTATATGCCGCTTGGTCGAGCTATATACAGGGATGGCCAGCACTGATTCAATGGATAAAGGGAAGAGAAGTTATTAAAACTGTATCCATGTTAAT
This sequence comes from Periplaneta americana, assembly GCF_040183065.1. Classification (NCBI taxonomy): domain Eukaryota; kingdom Metazoa; phylum Arthropoda; class Insecta; order Blattodea; family Blattidae; genus Periplaneta; species Periplaneta americana. The sequence continues at coordinate 134,461,449 of NC_091126.1, forward strand.
TTTTAGATTTGTCTGAGAAGTACAAGTTCCTTATAAGAAATGTAAGTTTAAATTTTAATGTTCATTTTTGACAAATTTGCTTTTTATTCAAAAGGAATATTTTCTCAACTTTTTTACAGAAAAGTGAAATTTTCAGATATATTTATTTAGTAGCCTTACAGGTACTGAAACGATGTTTTCGTAAATCTAATATATCGTAAATATGTATTACTGAAGGTAGTGAATTAAAAATTTTGAAAATATTCGCATGGAAAATGTTTGTAAGGAAATGAATTAACAAAGCAACTACTGTTACATCATAAACAGAAAATATGTGCCCATGTGTAAGTAAAACGTCAGCTCTATAGCTTCAGCAGAATTCGAGAAAATAACTTAATATTCTGATGATAGGAAGTTGCGCACCAATATCACCTTAAAATCATAGTGTGATAAAGAGTTTTGTTATGTAATATTAGTTACAGTTAAAACATATACCTACCTAGGTAACTTTGCTTTGTACTATAATATTGTTTTGATTAGTTTATTGATTACTTTTATAAGGCTAAAGATACCATCAAGATCAATTCCAACTTATTATGTCATACTCAATATGTTTCTTTGGATATCACTTTCTTTATAAATGATGAGTTTCATTCACTTAGTAAAGTATAATTGTACTACTATGGAATTTATGTGAATATATGCCTTCTTAACTCTTTATTATGTTATTAACGTTTAAAACACAAGTACAATATTAAGAAATTGGTGTTAGTACTTTTGTTTTACAGACAATACATATATAATCCCAAACAGAAAGAAGCCATATAAAAATAACGACATAAGATTTAACGTTGCGTTTGAAATTTGTACACCACTGTTTTCTTAATCCAACAGGCTGCTTATTCATATACATAATCCTTCCTCATTTCATACCTAGAGCTTGATGCCCTCTCACAACGTCAAGATCAGAAAAATGCGCTTGCTTTGACATCACTGATGTAAATTATTAATAACCAGAAAAAAAATACAATTATTTTTCAAACCTCTTAATATAGATTTTTGTTGATTTCCTAAAATTTACGTCAATTGACTGATGCCCTTCCAAAGAGAAGAAGAAGAAAAGAAAGATTCATATGTTTTCGTTTATTTGTTTCTTACATTTATACAATAGTATTTTAAACCCTGAGAGATACAAAACGTCATTTATACATTCTAAATCAATTTTTCTCAAAATTAGGTTTACCAATGAAGACATGACAATCTCCGAAACTGTTGACGGCAAGAAGAAGATAATTATATAGATTAGTAGTTTCCAAACTTCTTCAGTTTAATGCCCAATTCTGACAACTGGATGTTTGTTATTGTCCGTCCCCTAGTCAAATGTAATAAGCATGCTAAAATCAGAACAATCATGACAAATTAAAGACCTCCCCAGTAAAAGGATATAATATCAAATTATTGATATATGTGACATAGGTGAAAAAAAGTAATTTTGCAGCATTCATTTATAACAATAACTTATTGCATTCAATAGCTGAATAAACTTGTATTTCTGATTAGTCAAATGTTTCTGCTAGCAAATATAAATCTAATTAAATATGCCCCTGAAACTATTTTCCTTTCTCCTGAAACATGAATTATAGTTTTGTTGATTATTTCGTTATTCCAGGGACATCTTCAATTTTACTTCCATATATAATTAGTTAAAACTAAATACCAAGCCAAGTGGCCTTGAAGTTGGTGAGAGGAGAAACCTGTGTGTATCCAATGAAACCGGGAGCTGTGCTGACAGAGTTACACATACCAGAGAGGTCACGGTGGAGGTACCAGACAAAGAAGAGACTTTCATCCAAAATCCAACCCAAAGGGACTCCCAGTTGGAGAACTTCAGCGAGTCTCCCAGCTGGAGCACCAGTACCACATATGGGCTCTGGTCTACTCAAGGCAAGGTGTAAAATAACAGTGTCGCTAACAATCTCTGCAGGGCACCAGGCGAAACCCTTCAGTATTTAGCATTCCCAATACAATCAGAACTCTGTTTTGGGTGACATTTATTTTCCTGGTACTCGTGGGACTCCTATGAAAGAACTAACACAAGATTAAAAAAACAAAGAGGGGTGACAGGGTCTCTCTAGTTGAGGGAAACCTATCACCTAGTAAAGAAATGGGCATCACTGCCTCTTCTATAAATTGGCCGCACCTGAGCACTAAAAAGTTATCAGGGGTGGCTAGAAGGAAATAGCAAAGGGCTAGGGCCAAGGAGAAAGGAACTGGGAGCACTACGCAATCGGGTCCCTCTCCTCAACTTAGCAATAGTGGGAGCCAAGCTGGGCCAGGGACTTCTAAAAGAATTAGGTCAGTACAGACACAACACCTTCGGCAAAGACTAAACCTGTTAAGAGACACAGGGGCACTGAACCTGGAGTCTCCTATAGGGAAGCCTTGGCTTCATACAAGATGCCATCATTGGGCTATCCTATCCTGATGACAAGCTTGTAGTTATATCAAGCATATTCAGGCAGTGATCCTGAGGGGGAGACATGAGGTACAATCAGGCGAATCTCTACTTCTTCTCACGATGTTTTCTCTTCAAGATGGGGCCTTGATCTACTACTGTGAGAATCAGGACTCCTGCAACGGCTTCAGAGACATCTAAATGAAGTTCAAATCAGGGTCAGTTTTGTCCCAAACCATTTAAGATGGCATTTATGAATCGGAATCTAACAACTGGTGATCCGAAAGTGCTCCTTAAACACATACAGCTGCTTAACCAGGGGCTCTGAACAGAGCACTGGAAAGTAGTTCACAGGCAGACTGATTTTACTGGGCAGCGATTAATCATGATGATTGACCAAGAATCAGCTGCCAAAATCACGGACAACAGACTGACTGGCTTTACTGGGGTGGACAGAGGTCTCTTTAAGATCCTATTCAATCCCAGTATAAAGGCAGCTCAGGAAGAACAAGAGGCAGCAGCTGAGAAGGACGATTCTCCAGAGTCCATGGATGTTGGAATCTCTGGGGAGACTTCAACTCAAGAGACTGACTAAGGTAAGTATTTTTATTTGTTAATTACGAAAAGAATTCTAATTAATTTACAACATTCTAAAGCAGCTTCTGCCATATTGAGCACAACTATTGAAACATCCGTAATGGAAGGGGCAGAAAGAGGACTTTATTGTTCTTATCTGCGTACCTCGCTTATGATGATCCCAACCCACCATCGGAGACAGTGAAGAGATTAATCGCCCATTCCAATGAGATGGGTAAGGAGATCATCTTAGGGACTGATGCCAATGATCGCCATGTGCTGTGGGGAAGGACTGACATCAATCCAAGGGGCGAACAGCTGGTGGAATATCTGGTAAGTAGTGACCTAACTATTCTTAACAAATGTAACGAACCAACTTTTGTTAATTCACACAGGGAAGTTATCGACATAATGCTAGGGATTGAATTAGCTGAGGACCTAGTTTCAAACTGGCATGTGTCATCGGATACTTCTGCATCCGATCTTAGGTACATCTACTTTAGAATTAAGTCTCAGATCACGAATCTAGTGATCAATAGAAGCCTGAGGAAAACTGATTGGGATGGATACAAATAGACCTTTCAGCACTGGTATCGGGTATCCCTAGGAACATTCGTTCTATAACAGATGTGGAGTTCGCAGTTGACTGGCTGCAACAGTCCATTCTCCTATCCTATCATAATAACTGTCAAGCTAAGGTTCCTGACTCGCCAAGACAAATTCCAAGAGCTAAGCGAAATTAGACATAAAACAAGGAAGCTTTTTAAACTTGCACGAAGTACTGGTGATTGGACCATCTATCAGAGGGAACTTACCAGTTACAATAAGGGTATTCACAAAGCCAAAAGGGAGGCATGGCGGGAGCATTGTGAGGGGATGGAAAAATTTGCTAGCAGCGCAAGACTCATGAAGCCAATGGCTAAAAGTGCTCATAAGATAGTAACCAATCCAACTACAAGATGGTAGTTACACACAGTATGTGTATGGAAATGCTGCATCATCTAGCAAGCATTCATTTCCGGACTCAAAAGTGGTAGACAGTGATCAATCAACTGATCTGGGGTGAAATCTGCTCCGTTTATGTTCGAGCAGAGAGGATTGAAACCTAGTCAGGGATGTGATCACAGTTACTAAAGTAAGATGGGCCATTAATTCTTTTGAACCATATAAGTCAGCAGGTCCTGATTCGATCATGCCTGTTTTGCTGCAACAGGGAATTGACTCACTGCAGTCTTTACCTTGCAGAATCTATAGGATTTGCCTAGCCTCTGGTTATGTTCCATTGGCTTGGAAACAGACCAAAGTGACATTTATACCCAAACCTGGGCGACCTAGCTACTCCGACGCCAAGGCATATCGTCCAATAAGCCTCTCCTCATTTCTTCTTAAAGCATTGGAGAAATTAGTGGATAGGCATATTAGAGACAAAGTGCTGAAGGATTTTCCTTTACACAAGTACCAATTTGCCCTTCTACTAGTAAATCCACAGAAGCAGCACTTCATCATGTTGTTTCATCTATTGAGAAGGTGCTGGCTTTTAAGGAAACTGCCACTGGAGCATTTCTAGATATTAAAGGAGCATTTGATAAAACTTCATGCAAAGTGGTGTCAAAAGCTCTTCAAGAGCATAATGTCCCAAGACTTATCTGTATTTGGATACACTTTATGCTAGAAAATAGCCAAATTTCCATGAGCCTATTTGGGGTGACTACAGCCAGGGGCTCTTCTCAAGGTGGCGTTCTTTTGCCCCTGCTTTGGAACCTGATTGTGGATGCCTTGTTGCGGGAACTCAATGGGGTTGGGTATTTTACTATCAGATTTACAGATGATATTACTGTAATTGTTAAAGGGAAATTTCCTAATACAGTCTTCGAGGTGCTTTAAGTAGCATTGAAAAAGATTGAAGTCTGGTGCAACAGAAACAAACTTTCTGTTAATCCCAATAAAACGGTAGTAGCACCTTTCACTAGAATGAGGTCTATAGGGAACTTGAAGGAACCTACTCTTTTTGGATAGAGGATACCCTACTCTTCACAAGTTATGTATTTAGGACTCATCCTGCACAAGAGATTAACTTGGAAAAATCACTTGGATTACTGCATTGCCAAGTCCTACAGGGTTTTTTGGACCTGTAGAAGAATGCTTGGTAAAACTTGGGATCTGAAGCCTGGAATTATATTGATATACATCACTATGGTAGGACCTTTACTCTCTTATGCTGCACTTAAGTGGTGGCCAAGAGTTAAATTAAGAAACTGCAGGACTGAACTTAACAAATTGCAAAGGGTGTAATGCATAGCAATAGCCAGAAAATGCAGAATAACTCCCATCATGGCAGTGGAAATGCTCATAGGACTCACCCCATTACACATCTGGGTTTAGGCTGAGGCCCTCATGGCATTCCACAGAATCTGTCGCAAGACAATGATTTTCAATATTGAACACTTGGATCATCTCAAACTCCCTTGGGACAGCGATCTTTATCATATTCTCAATATGAGAACCGACATCTTGGAACCAAAGGTTTTGTTTGACAATAAATTCACTGTCACTTACCCAAAGTGCAGTGAATGGGAAAGTAAGGTAAAACCCCAGAACAATAAGGGTCCAGTCTGGTACACTGATGGTTCCAAAACCAAGTCAGGAACTGGTGGTGGATTATTTGGAAATGGCACCAAGCTTTCTTTTAGCTTGGGTCAATACGCCACAGTCTTTCAGATTGAGATTTTTGCTATCTTAGCCAGTGTCAGGGAAAGTATTAGGAACTCAGACATATTATTATACTTTCAGAGAGCCAAGCTATTGTTGCTGTTACTACTTTAGAAACAGTGAAAAGTTTCGTAACACTCATGTGTTAACTAAACAAATTGTGGAACAGTTATCATAATTTGAGAGGATGATTTATTCCTTAGGAAGAAACAAAAGCAAACAGTCCAAAATAACTCATTTTGTAAAATAGTCACATATTATTAAATTAAGAATATATGGGAACAAGGTAAATCAATTTTGTAAAATTTTCTGGATTGGAGTTTGAAATGTAATATATGCCAGTTTCGGCTCTTAGCAGCTAAGATTTTCTACAAATAATATTCTTATATTCAAGAATGTGTATTATAAATTTCAGTACTGTATTTCAGACTCAAAGACGGCTTAACTATGAAGTTCTAAATTTTTCTTGTGAAAATTTTACTAAGTGATAAAGTGACTTAACTCGTTTTCCCTGTATAGTCTTCAAATGCTATTTCAGATGTTATTAAAATGCAGTTTCAGTTATACTGTTTCCTAACTTATGCATTTCTTTCTTCAGACCTTTTATGATAGTAACAAGGCATTAGACACATTATTAGCTAAGGATCCAGATTCAGATCCTGGCATGTCCAAATGGAATATTTTACGGACAATGTTTAGGTTAGGTTTTCGCACAGTACTTCATTTGCCTTGACACAATTTCACAATTCTTTTTAAATTGTTAACATTATCCTGTGTGCAATGCAGAGCCACCTGCATGCAGTACACCACACGAAAAGGGTGACTTAGAGTTTGGGCAGCAAACTCTTGCTAGTTTCTTTGATTTACCGCTAGTTTCTTTGACTTCCAACCTTTTTTGCATAATTTATAACAATAATTATATTGGTACCATATACAATGTTTCAAAAGTAAGCACAAAAGATATAAGGTTGGAAAATTACACTTCAGTACATGCACAAAACAAAAACGAGGGAACGTGATAGCATGGTTAAGGTAGTTGTTACAAAGTTGAAGGTCGTGAATTGTACAGGGTGGAAGGTAACCTTTTACAATCCTTCACACACATAACATATCATGTCATTTGGGAACGTTTTGTCAAACAATATTTTTTCATACGACCAACAGCTATTGTAGCAGTGTTTACTTCGCGAGTACAATGCATCCCAGCATACTGAATGCCACTCCAATCATCTACTTGGCAGGAATTTTGACAGGATATACACACATACCGTTTGGTAAACAAAAACATCTATTGAGAATGCAGTCAAATCAAAACTTATGTAATCGTAACATGTTCATTACATGAACTATGTTATTCGTTATCTATGATGAAATGTTCGTTATTGTATCGTTTCAGTACTAAATTTATTACGAACAAACACGTAGATTCTGTTACATTTGAATGCAATCAATAATACAGTGGAATGAAAAATTATGCATAAAACCAAAATTAATTCTTTAAATACAGTATTATTTCACACTGAGGATCACACAGCTGTCACTTCAACTCAATTACAATACAATGTTTGGAAGAAATAAACAACTTTGAAACAAAATAAAAATGATACACATTAATGTGGGGTACACTGTTAAATTTGTACACCATTCTCTACAGTGTCTTTCAAAGGTATTGTTCAAAGTGTCCACCAGTTGCGTGTCTACAACTTTCACACTCCTGATCCAGTTATCTGTCACGGTATAAGTGAGCAGCTGTAGCGGCATTGTGACCAGTTTCGCCATAAATTAATAACACGTCCAGATAGTCACGATTAGAAAACTGTGGCATCTCGTTGTGTTTCAACTGTTTCGAACTGCACGTAGCCTGCAACTAATGACGAAGTGAATGTAAGCATATCATCCACTCCATACACCTAGCTCGGTCACATGGTTTGCATACGTAAGAAACAATGTTGCCAGCGTGTCACAGCCCTATTCCCATGCAATGTGTACACGACTATTAACGTGATTTATTCGAAATTGTGTCATTTTCCACGCAAATACTACTGTAACATGACCATAAATAGCTTACTCTATCATCCTACATGAGATAAAAATCCAATTTTGATCAGTTTCTTGAAAAACTTAATCATAATTTCAAGTTACAAAAGACCACTTTTTTTCGAAAACCGCCCTTCTGGGAACAAAATATTATTAGACTTTCTTGTTTGTCATAATTCGAGATATCATATCCCAGAAGGATTGTAAAAGGTTACCTTCCACCCCGTATACTGTACTCTCTATAAGGATAGAAGTGTAGCATTTTCAGTCCTCTTAATGCTGATCCTTGCAACATGTTGCATTCCTGTGCTATCAGTGTGAAGATTTCCTAGGACTTAGCTGTATCCCTGCCTGAATATCTGCAAATTTCTCTGATGTGATTCTTGCATCCAGAATGATGGATAATATTTGCAACATATGCTTTGGTAAAAGGCAATATCAACATAACGTTTTCTTATTATCTCTTACAGGCGCATTATTTATATGAGATTATAGGCCTAAATCACCGTCATTCACTACCAATTCACTTTCCCCCTGTGCGAAACAGCAGGTGGATCACCCCAGTACACATGCATGTTACGACCAGTTATAGTGCCGGTAAGTTGTATATGTCGCACACTGTACAAAGTGCTCACCTTTATGAGACAATTTCATAAGTGTGGTGAAGTGCTTTATCTATCTGCTTGTCTGTCTCTTTATCTATCTATTTCTTTATCAACACTTTGAACTAACATAATGGAGAAGACAAGAATGAGACTGTAAGGATATCAAAACATTATAAAATATGCCTCCAGGATTTAACAGCGACAAAACCCTTTTATTAGTTTTCACTGCATTTATTTTTTCACAATGAATGCTACTACAATGTGGAATGTATGGAAAAAAATTTGCAGACATAGTAAAGAAAAAAGCAGTAAAATCTATTCTCCAAAAATAAAATTTGATAAAATTAAAACTTATGAAAACCTTTGTATGAGTAGATTTTGATTGTGTATCTTCAATGTTCATATACTGGGCAATCAAAAAGCAAGTCTGTGAAGATCCTTTACAGAAATTGTAAATAGTATCTACAGAAAGATTAGAATACTTGCTGTATGTAATGAAACATGTAACTCACCTCCTGATGATGTGAGTGTTACGAAGTCGAACTGCGTCACAGAAGAGCCTGCACTGTTGTGTGCAGTCATGCGCAGGGTGTACCATGTCTCAGGATTCAAGTCCAGAACTAAAAACTCCACTTGTTCGAACTTGATATTGTTGGAAACTAAAGTCCACTGAGACTCCAATTTCAACTTATACTCGACGACAAGTGATGTTATAGGACAACCTCCATCCTGCCACGATCCAAGATCTAGTGAGATAGAAGTTGAGTTGACACGAATTAACTCTGTATCATCAGGCACGATTGGAGCTGCAAAAAAACGAAACTCATTAATTAAGGCTTCATGCAATTAAACTATTACATTTTTATAACATACAAGGTTTTACATAACAAGATAATAGAGAAAATGAATGTTTTTTAACTATATTAGGGTGCAGAGTAAGTTACAATATCAATACTATGTACAAAAAAAATCCAAATTTAAAAATAGGTATGGCACAATTATTAGAAAACTCAAAGGGTAAACATGAAACGATACCCTACTGAAGTTTTTAGGAAGTGATGGCTGTTCCAGCATTGTTGTATAGATGTAAAACATGGACACAAAAAAATGATTGTAAACAAATTCCGGCAGCTTAACTGAAATATCTGCTTTCAGTGGCAGTGTATAGGCAAATGGCAAGAAAAGAGAACTGAGAATATCAAAAATAAACTAAACATTTCCTCATTAAATGGAAAAAAATAATAGAACAAAGAAGCAAATGGAAGGAAGATTTAAATAAGGAACCCGAAAATAGTAATATTGTCAGAAAATCATTACAATATATAGTGAAAGAATGGAGAAGCCTGGGATGCCCAAAATCAATATGGTTGCAACAATCCTATGCAGCCAGGACAGACATAAATAACTAATTCCTCAATGATGTTGATGATGATGATGATGGTGATGGTGATGATGATGATGATGGTGATGATGATGATGATGATGATAATAATTACGATTATATCACACAAACATATCAACTGAAACCTGAAAATAATTGTCAGTTTTTATTGGTTTTAGAATTGTCGGAGTGAAACAGGAGACGTGATCACAGTGTTTAAATCAATTCAATGGAATAGTTCAACACCATCACTTTCTTAATCTTCTTTTCCAGTTTTATCTATCCCCTCCTCCTTTCACCACGTCCTAACAACTGAAATTCAATTTCAAATATCTCAATTTCTCTCCCTATGTATATTCATCACTTTATCAGATTCATCTGCTAATGCGTATATATTTTTTTTTCTTAACTGAGGTACATAACACTTTATATGGTATTCTTTCTTGCTCCGCGAAATTTCATAGCTCGATACAGTAAAAAAAAAGGCGAATTAAAAATGACATTAGTGGGAAATTGAAAACCAATTACGATTGTGTGGCCATATTCGAATGTACAAGGGCAAGACCAGGTTGACCAGACGTCCCCAATATCTGGGGACAGTCCTCGGTTTTGAGTTGCTGTCCCTGGGGAGCAAATGTCTCCATTTCATTCCTGGAAATTAATTTTGTCCCCAGAAGTTTTGAATGCGTGAATATTTAAGTATTGTAATGAAACTCCTGTGATACATGCACATTTCTGAACGGTTCTCAGTATGAGACAGAAGAACCAGTGAGCACAGTATGAGATAGTTTGCTCTCTTTAAGAAGAACAGCATCTTCGTCTTCATTTGCATTGCGCGGAAGCGATAGAACTGCCACAGCATCCATTTCTAAGTACGTAAAAAAATTAGGAGTTTTGTGACAAACCAACAGGTGAAAAGTGGTATGATTTTTTTTTTTTAATTTCAAAAAAGAATCAATTACATTTGAAAATCTTCTCAAAATAGTGTCATGAATCATGTGTCTTTCAGTCAGCAATTCGTCAGTTGAAAGACTTTTCTCCACATTGAACTCAATCTGGACTGATGAAAAGACAAGAAAGAAAACTGAAACATCTTTGTTACAAGTGAAAACAAACTTTCATTTCTTATGTGAAGAACTTAGTGTGAAGCTGTATGGGAATGAACAGATCCTTAAAAAGATACAGTCTTCAGACAAGTACTTGTAAAATGTATGTTTGAGTTCAGTGTGTACAATATTACGTGAAAGACTTCCATGCATGCGTCAGTACTGAAATTTAATCCTTAGTGGCTATAATTATGTATAGGAGTTGCGTGTGTTTATGCATTTAGTTGAAAAAGTTAAGATACACTACAAATTTCTGTCATTGTATCTACTGTTACATGTACTTTCTGTAACATTTCAACAGATAGTGACTAGATAAGCATTTGTGTGTGTGTGTGTGTGTTTTTTTTAATTGCCGATGTTCCCTTCTGGATCATAAAAAATCTGGTCAACCTATGTTAAGTAAGATAGAAAGTGTAAAACACAGACTAAAATAGTGCAGCCAATAGTTTATTATATGGAATAAGAGAAAATACATAAATAAAAACTCCAAGGACCTAAATTGATAGAGAAAGAAGAGTAACATTCAGATGAAGGAAAGCTGTAAGTACAGATGAAAAAATGTTTGGTGATCATGGTGGTGGTGATGTTGATGATGATGGTAGTTGTGGTGGTAATAATAATAATAATAATAATAATAATAATAATAATAATAATAATAAGAAGAAGAAGAAGAAGAAGAAGAAGAAGCAGCAGAAGAAGAAAAGCACAGGCAGTTAAATAATAATAATAATAATAATAATAATAATAATAATAATATTATGATGATGATGATGATGATGATGTCACAGAATCGGAACTATAATCTTTACTTAATATCACCATTCAAAATTGCAATGATATGTTGGTAATGAAGAGGAATTATGAAATTAAATCCTTGAAGCAAATCTGTTTCACAGAATTTGCTCACCTTCTCACAAAACATGCCAGGAAATGAACTTAAGTCCCTTTGATGAGATGCTGTTAGATGGATCTATATCGAAAAATCTCATCTTTAATCATAGTAATTAATACAGAATACATAAGAAAAAATTAATAAATTTGAAAGTTATTTAGAAGACATACAGTATATACAATGTTTTTAAGTGTCAGAATGTAGTAAAACAGTTTAACTTTTATCTCGTAAAATGTATGGTTCAATGTGATTTTCATTAGTAATGCAGCAGATGTGCCACGTGTAAGCAAATGTGTCCTTGATCATCTTCATCTAATTGTGGATTGAGGAACTACTGGAGCATGTCCAGATACATGATACCAGAAATGGTGTCTATATATAACTTCATATAACTTCACTCATATGATATGATATGATATATTTATTCCACCAGCTTACATTGGTCGTGATGGCTCTTCACATTTCTGTATCAATGGTGTCTATATAAAAAAAGATCAAACACTTTTTCAAAACACATTCACCTTTGAACTATCACAAACGTGTTCGAGGAAAGTATGTGGACTTTAGCTGCCACAAATTCTGCAGTTAAGGGTGTTGACCTTAAAAGTTATATGAAAGATACTCTCAGCACTGAAAATTACGGAGTCCATAAATGCCTCATTGCCTTCTAGTCAATTTAACATATCCATACCTTGCCTTGTTACCTAAGTTGACAGAGTATGAGCTTATGAGGATGGGACCGAATCCTGGTGATGGCAGAATCACTAAGTAGTGGAAAAAGTGAATGTTCTTCCACTTCTCTCAATCATTCCACAGTCATTCTCCATTTCAGTATTCATTGTCATCATTTCACAAGGTATTTACACAACTAATGTATTGTTTCGGAATATGTATTATATGTCTTTCTCGTGTTAAATTTTTTACCATACCAGGTTAACATGTTTCAGCCTGTTATGGGCCATCTTCGGAACTGGTTAGTGCTAGTCTTGGCACCTTTTGTTTGTGTTTCCTGTGGGGGTGTGTTTGTGTAGCGTAATGTGGAGTCAAAGAGTGTGTGTGTTCTGAAATTGAGTTGTGTGTTGAGAAATTTGGATGTGTTTTTGTGTGTGTACATGTTTCGTATTGTTGTAGTGTGTTTAGTTTGTGGCTTTTTGGTTGAATATGCAGAATTTCTATGTCTTGTTTATGTCTCTGTAGGTGTGGTTAGCATTTGTGATGTGTTCTGCATATGTGGAAGTGTTATGTAGATTTGTCATGGCTGTGACATGTTCTTTGTAATGTGTTTGAAATGATCTCCCTGTCTGTGCTGTGTAGAAGTTGTTGCAGGTGTTGCATTTGAGTTTGTATATGCCTGTGTGGTTGTTTTGTTTGTTTGTGTATTGAGATGCTTTTGTACAGTTTTATTTGTTCTATATGCGATGCTGTAATTTAATTTCTTGAATGAGGTTGCAATCTTGTGTTTTTTTTTTTTCGTATGTTAGTGTGATGTATTTTTTCTGTTCTTGTGTTTGTGTTGTGTTCTTATGCTTTTTGTGATTATATTTTATGTATAATACATATTCCGAAGTGATATAGTGTTAAAAGTTATGTAATCAAAATGTATAATGTATTGTCACCGGCGTACAGAAGGCATTAGTCTTAGAAGACATAGTATGCTTTCAGAAGAATGGAAGTACAATGTAGTATAGTTGAATTAACAAATGGCACCACACAGATTAATCATGATATCAACAAAGTCCCGGCTATTTGGATTTCAGAAATCATTTCAGCAATGGGAGTGATTGGGAACAATAAGCTCACTGGAGGCTGCAAGGAGTCTTCAGTCTCTTCGCACCAATATACAAAAAAATATTTCCGTATAGAATTGCCTTTGAACCACCTTATTTATGTATCTAATGCTCATCAAATTTGAAATGCTTTGCTGCTTTCTGACACTTCAGAATACTGTGTATGTATTCTGATTAAATATTTATTCTATTTCGAAGTTGCAAAGTCCTTTTAAATACATGGTGTAAAAACAAAAACCTTGAATTTATTCAGGACTATACAGTAGGCCTAAATATAAAAAAATGAAAGAAATACCGTAACTGTTGTATAAACATGTTTACTAGAGTCAGAATCATAATTGCAATTCTTTCAGGTTGAAAAATTATCTTTTATACTTATGAACAATTGAAGTATTGAGAAAAAAGATTTTGATAAAATATTGGGATAAATGGCTTGATAATAAGTAATGAATCAATGAGAGCACTATATTACAGCCTATTTTACTGTGAATCAATTGTCTTTAAATATTGCTCATGCAATAAAACTGTCAGAGATTCAGAAACACGTGAAGAGGATGCAAATGTGTATATCCAGTGATTTATAAAAACACTGATAAAAATTTTAGGAATGACGTAAGTAGTCATTCGAGATTGGATAAGTACCCATATCCAATGATACCTTGTTTTAATGCTGCAGATTAGTAACTGAATGGACTGAAGTGCATAATTTATTTATTTACATGCTCTGTAAGTCTGTGGTAATGTGAGATAATGGAAGTGTTCACAATAGCTGCTCAAAACTTCGACCAACTGCTTAAGCTCAGAGGTGGTATATCAGTGCAGTGAATGGTGAGTCCTTTCAAAATTACCTAACATATCACGAATAAGATCAAAATTACCAGTAGCTGTAATTCTGGTTTTGATGTTCCCATACAAAGTATTGAAAGGCCTCTAATGAATGTTTTGGAAAGGTTATCTGATGATCTCTACCAATTTAGCAATTGGAGTAATTTTTATTTTGACTATTACACTTTTACTAGGTCACACTACTTTTGACCAATAAAACGGTACGAAAGGATGTCTTTCAACCAATCATGGCTGCTTATCGCACAATTTTATCGCGTCCCTAGCATTTATTTAATTTTATCGTGTCCCTAGCATTTGTTTATTTTTATCACTACCCTACCATTTGTTTCTTTGTTTGCCAACATTTCAAACTGCACTGGTCTGGACGTTAAAAAAACAGAAAATTACAAACCACTCCAGTCGATGCATAGCACTTTCAAATATGACTCGCATTGGCATTCAAGAACAAGAATTAATAAAGATCACTGGTCATATATGAAGAGCACCATTCGGAAATCCTGAATAACTTGAGGGATACACCATGTACATCAACGAGTTCACTTGTTTTACGCACACGTCCAATATAACATCAACTGAACCACCAACCACTAAAACATTCATTTTTGAAAATTGTATTTTCAATAATAGTTTCTTTTAAAATTATTCATGTTTATTTTTTATTTCATCATCGTTAATTAAAACGTTTCTTGTTTATTTCATCATCCCTAATTAAAACTTTTCTAACACTTGTTTATATTATTTAGGTTATGTTTGTTATAGCTTCTGCTATATGATATTATGGATAGTCACATATCAGAGATTTTTTAATACTAAGATTTATTGAAAATCATCTGTCAAGTGACGTTGATTACTGGGATCCGGATGATTGAAGTGGAATGCAAATGTTTTAATAAAAATGAAACTGAATCAACAAAGCCTTCTTGACTAGAGTTCAATGAAGATTCCATAGTTGGCACAACTGATAACAAGAAAACATAATCATAAAACACTACTGCCATCTAGCGTAATGTTAAGATGGTACAATAATACATTTGAAGACTGTTGTATTTTCGTAAGCCAATTAATATTTTATTGTATTGGAGTACTTTGTTACTTCTAATCTTTATATACTTTCTTCTTATCGTGTAATGGTCAATTAAATCCCACTCGAGTTTTGAATTTCTCTAGATAAATCAAAACCTCTAGTGAGATTACTGTTGATAATTTATTACTTGGCATTCATAAGGTGCTGAAGCTCCTCTCAGCTGGAACTATGATTATTACTGCACTCCCAGTGAAGTTGGTAAAGTGTGCTTTAAAACTGCCAGTAAACATACACAATGAATCCTGGAATTAACAGATAGAGTTGGTGAAATAAGCTGGTTTTCAGTTTTTGAAATACCGAAACTGTGAGTGATAGGAAAGAGCAGACTGGAGCTGTAGCAAGTAAAGAATTGACACCATGAGGGAGAACAGAAAAATTCGCTAGAATTTTACTTTCACCATGTCATCTGCTAGCAATAAACTGGCAACATAGTGTAGCAAAACCATCTTGTTACACAAAGTGAGTCTAGCTTCGGAAAGGAGAACCTTAAGATGGGTAATAAGACTTCTGATTGGATAATGTCATCTGAATAAGCATCTACATACATTGGACCTTAGTGATGACCCAATGTGTAGGAAATGTGGGATGGACGCTGAGTCATTACCTCACATTTTGCTGGATTGTCCATTTCTAAGCCACATCAGGCATCAACACCTCAGAAAACACAAATTGTCTCCCAAAGAATTTCAAGAAATAAAACCCAGCAGCATTGCAAAGTTGGTTATACAGTACAATCTTCTGGGTTGAGATGTGCCGTTATTTTTCGCCACTGTCTTTTCCTTCTATTTCCATAGTATTCATTTTTTTGTTATCTATCCATTGTGGCTAGTTTCCTTATTTTGTTTCTTTCCTGCTAGATGTCTTTTACCTAATCTTGTTTTTATTTAATTTTTTTGTTTTATCTTCTTATACATATGTGGAGAATGAGTTTATTTCCGGGGTTTTTCTGTTGTTTATTGGTTCGTTTCATAATGTCTTCCGATTCGTTAAATTTAAAATTTCTTTCTGTTTGTCACTGCTCGGGTTTTGGCTGATGTGGAGTGGAGTGACTCGGCGAGTGGGCTGAAGTTACACATAGAACTTCAGTGAGAGAGGGGACAGCAGTCAGAGACAGGCTCTTGAGAGAGCCAGACATGGGACATCATTCAGAGATGGGACATCAGTGAGAGACGAGGCTTCATAGAGAGGGACCATGGGTTCTACTTGCAGAGAGTAGGACTTCAGAGGGGCGACACTGAAAACGGTCTTGAATTGCTGGGCTGCTGGTTTTGGAGAACAGTGAGCCATGGGTTTCGACTAAAGTATCATGAGAGTTTTATTTTTTTTATTTCATTCTGAGATTGCAATTTCATTTGGACTTAATTTTTCATTATTATTATTATTATTATTATTATTATTATTATTATTATTATTATTATTATTATTATTAGTCTATTTTGTTTCGTTTATTCATATTTTGCTTATTTCACTCACATTCACTAATTTTTCATATCTGTTTATATGTTAGATTCACTGTCCCATATATTCAGAATTCTATAGATTTATACCGGATGTGACTTTGTGGTCCTGAGTTGAGTTATGTTTCAAGGAATTGCTTTATAGCTGTGTATCTTATGTATTTAACCAACTCTAGAATTTTGTATGACATTTTCTTGCATTCATTGGCTAATCTACATTAATTATTACAGGCTTTTGTAATAGTGAACGTGGGTGAATTTATTATTCCTTTTTCGATTTTACATGAGCTGTTCTTATATCACCCCAGCTGTTGGTACGTGATATAGTTTGATTTAGGCATATTGATATAGTCCCCTTTCTAATATTTCTATCTTTCCATTATTTATTTTTCTGTACTCTCACCTTTTATATTCAAATATATACACATACATATTAATTTATATACTATTACAGATTTATATATATATATATTTTATTGTTATATTTTTATGTTACTATTTTTGAAGTTTGTTATTACCTCGTTTTAGGCTAATAAATTTATTATTGAGGTAAATGTTTAAATATTTTCTTTCCTCTATTGTAAATTCCTTCCCATTCCAACGAGATATTCATCTTTTTCAAGGGTTCATGACCGAATAGCAGTTATTGGTGACCCAACATGGTTCAGAGTTTCAGTTTATGAGATGCACAATGGACCATTTGTGCCTAAGTGCTTAAGTACCGGTAACAGTCTACACCCTTATATAGGAGGAGGAAGAAGAAGAAGAAGAAGAAGAAGAAGAAGAAGAAGAAGATGAAGCAGAAGAAGAAGAAACACACCAAGTGAATTATAAACTAATGCAAAACACCAATCAGTTCGTGTGTTGATTCATTTTATTGCTGCTACAATTAACTTATGCACAAATCTTTCATAAATATCGTACTTTAAATATACTGGAATAATCTTAATGTGCTGAAGAAACTTGAAATATGGAGCCAATATGTAGCAGCAAATTTTTACATGTAGACAACAGGACATTACTTTCAGTTTAGTCATTTCAAAGATGACTAAAGAAAAGTCTTATAATTAAAAATAGGGAAACTGAACAATTTTATTTCCCTTTTAAAGAATATAGAAAACTAACAAGTTTTAAAATTTCAAGTGATATAGAAACATTTCATTGTGATGTCATAGCAAATTGTTGATAGCAAGTATTAATAGGCTTACACTGAACCTCAATGATGTCACTGATGTTCATCATATTCACCAACGAAATACCTAATATTCTTATGTAGGCCTAATGATATTTAATTACCTTTTTTCTTCCTCCTGAAAAATTACGCCCTATCCTGTCACATAGAAGATTCCATAAAATCAACGAAATGTTACTATCAAGCATTCATCCTATTCAAATGAGTGAAACTTCAGAACATTCCTGCAAAATGCATTTTCACTAGTCCAAATGTACAACAAAATGGCCAATCTACACATATTACCTAGCTTTTATATTCTTCACATTGTCAAGGAAGAGAAATGTACATAAAAAAACCATTAAATTGCTCGCTTCCTAGATAACTGTGACCTAAATTATTGGTGGCAAACAGATACCGGTACCTTTACCACTCTAGAGCACATAAAAGGCATTATCAGATATGAACTTTTATTGTCAAAATACTCATAAAATCTTCTAGTTCAGGCTTTAAAAATTGATGGCTTGGTTCCAAATATGGCCATCTGCACAATTTTCAATTTTGAGATTTCTGCACAGTCTGACTCAGAACCTGATTATTCATTAGTTCTAAAAGTGTCTATCTGTTAAGTTTAAAAATAGCGCCTCAAATCATGGTGTATCAATGTAACTATGTGAAATCTAAGGTTGAATGTGAGTTCCAAATGTGTCTCAAAACAGATAGCCACAATTGGAACAGAATTTTCTTTATTTGTATGTTTTCCATATACTATAGCTATATCAGATAGCTACTTATGGAACTGTTAGCTACATGTAATTTTACTATCTGTAATGTTGGAGATGGGCGTGGAAAATGCTACTTGTGGAATGAAGTAGAAGGTGGACGAGGGCCTTGTGAAATTGCTTCATGTATCTTTCACCACTTGAAAAGTATTCCAGAAACAGTGAAGAGAGTAAGGCTCTTCAGTGACACATGTGGAGAACAAAATAAGAACCAGTATGTAACTGCAATGTTAATTTATGCTGTAATGGTGTTGCCAATAGCAACTATTGACCAAAAGTTTCCTTTGTCTGGTCATAGTCAGAGAGTGCGATCCGATGCATGCCAGAATAGAAGCTGCGTCAAAAAACGTAGGCCTACCAATTTACTTGCCACAGCCAAACATACAGAGCCAAAGTATCAAGTTTACCAAAAGAAAGATATCAAGTTTGTTTACTGGAAAGCATTAGCAATGTTAGTGATGGTGAATAGAAATACATCTGATGAGGATAGCAAAATAAATTGGCGAGACATTAAGTGGATAAATGTATGGTCACACATCGCTACTTTTGCTGCGCAACTTTTGTACTGCAGCTGCAAAAGTTGCGTGTCATGTTCACACATAAACCAAAAGTAGCACGCTGCACGCTACTTTTCGTGCTGCGCAACCCGAGTGCTGCAAAAGTTGCAACTGGAGGTTGCGAGTCTGTTGACACACAAGGCGCTACTTTTGCAGCCGCAGTCATGTTGCAGGTTTCCATCTCAGTGTTGACTTCTCAATATACATTTTGTGGTTATGTTCGCATTATTAAGAAACTCATGTGAAAACTTCCTTAGCTATTATTTGCTTTTCTGTCGTATCTAGTATTCAGAAATTGACATTTTTTTTACTATAAAGCTTTTAAAAATGCCTATATACTTAAATGATAACAGACAGTATATTCACGTAATCAATGTTGGCAACCCTCCTGTTTGGAACTACGCTACAGAAGATTTAAAAAATGAATTATATCGTCAGCAATTATGCTCAGACTGTGTTGTGTATTTAATAACTGTTACAAATAATTTATTTTCATCACATTTAACATTAAAATATATCCAAACAATAAAAGTATCATTGGCACATTTGGGTGGTAACACTGGTTGCAACCGCAGCAAAAGTTTCAACAAAACCAATATCAAAAATGCTGCGGCTGCAACCCTGAGAACCCTGTTCACACGTCGCTACTTTTAAGCTGCGCGCAGCATGAAAAAGTAGCGGACAGCAGGTTCGGCAGCCACTACTTTTCGGGTTGCACCGTTGTTCACACGTCGCAGTACGAGAGTTGCGCAGTTTTTTGTACTGCAGCGCTGCAAAAGTAGCGACGTGTGACCGTACCTTAAGGTACGAAAAGGCAGATCCATGTGTAATGAAAATTAAGACGAGTTATGAAGAGGATTTCCGCAGTAACAATGTCTTGCCAAGAAGAGGTGACAGTTTACAATCAATACCATGGAGGAATGTTTGAAATCTTTGCACATTGAGAGGAAGACAATTTCTGCATTGAAGTTGAAGCATTTACGAGAAATTTGCAATTCATGTAATGCTCTTAATGACTGTCAAGATTTCTTTCAGAATTTATTAAGTGACTCTGCTTTTGAAAATGATGAAACAGTGGTGCCAGATATCAATAGATGACAAAGATGAAGATTTTCTTTAAATGAGTAAGACTATAGTTTACCAAGTATTTGAAAATAATACAGCCTGTATTTATTTGTAAAGAGAACTCAGGTGTGAAAAAATACACTACAGTGGAACCTCGGTTTTGGGTTTCTCGAGTTAAGATTTACCCGCATTTTGCGTTCTTATTTTGGGATCCTGGCATTAGTCCCATATATGCAATGCTTTCCTTACCCCAATTTAAAGTTTCT
The DNA here is from genome assembly GCF_040183065.1 of Periplaneta americana. Classification (NCBI taxonomy): domain Eukaryota; kingdom Metazoa; phylum Arthropoda; class Insecta; order Blattodea; family Blattidae; genus Periplaneta; species Periplaneta americana. The sequence continues at coordinate 134,482,204 of NC_091126.1, forward strand.
CGATCTAGTGTTTTACCCGCATTTAAGAAACAAATTTTTTGTCCTAATAAGGCAAACTAGCTTCGATTGTGTGTTTTTCCAGCCCTAAATGCTTATATCCTTGTTTAAGATCGTTTCAGTAACAGTTCCCATACCTCTCCTTATCGGCCACATGTACCCACGCAAGATACCTGATGCCACACACTAGTCAGAAACCATGCGTTAACGTGCCGCAGCGCTTGTGAATCAGTTCACAACAGAGCATCGCATTAAGATTGAAACTGGTCATTTTAAGGCTTCTAATGAATAGCTACATCATTTTAAGCAGCAACATGACATCACATACAATGTGTGTGGTGAAAGTGCAAGTGTTCCATATGAGCCGGTGGATCACTGGAAAGATGTGCTGCCATGTCTCACTGAAGGCTATCTATGATGCCAAAGATATCTTTAATGGCGATGAGACGGGCTTCTTCTACTCCCTGATACCAGACAAGAACCTCCACATGAAAGGAGAGACCTGCCATGGTGGGAAGAGAAGTAAGGAGAGGCTTACTGTTCTCTGTATAAATGCAGATGGTTCTGAGAAGTTGAAGCCCTTGGTAATTGGCAAATATGAAAAACCAAGGTGTTTTAAACATGTTCACACATTGCCATGCAGTTACAAGAACAGGACTGCCTGGACTGCAAAGCAGACATCCATTCTTGATTTCTTCAAGAAGTGACAGGTAAACTTAAGGCAATCAACCAGTGAACTTAATGTTGTGTAGCTATTCAAAGTATTTTTGTTCTTTTAGTTAAGGTTAGACCATAAAAATTAGTTTTTAAATAATTATGTTAATGTGTTTCTTTTTCAATTTTGGCAAAACCCCCATTTTCGGTTTTTCTGGATTCTGGGTGTAATTTTTCTGATCCCCTGAAAAACCCAGAATCGAGGTTTCACTGTATTACATTCTACAATTTTTTTTTACCTTTGTTCAGAACTAGTACAATTTTTTTTCCTGTCAGAATTAAAGTTTTTAAATAATCATTAAGCTTCAGAAAACAAGCGTTGATAAAATTAAGTATGTTTACTGTAGCTGACATTTATTTCTATTTATTTGAAATGGATAAAGTATGGCTGATTATATACTAGTTTTATTTTAAAGTTCTTTTTTTCCTATAATGACAATTCCAAACGTGGCTATCTTATTATTATTTTTTTTTAATCCTCACATAGTGCAAAATATTTGTAGCTAAAACATTATTGAAATTATTAATGTCAAAATTTTATAATGAAATAAATAAGTAACCAACTAAAAACCTGATTTGATGTGTAGCTCCAAAGTTTAACTTTAATACTGAAAATTTATGATTTTGGGGATAGCCACATTCCGAACCAAGCCATCGTTTAATCTGTGTTTTTTTTTTTAACATCGTGCATTTAAATAAGCATGTGAACGGTCTTCTACTATGTATTCATGTTAATCTACAGAAATATTTCAAAGCTGCTTTTATATTTTATTTCTTTCAAACTTCACCTGAGCCTTGTGTTCTTGTGGGAAGAATATCTGTTGGGTTACTCATTCCAAGTTGATTGAAAGCTCTGAGGAAAAACTGGTACTTCGTTCCACATTGCAGACCTCCAAGAGTGTAGTTAAATTTATCTGACGACAACTTAATTTTCTCCCATTCACCAAATTCTCGCTTGTAGTTCAAGTGATATCCTGCAACAAATAAGTAGTTTAACAGCATACTGGTAAGTAATTGTAGCATAATGTTCAAGAATCTTTCAAACAAATTAAATTACAATACAAAGATTACAATAAGTTTAACCAGAAAGGAATGTACTTTTGAAAGTGAAAGTAGAAAAGTGGGATACAGCTACCTGAAAATGTTTAACCTCAAAAAAATTAACTCGAACTAGCAAGACAATTATAGGGATGATTCTGCACTACAAACCACTTCAGAAAATTTTCGGAATATAGATAGTATATTAAAACAACGTAAAGTATACAATGTTGCATAATTCGTTCGAAGTTATGTCCTTCTGTAGCTACACAGATTTGCCAACATCTGTAAAGTTGATGGACACATTACTGAAACCCATTCATTGCAACCTCCTTCAGCTGCTTTGTCACATTTGCTACGATGTCTTCAGAATCTGTGAACTGCATTCCTTTCAATGTCATTTTCGTACACGAAAACAGGTAAAAGAAAATCAGCAGGTGCCAAGTAGGAGAAATATTGAGGATGTTCTAGAGCTCTCACATTATATCAAGTGAGTTACTTCTTGACCAACAAGGACTGATGTGCAGGCACATTGTCATGTAAGAAAAAACAATTTTTTGAGTCAGTTAGAGTCATAACTCACATGCTCCAAAAAATGAAAAATTGAGATACTGTTATATTTCCATGCAGTTATCTGCGTAGAACACGATTCAGGGGTTAATTTTTCACATTTCTTACATGATGCTTGTGTAAACAGGCGACAAACTTCCCGGTTTCTGTCAAAGTCTCATGATCCACTGGATCTTGTGTGTTCTGTTGTGTACCGCTTCTCTAAGAATCACCAATCAGTATTTTCCCTCCCACTTCTTGTTGTGTAGAATAGGGTTGTGGATGAGTATTTTGCATGTGCCTTGTTATTTTTATAAATATCAGTGAATTTAGCAGCTGTAATTGAGCATTTTGTAAGCGTAATATTATGGAAGAGAACATATTACTGTTTGGAGAAAGAGGACGACCATGGAAATGTGTAGCAGCTCCAGAAATAACGAAAAGAAACCAGGCCAAATTAGCAAGGTTAATATTCTTTTCTGATTCTGCTTGGCTCCTACTGATGTATTGGTAAATTAATCAGGGCCTAATGTTTTATCACAATTGTAATATATTCAAGTTCTACATGTATATCATTGATGGTGCCGTGAATAATAATCAACTAGACAATATTGAACATATGTGCGAATTGATGGAAGCAGATATTAGTCTTGTGATATAAAGGAACATAGTAACGAAAATTTGAGTTTCAATAAAATTTACAATCAGTATTTCTTTTATAGGTTGTAAATTGAGGGGTCGACTCAAATAAGGGGAGAACCCGCTTTTCTAAGAAAATGTAGTTTTCTCGTCTCTAGAATGTTATGTCATAATTGCAATAACTCTGGCAATAGCTTGGCCCACTGGAATTTAAATTTCCACCATAAATTCTCAGACTGTTCTGAGGATACTTAATTTCCCTATTCCAAGATTTGTGACATCCTTTTCTCTGACTGGACCCCTCAATTTATACTGTACTATATTATTTTGTAAAATGTACTCAACTGAAAAATTTAATAATTGGACACTTATTCTTTTACATTGAATTTAAAACTATGCTTGAATGTTATTGTGTAATATTTCAATTTGTTACTGTCAAATCCCACATGATCCCAACTGGTCACTTTCTAAACTCACATGTTCCAAATGGAGCACTCTCAGAACACTCATGATCCAAAGGTCATTGTCAAAACTCATATGATCCATAATTTAAAGCTAAATAACTTTTACTCCCGTATAAATAAATACTATTAGAAATCTGAATAGTAGTTTTTAATCATTGCTCTTTCATTTATTAACCTTCATTGTGAAGTAAATGGGCTCCAAGTATTACAAATATGTTTTCCCTCATTTGTGAAAATTTTCATTATTGGAACATGTGAGTTATGACTCTAACAGACTCATTTGATGCTCATTTTTCTGGTTGCTTCCTTCTGATTGTATCCATTAAATTATGTAATATTTCAACATTCACTTTCTTGTCCACTGTTCGACCTTCAGGTATAAATCCATGATGAATGATACTTTGGAAATCTATAACTTTTCCAAAATGACTTTCCCTTGATCCTTGTCGAATTTAAATTTTTGTTTCAAGGGAGAGATATTTGGTGTCCATTTTGAGCACCAGCATTTCATCTGTGGGTTCTATCTCCTCGGTCAACATTTCAAAGATGCTCAATATTCTCGTCATTACATGACGTGTATGCTTCTTGATGATGGATATTTTGAAATCTGAGGTCACCTTATAAATATCACATAAACTACCTCCTGCTGGAGTAGACTGAGACGGGCAGCATTGGTGTAATGGTGATGTCATGACTGCTAGCAACAGAAAAACCACTTACAACAATTGAAGCGTTGGCTGGAACAACGTTGTAAATTACAAAATTTTCATTCGGCGTGTTTCCATGTAATAATGTTGTATGTCATGTTACTTTGCTATACTCCTTGGCTTGCAGCTGTCCATCAATGCAGTACGTGAAATTTGTCCACTCAAAAGTTTGCTACCCTCATAAGAACAACGTTGTACGCGTACACATTTTTGCTGCTCCTGTCAATTTTATCAAATGTAACTTATAACATTGTCCCAGCCAACGCTTCAATTATTGTGAACAGTAGACGCCAATTCCGGAAACATCTGAAGCTGCCTCGTGTATGGAGAAGGTATCAATCTGTAGGTAATAATTCAAAATCCAACCAATAAAAAGATTTCCCACAGCACCCAAACTTCTACATCCACTTAACTTTCAATATGATTGACCTATGTTATCAGCCAAACTGTGAGCTGTTCTTGCTCGTCCTTGACCAATGGCATGTTTTATTTTGAGAAACTGACACTAGACCTATTATACGGCACAACTGGACCCAAAATGTCAACTACCTTGTCATATGTGTGCTGTGTATATTGTGTACGTAGATACTAAACACGTTGTGACACTCATCAAATGCAGCAAGAATGAGTTAATCTATGTTTCATTAGTAGTCCCTGCACAAGAGTTTAGTTAATCTCACATTAATTTTTATTTATTTTCTGTTTTTTTTTTTAGTTGGTTATTTAACGATGCTGTATCAACTACAGGGTTATTTAGCGTTGATGAGATTGGTGATAGCAAGATGGTATTTGGCGAGATGAGGCCGAGGATTTGCCATTGATTACCTGGCATTCACCTTATGGTTGGGTACAACCTCGGAAAAAATCCAACCAGGTAATCAACCCAAGCAGGGATCGAACCCGCACCCGAGCACAACTTCAGACCGACAGGAAAGCGCCTTAACTGACTGAGCCACGCCGGTGGCTTTCTTTCTTTGTGGTGAGGACTGATTTTATCCCAGAAGTTATGTTAACAGCCAAAATACTTAAATCTGGATTTAAGAAAATCCTCATGAGATATTGGGAACCACTCTTTATGTTAAAAAAAACTCAGGGCCCGATGTGCAGTCAATGAAGAAATGATAAACACTTAATCTAAGGCAGGAGCGGCAAAGGCTCTGGAACTCACAAGCGACTTTACGATGTGTGCTAACCAGAAGGGTTGTTTATGTATTTTGTGCTGAGAGCGATGAAGGGATGAGTGTACAGAGCAAGGGTTGAACAATTGTGGTGATGTGCTATATGTGTCAGAATTCAGGAATAACTTCATTATTATAAAGAATCTCAATAAATAAACAAGTTGTGTCCCATTTGATTCATTTGCAGTACCAGTATCAATGTAGCAGAAATAAACCTGTCTGTACGTGTAAAATTAATTTATTCTTCCAAATATATATTTTATTTCGAAAAATATATAGTATCAACAGCATGTTACTTAAGGAAATGTAATGAAATCAACCTGGCAAACGAAATTATGGAACTACAAGAATTTATCGTTTTTTATCAACAGAATATAACAAGGCCAATAATTCTTAAATTGATTTGCACACTGCTTAAGACAAAATTTACTAAAAGAATAGGATTATATTATATAACACACTTGTTTAATTAAAACAATTCATGACAATTTTCTCTTCTCCATTTTGATTTTAGCAGGATGCCATACAAACTTCTATTTTCATGGACACTTCAGACATATGTATTCTACTGTATTATAAAACAATTGCTTTTATCTCTTCGAACAGTATAACAAGACCTGTGTATCTTCAAAACTTATTCCCTGTAAGAAGATGTTTTCTTGTTCTTCTTCTTCTTCTTTGGTACTACGGCCCTTATAGTCTAGCCTTGGCCTCCCTTAGGATTTTGTTCCACTCCTGCCTAATCACAGCCTTCTGCCTCCATCTTCTCACTCCTAAAGTCCTTAGATCATCCTCTACTCCATCCAACCATCTTAGTTTCTGTCTGTCAATATTGTGTCTACCTTCGGTTTTGAATTTAAAATCTTTTTGGATATTCTGCTATCATCCATCCTGATTACATGTCCCAACCATTCCAATCTATGGGTTTTAATTTCAACTACAATATCTGGAAATCTATATTGAACAGAAGTTTTCTTTGTTTCCTCAACTAATTTCGCAATATTTGGATTAAGAGATTATTTTGATGCTGCAAGCCACAAAACAGCTTTTAATCTTGTATCCTTTGCTCTCAGTCTTGGCTTCATACACTTCACTGTAGAGAAAAACTGTTCAAAAGCATATGTACTTCAAACATGTATAGTACATAGGCTGCAAATTTACATAGTGTCATTTTAAATGATGTTTTCTGGACATCACGTGTTTTTTACATCTTATACATTGGGCAACACCCCTATTTGCACCCCTAAAAAAGAATGTCACCCTCCAGGTGGGGTTAAAATGGTCTAAAGATTTATACTTTTCTCCTTTCATGCACTGTTTGCTTGATTTTCATTCACTCATTAGGTGCACTTGATATCAGTGAAGATCTTATGAGCAGTGATGGATGACTACTGCCCTCTATGTGCAACTTGCTCATACGAGCACCTGTTGCTATAGCTGGTCTAAGGTATGATGTTTTGGACTGGAGGTATGGAATGTCTGCTGGTTCCAGTCCTCATGGTTGAAGAATGGAATTTCAGCCAGATTATGGAATCAGTGCCCACCTAGCATCATCATGAATTTGGGAAGCTACAGTGAGTAGTGGGAAATTCTATTTCATAAGCCAGCTATAACGGCTGGAGTGATTATCGTGTAAACCACACATTACCCTCATGCTGGTTAGATCATTCAAAATAAGAAAGACTTTGATACAGTTTCTTAATTAGCAAACAATACTCTATAAAATACCTCCGAATGAGGTCCTGGCTGATATGTACATCTATTATCAGGCAGTACACCTCACTTGATGATATGTCATAGGAGGAACAATTGTTTGTGTATACATCTGAGGTCTGATTAGTGTAATATGTAGTTAGTCTGCAGTGTATGCAATGGAGGTGGAAAAGAACTGGTCACCCTACCCCATTATCTCCTGGCTTAGTTGTCTCACAAGTGGTACCCTGTTGGTATCACTTGTGAGGTTCAGACCTGTCTTCGAACAGTTGACTAAACAACAACTCTGTAAAAAGCACTATTTTGTTTGTATTCATCAAAACACATGCTGAATGGTCTATTCTGGCATGACAGCCTATAGTTGATCACCCAACTGTTGGCATCATGTCCACAGAAATTAATCGTTTCAAGCATCTGTTGAAAATAACAGGTACATACACTTAATCGTAAGAATGTTATGTTTTATTTAACGACGCTCGCAACTGCAGACGTTATATCAGCGTCGCCGGATGTGCCGGAATTTTGTCCCGCAGGAGTTCTTTTACATGCCAGTAAATCTACTGACATGAGCCTGTCGCATTTAAGCACACTTAAATGCCATCGACCTGGCCCGGGGTTAATCGTAAGAGTGGGTTACAATTTACTACAATACAGCTCTAGATTACAGCAGAAAGCTGATGTGTGGCAGACTTCAGCCAGTTATGGACTCAGCAAAAAATATGGTGTAGCAATGTACGAACTAATAAATGCATCTGGGTGGCAAGCTTGCTTGATAAAACTCCTAAAATGTGTGAGAGTTGGATTCTTTTAAATAAATACAACTTTACTTTTATTTATTAATAATAGTTTCACAGTCGAAGAGATTATTCTGTAAATACCTTGAATAGTGTTACCCAATGACTGGCCTGGCTTCCACTGTAATGTAATGCTGGATGTTGTTGAAGATGCTACACTGAATAAGTAGGGAGTAGACGGAACTGAAACACGAACATAATCATAACAACAGTACTGACAAGTAAAAATTATGATAATATTTACTATTCTTGCTCATTATATAACTTATTCAAGATGTATTATGAACGCTATAAAAACAACAATTCAAATAAACAAATACAATATAATATTGAAAGTGTTTCCTGAGATGCGACTTATCTGTGCTTATCTGCAACTATGCCTCCTTTTCTGTCTTTAGGTGGTTAAGTAATGATGATAAGGTGGTAGTAATGTGATGGTTAAATGGTGGCAATTCTTAGTTGGTGGTCGTAACAGTGGGTATTGTGATGGTTGAATGGTGGTGGTGGTGGTGGTGGTGGTAGTGGTGGTGGTGATGGTTGTTAGATGATGATGGTAGTGGTGTTCATTGGTGTCAGTGGTTAGGTTGTACTGAAGGTGGTGATGATGGTTATGGTGGTGGTTAACTTGTAATGGTTGAAGTCAACATATTTTCACACACAAAATTGTAAAACTTAAAATACCTGCATAACAGAGTACTTACTAAACTTTATATCAGCACTAGCTAAAAGTACCCTGCACTGCCCGGGTTTTCCTTTTTGCTTCTGACTTAAGGAGATTTCGGCAACTCAAGTATAGAAAACCAAAACCAATTACTGTCTTTACTAAGCTTTCCTCATCCCTAAAGATGAATCTCTACATAGCGTCACTTACATGAATTAATGACCTTAGCAAAACCGCCTCCCAATATAATCACAATTTAAAACAGCTGAAGATCAGCACCGAAAAGAAAAGATGTCATCATGTGCCTTACTTTTTTGTTTTTAATTAGCTTTATCTTGTAGTTTAGCTAAATGAAAACATCCCCTTGGTCCCTTTACATTCATTTAGCATAGACGCAATGTTCTATATTGATCTAAAGCTGTGCTGACACAATTTTTAATGTAATTTCCTGTCTATGTGTCCTTTTGCTTGATGTTTAAAGACAGTTGATGATAAATAGGGAATTTTCTTGTTCCCAGTCAGAACCCCTCGGGATATCATGGTGAGTTAAAATTTACCTCTTTATTGGTTGTATCAAAGAATCAATATGTAAATAAATATATGCTCGCTTATGTCATATGACATGTTTCTTAAATATGACTTGAAAAATAACGTCTTACAAATACTCGTACATAATACTATATATTAATGTGTGTGTATGTATGTATGTATGTATGTATGTATGTATGTATGCATGTATGTATTAGCAATGCAATTGTGTATATAATATAATATAATATAATATAATATAATATAATATAATATAATATAATATAATATAATATAATATAATATAATAGGTACAGTACCAGTATGTAATGTAAAATATGTAATGTAATACAGCAACACACAAGAATACGTTTGTATAAAAACTTAGCTAGACCTGTGCTATGTTACTGAAGTGAAGCGTGGACAAGGGGAAGTATGGCTATCAGCAGAATAACGGCCTGTGAAATGAAATTTATGACAGCAACACTAGGATATAGCCACTTTGACCCCAAAAGAAATGAGGATATCATGCAAGAACTTCAATTGCAACCAGTCTAACAGTTTGTAAACAAGTATCAGCTGCAGTGAAAACACCATGTCCAACAAATGAATCGTAATACACTTCCAAAAGGCATGCTTCAATACCTTCACCAAGGGAAGAGATCTTTACGCCATCCCAAAAAAAAAAAAAAAAAAAGAGGTGGAATGACAATGACTCACTCAGACCATAATGAGTCTTGGCCCTTATACTTGTTTGGATGATGATGATAAGGTAATATAATACAATATAATATATAAGATTGCAATGACTACAGCTACTCAGCAATAAAATAACATAAGATAAAATAAAGGCAAAAGTATGCCTAACTATAAATAGAGTGTAAATTATAAATAAGCCTACGATTACAAATAAAGCCTAAATTATAAAATAATATCTACTATAAAGCATACCTAAACAAAAGTGAAACTAAGTCACAGGTAAACCTATTTATATTAGCTCAACCACTGTCAACTTAGGTATTAAAAGTCACCTTAATTAATTACATGTTCACTTAATAAATTAGAAAGATGAGTGGAACGGAGAAAAATTCTCTCCAGTACCGGGATTTGAACCCGGGTTTTCAGCTCTATGTGCTGATGCTCTATCCACTAAGCCACACCGGATTCCCATCCCGATGTGAAATCAAATCCTCTCAGTTTAAGTTCTGCTGCTTGGGTTCCCTTTAGTGGCCTACCCTCATGCACTGCGTCATAGATGTATGACAGTGGCACAATGTCAACACATGTGCAGAAGTGCACTCATTAAGAGTGACTAAGTAGCCGGGATCCGACGGAATAAGTGCCGTCTTAAATCACCAATTGATTATTTTTCGCATATCATATATTATTATGATGTACCGAAGTACATATGATATTTCCGTGCAAATATTCTGCGTTATCACATAATAAAAGACGAGTGGAATGGGAAAAATTCTCTCTGGCACTGGGATTTGAACCCAGGTTTTCAGCTCTATGTGCTGACGCTCTATCCACTAAGCCACACCGGATTCCCATCCCGATGTGAAATCAAATCCTCTCAGTTTGTTCTGCCGCTTGGGTTCCCTTTAGTGGCCTATCCTCATGCACTGCGTCATAGACGTATGACAGTGGCACAATATCCACACATGTGCAGAGGTGCACTCATTAAGAGTGACTAAGTGGCCGGGATCCGACGGATTAAGCGCCGTCTTAAATCACCAAGTGATTATTTTTCGCATATCATATATTATTATGATGCACTGAAGTACATATGATATTTCCGTGCAGATATTCTGCGTCATCATATGATGAAAGATGAGTGGAATGGAGAAAAATTCTCTCCGGCACCGGTACAATATAGACCTTATGTGCAGGGTCGCATATTTGTCACTTTCGCTAGTTTGCCAGAGGAGTTTGTTTTCTGCATTTAAAATTCATAATATCATATGTATGATCAGCCCAACATACATAAAGTACTTGCTTTATATCAGTAAGTACCCATTGATTGTAAGAGAAAAATAGGTATTCATGATTTGATTCTAATTTGCACAAAATTACGAACTTACACTTTTATTTAAAGTTTGATATTACTGCTTTTAATTCTATTACATTTGTTATTACACAAGGATTAGTGATTGAAAATAAGATATACAGTATATTCATAATTATGTCCAACTGAACATTATAGCATTATGGTACTGAAAAAAATTTGTAGAAGTTTATACTATAATGTACAGTTGCAGTGATCTTGGCCTTACTTATCATGTAGCCTACTGAAAATGAAATCGAATTTACTTCATTGGTATACTGTAAAGTCTGACGTATTATGTCAGGGTTAACATCAATGTATCATCTTCTCTGCTTCCTATATACTGTATTTCATATTACTTGGAACAAAAATTACTTTATTTCAATTTCAACACTACTTACGTCCTCTATTCCGGCTCTCTGTGAAGAAATAAGAAAATGTATAAAAAAGACTGTACACAAAGTATGTTCAGTAACCTCTTAAGTATTCCATCTACACTTAAAAGAATGTGTTTTACGTAAGTGCACCAATGTCGTAAGAGATAACGAATCTTGTTGATCATTTAATTGCAGACTTTCAAGTGTTAAAAATTATTGTTATTATTATTTTTAATACCTCTAGAAAAAAGTATGTTAGCAGATATCAAATTCTATGTAAATAAATGAAATTGATCATTCAGTTATTAACTTCTAGGATTTCAAGTGTTATAAATTATTGTTAGCAATAGTTTCAACTCAAAGAGTGATTTATACCATGTTCCAACAATGCTAGAGACTGCCTAATAGGCAAAACTATAACACTGCTAGAGAGAAGTTTGAATATATTCACATTACATTTTAGTTAAAATTCTGTAACTGTACGACCACATTCACAATAAAGTCTAGGAAACATTCCATTAAATGTGACCATTTACAATACATCTATGTAGACATAACAATAACACTCCAGAATTAGAAGCAGAGTGACTACAAGCTTTGAAGTTTAAATCTGCGTGAAAATGAACAATTCAGTCAATCGCTAGACAGAACTGACGTGGTAATGGAAGATAAAACATGATCTGAAAAACAGGATAAACCTATAATCGCATTTTCCAGCATTACTGTCATCTTCAAAGGTTTAATATCCTTATGCATCAAAGAATTCAATCAACATGAACTTTCTCTTTGATGGTTTCTTGAAGATTTTCTTCGAAGACAGTTATCCATGGCCTCTCCACTCAGCACTTTGTCATTTGGTTTGTGGGTCATCATTACAGTCCATTCAACCATAGATGAGCATGGACAACACGTGCACAAATGTATTCTTTCTCAACTCCGCTAGGCCAAATGGAAACAAGTGGAACTTTCAAAACTTGCTCGCCCAACCTGTGCCTTTGTCTGTATGATCTACAGCAATATGTTGCATGGAACAATTCTCACGTAAAGAAATTCAGATCATTAACTTTTGGGGCAAAGGGTGTACAAGGAACTGAGCAGCACTGGAAAACCTGCTTATAATATCAGTACAAATACTCAAATTTCGTTGCACAAAATGTAAGCGAAACTTAGTGTTTTTCAAAAACACACAACTGATTGAATCAATTCAAAATATTATTTTAGAGCCAAAAGAATTGGTTATTCCTAGAGGACTACACATTTCCCATCCTGTACGTTCAATTTTTTTCTATGTAAACAGCATTTATCTAAATGCCTACACTTGAAACCTTTGTAATTGTCACATGGGAGAGAGACATTGGCCATAACTACAATTTATTTTAATACCTAGCAACAACGTAATTGTAAGAATCCTGCATGCCAGTTTCACCAAGTTTTTTAAGTCAGCACAAATGACTTGTCAACAAACGGATCTTTTAATTTTAACGAGATCTTTAAAAGTTGTCTGTTTCGCCATGCCTCACTTCTGTAAAATTAACGTGCGTTTAGTAACGTGAAGATTTCGTACTTGAATCCTGCATGCTATATTTATGATATGACCACGGCTTCGAAATCGCGAATTTCATTTGTTACATATAAGCACAGCTGACTATGTTTTGTTTGGTATGAGGAAACAATGATAGGCAAACGGGTAAGAGGCAGTAATTTCATGAACATCTAAAAGTTCTTAGTTCTTGATATTCTTCCTAAATATAGCATGTTGTCATACCGTAATTAAAAACAAAACGACAGAATAACGTTAAAAAAGAAGAGATTTGGGTACAGTAACATATGTAAATAGGAGAAATGTAGATTGTAAACTCAAAAGTAAATCCAAGAAGAAATTTGCGAACGATAAGGTGACAGTTTTAGAACTGATGTACAATTATATACATAGAACTTTCAGCATTTGTTCTTAGGCCTAACTTTAGGATGGGAAAGTGTCTCTTCTATAAATTGCATACTACTTTTCCACTGTAGCCTATATCATGCAGATTTATGTAGGTATCCTGTAACAATTCTTTCCTGCTTGTGTGGCAGGATTCACGAGAGGTGTCATTAAATTGGATTTTAAGGGGTATTCATTGTCTCCTAAAAGTAAACCTCTTTGCACCCTTTCCATTTCAAAAGGCATCCTCCTCTTACATGTTTGGAATGTTATGCTATCGTGTACTGACTCTGCCTATTTACAATGTCGCTAGAACTAGCACTGGGGTAGTTCTGGTAATTTCGGAAGTGAACATGGTTTTTTTTTTTTTTTTGTGGAGATGCAATTGAACATATATGCAAGGCATAACAAAATCCTAAACTAGCTAGTTAGCCACAATTTCTCTATGCGGAGTTTTGAATATGAAATTCTTTCAATATTGAATGAAAAATAGGATCTCCTATTGTAGAATCTTTCATCCATGTTACTGCCAGGAGATACGATTGGAACATGTACACAATCTATCGTGTCAATGACAACAGAAAATTTATGGTAGCTATAGGCCTATTATAAAAATAATGAATGTATTGTGGTCGTAATGTTGACAGTATGTCTGATATTTTATTCACATAGCTAGACAATACAGCTTTTGACACCATGTTCATATCACCAAATACTATTTTAAAACATCTTGTAACATAAAATCTTAAAGCGAGAAAAATCTGTTGAAGAAGTGTTAAGTGGGTCATTGGGTCATTCCTATCTGTCATATTCTAACCTATATTCACTTTCTTCTATAATTATTCTTACTCTTAATGTGTAGCTTTTGTGGAATTCTTTATCACTTAAATCTTCAAAATCATTATTCCAAATGTTATTACCACATATAAGTTTGCCATTATGTTAAAAGTTTAAATAAAGAATTTCAGCATTGAATACATCCACCATTTTGTTGACTTTTTAACACATTGTTACTGTTTTAACGCGACGAATAGAGCCTAATAAGTTAACAATGAATTTAAAGATGTGTTAGCAATAACAGTGCTTGGTGAAACACAAAAACTTACTAATGTACCATTAAATTATTTAACAAGACATTATAATGATAATGAGGGTTGATGAAACCGGCCATTAGTATCATAAAACCAATATGTAAATTATTCACAAAATACAGAAGTTTAAGTATCTGTAAATTGTTTTATTGTAACTACAATGATATTACTTTCATTACGGGCTTAAGAAACTGGTACATCAAATTTACTCATAACAAAAACACGTTTGAATATCTGTTTCTCACAAACCATAGGAGATGGATGGTCTCCAGTGGTAGCTGAATGGTTAGCACTTCAACCTGTCATGCAAGCAGCCTGGGCTCGATTGCCATTCAGAGCTGGGATTTTTAATTGAAAAATCCATAGTAAAACTTGTGGCGAACAAGGTTACATTTGGGCGTTTTCTTGAGGTTCTTCAATTACCCCATATACATTATTCCGTCAACATCCCTCCAATTCATCATAATTCCATAGCATTCCTCGAACACTGACTGGCGATGCAAGGAGGGAATTGGTCTAGGAACAAGTAGGGTTGCCTGTTTGAAACCTGAGTACACAGGGAATCTTTGAGCGTCCATTTTTTTTTGCAGTGGAAAACACTCTATTTTCATGGGAATATGTGACCTTTCTTCTGGTGAATTTTATTTGTCTCATGAGTTCAGAAGTTAACATAAATTGAACATTTTTAAATGTTGTACAGAAATGTTATTAGTAATTTGGTTCACTATGTGTTACTCTGTTCCATCTATTCTTCATTTGGAGCACCCATTTAAATATATTCTAAATGATAATGTACCATGGCATCATAAGCAAGTGTATGCGGGGGCTCTGTAAATGAGAGAACATTTTACATTTTGTTTTACAAGTCACAAACATATGACTGTTCACACAATTTCTTTTCACCTCATACCATAGGGTTTAAATAAGATTTTTCAAACGTCAAAATGTGATTTTTTATTACAATTTGTTATGGTCATGTATGTGACCAACCAGATTTGTGACTGAGGAGTGATGTAACTTATGTAACATTGTAATTTTTTTAGTTGGTTATTTAATGACGTTGTATCAACTACTAGGTTATTTAATGTCGATGAGATTGGTGATAGTGAGATGGTATTTGGCGAGATGAGACCGAGAATTCGCCACAGATTACCTGACATTCGCCTTACAGTTGGAGAAAACCTCGAAAGAAACCCAATCAGGTAACCGAGCACAGGCAAGTATCTCAACTAACCGAGCTACACTGGTGGCTGACAATGTAATTAATTGCAGATGCTTATACTAGACAGCACTGTGTTACTAGTTTCTAATACTTTCATTGGATATCACCAGTAGTAAATTCCTGTTCATAGAACATGGTGTCTGTAGAAGCTAGGTAGTGGAGTTCAACCGATATCAACAAACATCTATGTTTAATCTAAAAGTTTCTAACATCAAACATGGACAATGATCGGGAAACAAAGAAGGCAGCCACTCAGACAAGGTATTACCAGAAAAAAAAAAAGTAATGAAAGTTTTAAGGAAAAGGAAAAACGACAGAAAATTATACAGCAGACAAAAGCATCAACTAGGCCTATGACAAAAAAAATGAAAAGAAGAAACAAACTGTGTCAGCTAGAGGACAACAGAGGAAATGTAGACCAAAAAGAAGAATAACAAAACTAGTTCAACTGAGTTACCAGGTCCTTTCATGTCTCTGTTCCTCAAGCTTCAACTTACAGGATTCCACAAACTCGATAAGGCAGTGAAGACAACTCTGAAAACTTTGCCAACATCACCACGTAAGTGATTAGCAGTTGTGACTAGTGTGATGAAAAAAATGGGTTTAATACCACAAATGGAGAATAAATCTAGTGGTACCAACAATAATCAACATAGGGAATTAGTGGAAACATTCTTGTGTCGAGCAGATATTTTATATAATGCTCCAGGTATGCATGATGAGATGACTCTATGGAAAAATGGAGTTAGAAAACGTGTCCGCAAATATTATCTTACACTGGCCACCCTACCCCAATATCTCCTGGCCTAGTTGCCTCATAAGTGGTGCTTTGTTGGTATCACTTGTGAGGTTCAGACCTGTCTTCGGACACTTGAATAAACAACAACAGTACACATGAAAGAAGCACAACATGCTTTGTTCAAAGCAGAGAATCAATCCTCATGTGAATATTGGATAATCTAAGTTTTGCAATCTTAGATCACAAAATGTTCTTCTGATTGAAGACACTCCTAGTGAACATTGCAACTGTACTTAACTGTTAACTGTTCGTCATTCACTCATATGAAGCCAGATGAACAGACGAGGATGTCAACAAGCGATTGAGGAAGAAACGAGAGACTTGCACTAAAATAATGATGATGGCATCAGGTAGACAGGGGAGAAAAGAAGGACGGCATACAAGGGGTGAGAAAAGCAATAAGAGTTCAGTGAATCCAGTTGGAAGAACAAATATGGGTCAGCAATTACAAAAGGGATCAAGAGATGAAGAAGAAACTAAGATAAGAAGTCAAAATTCTGCAAGAACTGGAAGGGATGAAGTAGCATTAGTGACACCAAATAGAGGTACGTCAGTGGGAAGAAGGAGGGGACAGAAAAGTTATAACTTAAGAGATTGGTGCATGAGTGACAAAACATAGGAAAGTGATAAAGTGAAAATAGTATGCATGAGTAACAAAACTTAGCAAAGTGATAAAGTGAAAATGGTAATGGTGACAGAAAAGATGGTAAGGCAAGGGAATAATAGTAAAAAAGGATAAGATACAAGTAATAACCAGGGAGTGATAAAGGTTTAAAAAAAAAAAAAAAAAAGGTAAAGGTATCCACATAACATGCCATGAAGGCACTTGAGGGGCATGGAGGTAGAGCCCCATGCTTTCCATGACCTCAGCACTAGAATGAAGTGGTGTGGTTGGCACCACGCTCTGACCACCATTTACCCCCGGGAAAGACCCGGTACTCAATTTTATAGGAGGCTGAGTGAACCTCGGGGCCGTTCTGAAAGTTTGGCAATGAGAAAAAATCCTGTCACCACCTGGGATCGAACCCCGGACCTTCCAGTCCGTAGCCAGCTGCTCTACCAACTGAACTACCCGGCCGCCATGATAATAAGTAGTGATACAAATATAATAAAGAAAGTAGGAATGGAAATGTAATGAAACTGTAGAAACTACTTCGTCTGAAAATATACAGAGGAGATTAATGGGAATAAGTGGTCAGTGAACGTTAGTGATTTAAGTGAATAAATAAGTTGACAATTATGGAAGAGTTCAACTTAATGTAAACAATGTTGGGAACAATTAATAAGGAATTGAGAGAAGTGATTTTTTAGTTAAATGAGAATAGCAATAACAAGATAGATAACTGTGAAAGGGAGGGTAGCTTAAGTAAAAAAAGAAGGGAGGGAAACAGAGGTGAGTGACATGATAGAAAAGTGATCAGGGTTATTTATATGGAATAGCCGGATGTTTAAAAAAGCGTAAGCAGAATATGTATCCAAGGGAGTGATGGCATTTTATACAGAAATGTGATGGGTCATCATGACCAATGTAAGTAAGCTGATGGAATAAATAGGCCTATATCATATGAAGCCAGTTGTGTAAACCAATTTACCGACAGAGTCACAGTGCACCATAAGAGGCTGATCTATACTACACCTGCGATGTGATGAGATATATGATATATGAGATGAGATATGATATATGTGATATGAGAGATATGAGATATGAGATAAGATGAGATGAGATATGAGAGATAAGAGATATGAGGTGAGATAATGGAAATTTGTTGGGATGCCACAGGGGAACCTCTGAGCTCCCGAAGAAAACCTCTGTGTAACCTGGACCACGGAGTTGCCCAACACAAGCTATAAATTGGGAGTAGGCCAGGGATCGAACCTGGGTTCACAGGATTACAAGTCTAGTGCTCTAGCCACTAGACCACCGTGATGTAGCAGTGCAAATGTAAAATGCATGAAAACTATACATTGTTATTGAAGGGGTTAGGAATTGTATACAACAATGATTTCTGGAATAAGATATTGATGTATTTCTAACTCAGAATCAGACTGTTGGAAAATGGAATGTATTAAACGCAATAGTGGACAGCTGCTTCAAAAATTTATTGCAGAAAAAGGGTTAAGTAATGCAGCAGGTGTACAACAACATGAATGGGTGATGACAGAAAACAAACGACTGTGTAAAGAATCTCACGAAGTGTGCATAGAAGAATTGATTGACAAGATTCTATCAGACTTTAAAAGTTTCCAGCAACATGCATACACGAAACGAATCCAAGCTGCAGCATTTCAATCAGACATACAGTAAAGTGATACTGTTGTATTGCAAGTATATTTTTCCATTAATTACTCGTGTGAATGGCAAGTTGGAATACAATCAGCACTTTGGAGTAGACAGAGCGTAACTTTATTCACAGCTGCTGTTTTTAAGACAAAAGACAAAATGTTCTCTAATTGTGAGTGATACAAAGGATAAATCAAAGCTGTCTGTATCTGCCTTCATTTTGAAACTCACTTAAGATATAGTTTCAAGCCAATAACAAAAACTGATAACACTGGTCAACAGTCATTTTGCGTCAGACATAAACTAACAAATTCTTACTAATTTCGACCTCCTGAAATCAAAATTAACAAGCAAAATGTTCCATCAGTTCGGGTTTTGGAGATGCATAATGTAATTAATTTTTTATGCATTTTATTTAAAAAATCACCGCATTTCTTGTGTAACTATTTTGTTTTACAAATGTGACGATCCATTATGTAAAAACAATATTAGTATAAGTAGGTCACCATGTTATAAGCACTTGTAGAAATGGAAATTATTTTATTGTCCTTTTACGAGTCTATTTGGAGGGGGTGAAACAGGTTCGCGGTATGACTTCGCTTGAGTTTACCTGATTTTACTTGAGATGTGTATTTCTTTCACTGTGAGCTATAATGACATTACTGTAGTTTATATTTTCCAATAGACCACCCTGTGAAAACCATTTCTAGAAGCGGAAATTTGTTTTATTGCCCTTTTCGGTTCCATTTGGAGAGGGAGAAACAGGTTTGCCGTATGAAATCACTTCAGTTTACCAGAAGATTTCCGTGGTGTTAGTATTCTGTGTAAGACGTATTTCTTTAATTTGTGCTTTAATATGATATTCAAGGTAAGAATGGTTTGTATGTGCGGATTTGAAGGTTGTAGCATTGCTTCTTGGAATGCAATTAGATTATACAAAATTTTGCTGCTTTCTGTGTGAATGGGACAGTCACGCTCGAGATAAGCATTATAAAATAAAAGTATGGTCAACACGACAATCACTAGAGCCAGGGAAGAAAAATATTATATATCAAATCCTTGTACCTCTACGTAAAGTAATTTTTCTCTCTTTATACATTAAGTTAGGGTTAATGAATTTTCTTAAAGGGATGAATCATGAAACAAACATTTAAATATATGCAGGAACAATTTCCTGCTATTAGTGACTCAAAAATAAAAGACGGAGTTTTCAATGGACCACAACTCTAAGAAATAATGGAGAATCATTTCGAATCTTTGTTGGAAGGAAAAGAGAGAGCCACCTGGATTGCATTCAAGGAGGTTGTATTAAATTTCCTGGGTAATCGTAAAAGTGAGAACTATGAAGAACTAGTGTAAAATTTACTTTTGGCATAAGAAACTATGGGTTGTAACACATCCCTGAAAATTCACTTACTTCACATCCATCTTAACTTTTCCCCCCCGAGAATTGTGGCGATTTCAGTGATGAGCATGGTGGGCGCTTTCATCAAGAAATTTCAACTACAGAAAAAGATACCAAGGACAGTGCAGTGCCAATATGCTAGCAGACTATTGTTGGACATTAGTTCGTGTTGTACCTGATGCCCAGTATAAAAGAAAATGCAGAAAAAGAAAGCTGTATTCTTCTGAACAGTGAGTATTTAACCTTACTGTCATTATATGAAGCAGTATTTTGAATACATATAAATTCGAAAATTTCTCAAAATCCGTAACCAACAACTGTTTTTTATTGTCATATTCGTATTCAGGAGGTTCAAATTATATAAAAAACATATATCACATGCCCAGCGCAAAAATAAAGTTAAAATTTGTTACACAGTGTAATCTGAAGTGATAGTCCATCAGGTGAATTTAAAAACAAGCTCATTTGCTACTTACTAAGCATAGTAACCAGATCATAAAGATTTTCAAGGCTTGAATGGAAGTATTCTACATTGTTCCCTGGGAAAGTGGTCGTGGATGGTGTGGGTGGTGGTGCAAAGTTTTGATTTTATGCAGAAGTTATGGAAAGAAAAGTCATTGTGCAAAATGCAGCTGACTTTTCTGCAGTAGCTGCGAAAGTGATTCCTAATGTGTCTGTAATTCCGAGGATGCAGGAAAATATAGGTAAAGTACAGATTGAATGAAATCTGGCTAAAGATGTTGCAGATATTAACAAGGCATATATAGTCAGAAGTTCTAATAACCATGTAATATCTATTTAGCAGTAAACAGTCCATTACTACAAGCTTGTTATTGAGAATAGGGAGTCATTCTGTCATTGTGAAGACAGTGCACATGTCGCAGATAATACACTCCCATCATCAACTACTATAGAACAGAGTTCTAAAATTTCACCTGGCACATTTTTACTTGTGAAAGTATTCAGTAAGAAAACTGAAGCCACTCATTGCACAAGCATCTTCTGTGGACAACTCTAATGTCAGAGTAGTTTTTATTAAGAAACAATCTGAACTTAACTTCATATATGAAGATGTTAATGATAATGATAATGATAATAACAATAATAATAATAATGATAATAATAATAATAATAATAATAATAATAATAATAATAATAATAATAATAGCAACTGTGCACAATGTGTATGGTTTTCTATACTTATTGACACAGCTGTGTCAGCGTTTCTTGTCTATGTGTATAGTGCATCGCATGATATCTTTCACACTTTTGGTCACATCGTTTACACACACACTTGGCACTTGGTTCATGAAAACCTACAGTTCTGCACATTTTATGGTGAAAGCCATGTACGGCGAACCTGGTGACTGTATATCTCAGCTTGTAGCCCCCACGTGTCCATTCTCGGTCAATCATCGCTTCAGTCATGTAGAACTCATTCCATATCATGATTTTCTTGGTCCACAGTTCCTGTAGGAGCTCCTCGTAGCTTGTCGTGGAGGGTAGTAGGAGTTTGGTCCTCAAGTCTTCTATTAGGAACGTCTCCCTTGCCATGATGTAGACTAGCTGGGATGGTGTGTATTTTGACAGCTGTAGGACCCGTTTAAGGTATCTGGCCTTCAGGTTCTCTAGTTCCTACAGTTGTCTTTTGGTGAGGATGGCACTACCATACAACTGGATTATATTATTCAAACTCTACCAACATCCATAATTAATAATAATGGAATTGTGGTATTTTCACACTCAATTATCTGAGTCCATACAATGTCACATACGTGACGACCTGTCTTCTTCTGATTTAAGGGTATTAAATTACAGCACTTGGGCATAAAAGACACATTATGCAACTCATAATCTAGAAGTGAATCCAGAAGACCGCAATGCAACAGCCAGCCTTGCAATACTACTAGGTTTAATATCCTGAAAGTGATGACCTTTCACAAATATGACAGAAAATTGTATTGCATTTAGGGTTGCCCACTTTTTTTTAAGAAAATATGGGAGACTAAGGAATCGACAAAATTTCACATAGAAAATTAAAAAATTATTCGGTTCAGTGACTAGAAAACAACTTTATTCTACACTTCGGTAGCTAGGTTTAAATTAAAAGTAGGCTATTTTGAAAAAGATTTTTGTCTCACGTAATAGTTGAATTAGACTACAGTTTGCAGCCCTGGTTTGATTAGATGTGTCATGCTCCTGTTTCGAACATCTGCCC
Source organism: Periplaneta americana (assembly GCF_040183065.1). Taxonomy (NCBI): domain Eukaryota; kingdom Metazoa; phylum Arthropoda; class Insecta; order Blattodea; family Blattidae; genus Periplaneta; species Periplaneta americana. The sequence goes on from NC_091126.1 coordinate 134,504,550, forward strand.
AATTATTGTTCATGTGATAATATATCCTCTTTGTATGAGCATTACTACTTGGTAAGCTTAGAACAACACTAGCCAGTTTTTTCCAAATTTATAACATTAACATTGTTTGATTTCAAGCAGTGAACACTAAAATCCATTTCTGGCAAACATTACCTTCTACAAAGGCTGCACATTTTAATGCCTATCTTGAACAACAAAATTTATCATATAAATCGTCATTCACGGCAAAATCAAATGTTTAGAATGAAAATTTTGATATTATGCAAAAATAAGGGAGAAAAATGCTCGAAGAGAAGAATAATATGGGAGCCAGGAGTCTGTTAAAAATTAAGGGCAAATACAGGAGATCTCAGGAAATATGGGAGGGTTGGCAATCCTAATTGCATTCCATAATTATAATATAATTATGTACTTTTGTTTAGTGGTGTTTGTTTGTTAGTCATTCACTAATTAAAAAAATCACAATATGTTTTTAATATATGATTCACAGAGTTGTGAAGAATAAGGAATATATGTCAATTGTTACTTCTATTTTTTGTCACATACTTAATCATTAAAAAAAAAGACATTTAACATTCTCAGAAAATGTGTTGCCAGTTAATATTTACTGTAAAAGTCCTCTAATTTATGCAATAAAATATGGTACCGCCTTCATTTATATACTTGTGAAACAAATGACCATATTCTATCTGTATATACAAGTATGTTTGTCACAAACATGACTGTGGAACGAGCCCTTAGTGTAGACCTAGTCAGCTGGAGTGCGTTGAGAATTCACTTAGCTTGAGAGTCAGTACAATACATTTTCTAAGGTCGGAGTGCTGGATTATAGTGTTCCCCTCCCTAAAATTTAATTAAATTCATTGGGAGATGGATCAGGATATAGTACACATGAAATACATAAAGAATCACTAGCTTTCAGAATATGCAATTGGATTCTCTGTAATTAAAATGGTTTTTGAGTTACAGCAGATAAATCACTAACAAACTATGTACATGCTGCCTGCTGTAAAGTGACAGTATGTTAAAGTTTATTTCTCTTAATTTTATTCTTAAAAACGTTATTCAAGGAAAAGACAGAACTCTGGTTCCACTGCCAAATTTTTACATTTCTGCCTATACCAGACAATTCTGTTTATGATTAAATATACATGTTCAATACTACCTACAAATAACAGAATTTCAACTTTTGTACGATGAACTGTATGCCATGGGTAAATGTATAATAGGATGCGAAACTATGCATGTAGCAATTAGTTTTTCTTTCCGTTACTTGGTGCGCTGCTAGATGTAATAAGTTATCCACCGGCCAACAGATGGCAGCGAGATTAATTTCAACATTAGCACCTCTAGCATGTGTTATGGGAAACTCGGTAAGTTTCGAATCCTATTATATATTTATCCATGTATATGCACTGTGAGCTATTCAATCTTTCGACTAACAGTGATGCATTTGTCTGTTGAATGTATCCAACATTTGTGAACATTGCATAAATGAACACTTTGTATGTGAAGAAAGTACTTTCAAAAAGTCTGAAAAGTCCAAGGTCCAGCATCTCAGAACACAGCAACTATATTTCACATATCAAGAATGAGTTGCAACTAAAAATGGCAATGACAAAAGTAAATAGTTTTTTCCTTACAGTTTAAAAGAAATGGACTCACCCTTAACTGTCAGGGAGTACATGATCTCATCTTTGTTGTGTTTGTTTTCAGCTGTGCAGGTGTAGTTGCCAGCATCAGAGCTCTGCACAGAGCTTATGATGAGTGTTCCTTCTGAATTCACTCTGACTCGAGGGTCATCTTGTATGAACTTCCCACTGTGAAGAGAGTCGTAATTTAACACACAATTCTAAAACATAACTTTCAAAACCTTATTATAAACCCAATCACCACTATTTCAAAACATAACACTATCACTGAATAAATACAGTAATACTTCCGACAATTAGACAACTTTTTGGTACAGTACCAGTACACTAGATGTAAAGTCATTGCAGTGTTTCCAGTAGCAGCACTGTGGATACAGTAGCCACAGAAACTTCAAAATTATTGTGTATCCCAAAGTAATTTTAAACATTTAGACATAACATCAATAAAATAAATAATACATTTCTCCGGATGGTTCTCAGTCATCACAAACTATTGCTTCTGGAAGAATGTTACATTATTTTCAAAAGATCCGAACAATACCTACATTTGTAAAAGTATAAAATGCAAAACTGAAACAGTGATTATTTCAGACACCCTGGGAAGGGGAAGGATGAAAATTAAACAGCAACAACTTACTGAATTGAGTTAATAAGCAATAAAGAACACAAAGAAACAGGTTTCGATCAGATAAACGCCATCAAGCTTTTACTGTTAATAGAACCAGGTAATGATTAGGGGTCAAAAATCGCGCGCGCGCGCACGCACGCACGCACGCACGCACGCACGCACACACACACTTGTACAATGCATTTAAAAGATTCAACAGTAGCATAGATGTTAACACGTTGTAAATAGTAAATTTAGGGAAAGTAGAATAGGCTAGCAATAATATGTATACATTATATTCGGAAGAGTTAGCAATATTGTAATGGGTAGGCCTAATGTATTAGCATGTAGTATCGCATTTTTGTAGTGGAACATGCTTGTAAAGAAGGATAAAAAATACACACACACGCGGAGATGGAGAGGAGGAGGGGAGAAGGAGAGGGGGTTGAGAGAGCAAGAGAGAGAGTGTACTGGTTATCACATTAACTAAACTATCAAGATCTTCGGCTATAGCCAATCTTGTCATTAACTGACTCTATGAAGCCACCACCTCTACTCAGCTATTTGTCTCCCTCCACAACAGTGCATAACCCTTTGCAGAAGGAAAGGCAACACACATTCCTTGTCCTTCAATAATCAGTGGCAGAACCTCATAATAACTTTGCATATTTTTCATCAAGAGGGGGAACAGGAATACTTCTGTATTTTTTAAATGAAAAACCATATTGTTTAATTTGAGGTTATTCCGTGTATCTTATGTCCCATTTCAATATTAGACGCCATTTCAACACAAAATATGTTAAAAAGTAGGGAAAAATGGTTATAGCAGATATGTATAATTTTCTATACATATTTATTATACCATTTGAAATTTCACAGACTAAAAATATGAAGTAATCACGGTGGTTATTATACATTTTAGCCATTTACATTAATTTTCATATTATTTAGTACCAACCCAAAACAGTGGTTTGAAGAATAAAAATTAAAGTTCTTTAACATAATCAATGAAACTAAGGAGTCAAAGCAACACCAGTTGATGCTATACTGCTTATTACTGAATTAACATCAATCCGAAATATATATGTTAGTAGGTTATTTTACAATGCTTTATTAACATCTTAGATTATTTAGCGTCTGAATGTGATGAAGGTGATAATGCTGGTGAAATGAGTCCAGGGTCCATCACCGAAAGTTACCCAGCATTTGCTCATATTGGGTTGAGGAAAAACCCTGGAAAAAACCTCAACCAGGTAACTTACCCGACCGGGAATCGAACCCGAGCCACCTGGTTTCGCGGCCAGACATGCTAACCATTACTCCACAGGTGTAGACAATCCGAAATATGACTGAAGAACGAGCACCACTCTTTTATGAAAAATTGATAACTTCAGATGATCATTTCTGGACTACTTATGTCAATAACAAGAGAAGGCTGAAAACTCAAGAGGGTTTTATACAGAAAGCTTTGCATCTAAAATCACAGTTCAAGATATCCAGCCCACCACAACTACAACAACAAAACACATTACAGATTACATCTGTTGACTACAGTCTTGATCTTCAAGAATTTTTATTAAAAAGAGACATGGACACCATGAGACTATATCTTCTTGCCGTAGAAACTGTTAATTCTAACTACCCAGAAGAGAACTGGCTATACAGATGGCTCACAGATAGGACAAGTAAATGCTGTAAATGCTGCAGCTGGAATATATTGCAAACTATTCTCCATGTACTTGGCTGTGGGAAAACATAAGACAGCTTATGACGGCGAGATAGAAGCTATACATGTAGCAATATGTCACCTAACTAGCCTACTAGAAAATTTTACTAAAGCTGTGATACTCTCTGACTCCAAAGCTGCGATTCAATCTATAATTTCTCCAGAAAATGGATCCAAGAAACTGCACAAAAATAATACAGAGCCTTCAGGATATTAATAAAACAATTACACTACAATGGGTACCAGGTCACTGTCAGGTCTTTGGTTATGAGCAAAGAGACATTCTAGCTAATAATAGTACTAAAATACTTCAAACACAGATAGAAGATACTTAATATACTCTGTCAAAAAATATGCATAGAAAATTTTCAATAACCATCATATTAAAGTACTCCAAACCAGAACATAGCACTAACAGTGGAACACCTTAATTCAAGATCTACTAGAAAGGCCCAAAAGGCTCTTCCGATTACATACAGAACATGACTGCCTAGCAAAACACCTTTATTGATTTGGAATCACAGAAACAACTTAATTGCTCCATGTGTAAACAGAAAGAAGAAATGGAATGACATCACCTTCAAATTTTCCTTGCTTTGACTGGTGTCAATGAGTGGGAATGATATTGGAAAGCAAGAAACAAGATGGAATATTAATCCAATCCTCCTTTTCTGTACTCATTATATTTCATTGAAGTTTTGTGGTTAATAATCTCAGTGTACCAAACGTTGGATATAAAAAGTCCATTCAAAAGTCTGTCAGGGTCAATTACCATATTTCCCCACAAATAGCGGAATCTTAACGGTGTTTTTTCTGATGGGGAGTTTGTCAAAGACTGCATAATGATGGTAGCTGAGGAACTTCGTCCAACTGAGATAAATAACTTTAAAACTCTGTCTGTTACGTAATACCATTGTGAGTAGAAATGTCGACATGGGTTTGAACACTGAAAAACAATTACCTGAAACAATGAAGAGAGTACACTGCTTTTCGCTTGTTCTTGAGAGTAATGACGTCAGAGACATGGCAAAGTTAAGCATTTTCATTAGATGCATTGATTCCAACTTTAAAATCTTGGAGGAATTTCTGAATGTGGTTCCACTGCAGGACACTACATATGGGAAAGATATTCTTGTGGCTCTTATGCATGTTATTGAAATGTTTAACCTGCCATGGGCCAAATTGTTTTCTGTATCAACAGATGGTGCCCCAACCACGAAAAGTGTCAAGAACAGTTTTTGTTGTTACGACATGCAAATCATTGACCTAAAGTTTTCTTGTAGCACAATGTTATTCAACCTTGCACCAAAGGTTTTCAGTTCAAATTCCGGCAGTGGCAGTAACTGATTTTAGTAGTTCCTGAAATTCTATGGATCATTCTTACTTACTTATTGCTTTTAAGAAACCCGGAGATTCATTGCCACCCTCACATAAGCTCACCATCGGTCCCTATCCTGTGCAAGATTAATTCAGTCCCTAGCATCATATCCCAACTCCCTCAAATCCATTTTAATATTATCCTCCCAGCTACATCTCAGCCTCCCCAAAGTTCTTTTTCCCTCCGGCCTCCCAACTAACACTCTATATGCATTTCTGGATTCGCCCATATGTGCTACATGTCCTGCCCATCCCCAAATATTTTCGTAAGAACCTTATTCTCAAACACCCTTTACCTCTGTTCCTTAACCTATGTTTCTCTCTCAAAGTGAGAGTCCAAGTTTCACAACCATAAAGAACAACTGGTAATATAACTTTTTTATAAATTCTAACTTTCAGATTTTTTGACAGCAGACTGGATGATAAAAGCTTCTCAACCGAATAATAACAGGCATTTCCCATATTTATTCTGTGTTTAATTTCCTCCCGAGTATCATTTATATTTGTTACTGTTGCTCCAAGATATTTGAACTTCTCCAACTCTTCGAAAGATAAATTTCCAATTTTTATATTTCCATTTTGTACAATATTCTGGTCGCGAGACATAATCCAATTTTTTAAAAAAAACTGATGAGTAAATGTTTATGCTTGTAAACTTCATTAATCTGCTTAATATATATTATGTTTACTGGAAGCAAGTAAAGAGATAGGTTTGGAAGTAAATCCTGAAAAGACAAAGTATATGATTATTACTTTTTTCAGTTGTGTAATTTTTATACGCATACTAGGGCTTCTAAATTTCTATTTTAAGCACCGGTAATGAGAGAATCTGAAATTCTTAACAAAGTCTATGATATACTTACTTAAAACTCCAATGCCTCTCTGGTGTTGGGTCACCTACAATTATACACTCAAGTTCAAGCACTTCCTTCCATGCAGCAATCACATTATCACTAAATGATGCTACTTTGGCTGGAATATAAATGGATGGTGTTTGCACAGCATGGCGGGATGGAGGTCCCTGCCCAATTATCGTGTAAGCAGTCACCCAAAATTCGTATCGATGATTCATAGTCAAATGAGTGATGGTGTAGTACGTTTCCTGTGAAGAAACTTCGAAGTTGTCCTTTGCCTGCAACAGGTAGACACCAACCTTAAACAAAATAATAAGTAGAGATGTGATTTTATGGTGATTACTTTACTCTGATTTCAGTGATTAAAGCAATTTGATTTCAGTGAATATTTTATAAGAAAACAAGTAATTTCGTGCACATTTCACCCTAAAGAAACTTAAAAAATAATAAAATAACATTTTTTTTTAATTATTATTGAAACAATTCCTTTGAAACTATGCCTTCTTCATCACACGAAAGCAGTTGTTGCGGGAAAGAGAAATGACCATTGTCTGCTTATGCTGCTCCCTGGAAGTAGTCCCTGAAACTATGCATACATCGTCGCCAGATATTACACCATGTAATGCTGAATGATAAAATATGTAGAAATGTTCGTATATATTTTATAACAAAGAACATTTTCACCTTTTATTTGGAAGAAAGAATAATTTTTTGTGCCAAATCTCCATGAAACCTGTTTTTTTTTTTTGAAAATATCGTGATTATGAAGTAATTTGGTGAATTTATATCAATTTCACGAAATTCACGGATATATTTCACTTAATTTTGGACTTTCATTAAGTTTAACTTAAGTTTTTAACACATTTCGCATATATCATTTGTACCAAAACTCGCATCCCTAGTAATAATTGACATAGAAAAATAATAAAACAAGTCAATGTACAGAGCGTTTTTAAATGTGGTATTTCAGCATGAGACTGAGAATTTGCCACGAGATTAACTGATATTTTTGTTACAGCTCGGGAAAGTTTCGGATGAAACCAGATAACCAACCCAAAAATGATTCATATCCACGTCCAAGCCCAGCCTAAGATCAAGAATTCCACTAGCTACCCTAGTGGCAATGGAGATGTTATGATCATGTGTGAGAAGTGGTATTTAAATATGAAACAAGTTTAATTCACAACACAAAATATCCCTTTCATATCAAATACTGAACATCTACAAGTTTTTCATCATACCATCAGAAACTGGTAGATTATGTGACCTGTTCCTCTGAATCTCTAGAAAGATGCTTTTGATTGTTCGATTGATGCTTTGGTCAACTCTGGTCTTGGCGTCCTCAAGAACACTGGCACAATTATACTACATTGATTCTGTGACTTCCAAAATACAGTAATGTAAATAATTCTTTACCTTTTCCTAGTATTCCTGAACTCCGTTCACACAACAAGACAGCTGAACTTCGTTTCTAATGTCGATATTTTCCTGGCAGTCAGATCTGTTAGAACATAGCACTAACTTTAAGAAGCACATTTTGTGCTGCTTCACATTTGAGAATTACTTTGCTTAAAATATAAATTTCACTCTGATACCAAAGAGATACTTTTGATGTTATATTGTGTAGCCATAATTTTGAATCAACTGCAGTTTTTTTTAGCCAAAATGTATATTAATAACCGCATAATTTGACTTGATATCTGAAACAAATTTATGATATCAAAAAGTGTTTTCCAAATATTTCATAACACAAATTTGCTCAAATATTTTTGCATCTATTACGATCTTCAACATAGTGTTTTACATTACATTTCCATATTATTTTACATGATATAACTTATAACCCCTCTTCGAAATTTGCTGATATTTGGCCATCTCTATGTAACATTATTTGAATTGCAACATTTCACGTTCCTAATAGAAAACCCGGTACTTCTGAGAATTCAAGAAGCCTTCTTATGAAATAAAAATAATTTTTTAAAATTATGTTTTATTTAAAGATGCTTGCAACTGCTGAGGTTATATCAGCATTGCCGGTGTGCCGGAATTTTGTCCTGCAGAAGCGCTTTTACATGCCAGTAAATCTACTGACATGAGCCTGTCGCATTTAAGCACATTTAAATGCCACTGACCTGGGCCAGGACCGAATCAAATGTGTAACCTCGGGGACAGAAGGCCAGTACTCTATCGACTACGCCACCCAGGCCGACACAAGAGAAATAATTTGAGTGCATAACTTCTTGCGATATGTTCCCAAACATATAAAGTATGACTTATCTGAAAACATAACTATATATCAATCACATTTGTTTGTTTACTTACCAAACCTGCATCATCCAAAGGACGCATATACACTCTGTATTTTGTTATAATTCCATTACGATGCATAGGAGGTTTCCAAGACAACAGAATGGTTTCTCTGTCTAGAACAAGAGCTTTGATATCTGCAGGTTCACTAGGTACTGAAACAAAGTGAGCAAATTTGTTTCATAATGTTCACTTGAAAAGTATTTTGATTTAATTATACATCTATCAATTTGCATGACTATAAAGACTGTATCTGAATAAAACTGTATAACTTCATGGCATTGTGAGAGATGGTTGACAACACTCCATTTTCGCACCACTGAATGTTGCACAAAAGCAGATGTTCAAAGTGGTGGTCAGCACATTTGATGCAAACATAGCAGTGACAAAAAGGATTCTACTGCTCCCTTTCAAATATTCCTGGTGTATCCTGGATGATGTGGCATGCAACTAAAATCCTGGCAACTATTACGTTCTCTTCTGTCTCCTTCAGAGTTTCATTGTGCCCTCAGAAAAAATAGAGAGTGGTGGAGGCAGGTGACTGGAATGGCCTTAGTGTTATGTTTGCAGCTCAAATGTCATTTCAATAAGAGTATTAACCTAAATACAGGTTCAGAACTGCCACCTTTGATGTTTTCATTTTAATCGCTAACAACCCACAAGGTAAGAATATTGCCGATCATGGGTCCACTTTTTTTTTGACATCCCCTATAAGCCTATGTTAGAAAGTTTTATTCAGTTACAGACTGTATACAGTAAAAATTATATCATGTTTATAATTTTACTGATAAGAAGAATTAAAAAAAGAAAGACATGTTTATTATGTTCCTTCAATGGTTTTTCCTGCCCTTTCTTCAATACAAAATATCTTTTATGAACCATGAACATTTGCACTTTTGATTATGGTTATATCTCTGTGTGTGGCTAATTTTGTCTCAAATCTGGCTCTAATTCAGAGTTCCAGTTACAGGAAAATGAAGAAGGAAGGGTAAACTAACCATTCCAAAATAGAGGGAAACAGGCATGCGCCTCACGGTAACAAAGCCATATCTTGGTGGTATCGACACTGCCTATATCCGATCACAATAAATGCTCCTCACTGTATAATAAACTCTCTGACAAAATTAGAAAACAGGTAGTGGTAAGAGGACTGTTTAAAAAATCTCGTGGTCTTGATTAGCCTATTGGTATGCAATTTGTCAAAAATAATATTGGGAAATCAACAAATTGCTCTGTGATTTTCAGAAGCATAATAGAAAACTAATAATTTATCTTACGTGCTGGAACAATGAGGAGAATCAAAAAAGTTATTGCTGATAGTAGACAAGAAGAGAGAAACAATCTTCAGAGCATTTGGAAAAGTTAGGAATTAAACAGAATTTTGCAAGCAGCTGTCAATTTTGACATAACCTCACACAACCTTGTCAAATTATCAGGTACTACTAACGATACATAATTATGACATGCAAGGTTAAATATAACTAAGATTCCCTGAAATTTTCATTTTATTTTGAAAATGAAGTCAATTTTACCTCAAACAGATATACTGGTATAAGCCTACTATTATTTCAGTTCTAAAACAAAGAAAAACTTAGCATTATCAGTGGTACAAGGCGTGTTATCAACAAAGTAATGAAAAATAATAGTATTTCTCCAGAAAAGGTACACCAAAGAAGGTACAATTTTCTACAGTTTTTGTCAGATATGTAGCCTATTGTGATAAACACGTGGTTTCTGTTTGCACCCACAAAATAATGACAAATCATTTAATATCATGCGAAATTCATTAAAAACCTTCTGTTTTTTGTCATATTATCGAAATTATGTACACAGGATGTGTGTGTAATTGTTTAGAACGACATATGCACGAGATACGTATTTTTAAACCTCAATTTTAGGCCTGATTTTCAAAAAGAAAATGAAAAAAATTTGGTAATTTCATAGATATGGTATACTAAATTCCTGCTATTGTGGATTAGCGTATAAATGGGTGGTTTAGTGTGGGACAATACATCATAACTGATTTCATAATAATATATAGAAAAAATAGAATTAAATATTATATTTTTTCATATCATACGATAAGAGTGGGTTAAACTAGCATCTGGGAAGTTCAAGTGATTCCTTCGACTTAGCCGAGAATTGGTCCAGCTTTAATCCCATATTCTACCTAATAAAGTAATGTAATGGCCATATCCGAGCCTAATTCGGATGTAATTCTGTTTGTTGAGGGGGTGGGGATGGCTGTCCTGCTTGAACATTGTTGCTCCCAAACCCACACTGGTGCTTAATAAAAATAAAAAAGCAGCATTAAAATCAATTAAATACACAAAGACTTCAAGTGAGTTTAAGTTAGCAGATAAATGACATATTATGTAAAATGTAGGCTTCTCCTATCCAATTACTGAAATTTATACACCTTACATATTTCTATATATGACTTAATTATTAACAATATTTTGAAAAATAATTTCAAGTCGCTTAATGGTAAATCTTTAAAGAGCATTAAGAAAGGAAGGAAGACAGCAAGAAAGGACAAATTCTTATACAACTGTGAGTATATGCAAGGCATACCAAAAGCCTAAATTTAACTCATCTGTCACTGATTGGTATATGCAAAGCATTCCAAAAGCCTAAACTAACCTAATCTAACCTGGGCTACACTAGTGCTGAGTTCCTCATACTCTGCTTATTCACCTTCAAGTGTTTAGAGCTCTCTATTCAGTCGTACCATCATAACTTTGGTGACATTACGAAAGTTCCAAGCTACTGTACACTCACGCTATGCCTTGCATATAAGAATCTGTGACAGGTTATGTAAAGTTTTGGTTATGCCTTGCATACACGAATCTGTAACAGATACGTTAGATTAGTTTACATTTTTGTTATGCTTTGCATGTACGAATATGTGACAGGTTACGTTAGTTTAGGCTTTTGTTATGTCTTGCATATACGAATCTGTGCAGGATTTTTTGCACTGGGCAAAAGCTGGTGATGTTTTGTTTTGTGATGTTGTCAGTGCTTGTCTGTAATAAGGTACTGTAATGGAGTTTGACTTCACGAAATCACTGGAACTAACCCAGTGCTAGTTTCACCCTAACCTGTCACAAATTCATATATGCAAGGTATACCAAAAGACGAATTAACCCAGCGTTTCTCAAACTATGGTCCGCGGACCACCTGTGGTCCTAGAGTTCTGTCCTTGTGGTCCTTCAAAAAAGACAGAATAAAAAATAAAATTCAAACGAATTGCATATTACATTATAGCTGACAATCTCAGACTATGGAAATTACACTTGGCAATCGCCTTTCACTTTTTCTTCCAATACTAATATTTTATGAAATTTCTTACCCTCCCCATCTACCCAGTTCCCACTCTACTCTCAACAATAAAAAAGAGGGATTTAAAGCACTATGAACGTGGTGTTTCTCACCATCTTTTCCCTGGATATCTGGTGCTGAGCCTGTAACCCAGCCAGGGACCAACTCAATTCATAACAGAGGACCAAAGTACCAAACTTTTTCATGTATTGATGAGTTTCTTAATAGTTTTGCCGACACCAAGTCTCCACATTGAAATGGGCATGTACTATACGTCGTACACCAAAAACAGAATGTGCCAAATTGCATCTTTACTTGTTGAAAATCGGGCCTGTTTCTGCATTAATTTTTTTATTTGTTTTTTCAGATGACGATATAAAAAAATGTTAGACTCCGCCTATTTTAAAATCTGACAAGTTTATTTTTACACTTGCGTGTTTCATCTCTAAGTGTCATTTCATTTTCGCGGCTTTCATACACTCGTTTGAAAGCACTTCGTAACAAACAACACACCGAGGTTTTGGTTCACTCTCATTGCCACACCAAGCAAATCCAAGTTCCAAATAACTCTTGTCATATTTACGAAAGTATTTTTTTCTTTGAATAGCTACTAGTAGGACTAGATATTTCTTTAATGGCACTATAATTAATATATTTCTTCACACACAGCTTCTGAACTATCAGCACTGCCTAAATGAAGTGTATCATAATGTTCCTTTCTTTTCAAAGATCCGGATCAAACCCAGTTTTCCATTATTTATAATGGGCACTATTTAACTGAGACATGGACAACTACTAGCGTGTACCACATAAGAAGGATTTCAAACAACTAACTGCTAACAGGCAAGTGATGAATCAACAATGCACAGAATTTGTTATAAGTTACTTGTGATTGGCTACAAGAAATATAATTACAAAAGTAGGCTATTATAATTAATGAATTCTATTTTAAAATATAAGTATACTGGTATTAAAATATTCTACAAAAATGATAAATTTGCTTTCAAAGGGAACAAGAGTAAGGTGGTCCGCGGAACTGTTCTGACTTAAAAAAGTGGCCCCCATTTCAAAAAAGTTTGAGAAACGCTGAATTAACCTAACCTAATCTGTCACAGATTCCCGCACTTCTCTGTCAACCTCCACTTTCACAGCAAATTTCGGCCCTTATTTTTGGTGTGAAATAGGTGTCGGCACTCATTTCTTTTTTATGATATGTATGACTCAACTAGAAGCCAAGGATGTAAACACATTTCAGTCATTCCAAAGTAATGGACATGACACTCAAAAGGAAGTCCATAAAGACTATACATACTGAATATTACAATATATTAATCAGGTACAGTTTTTTATGATCTAACACAATTTAAAATATAAAAAAATAATAAATAGCAAAAGGTAAGCCACAATATTAAATTATAGATGATAACAGACGAGTCTTGCATAGATGAAACTTTTCACATTAGGTAGCTAAAAGTAAAAATTTATGTGATTCTGTTAGAGTTAGAGAAGTGGATTTATTTTTAACAATGCCTAAAGATGTATGTAAGTGACTGGTACAATAAAAACAATAACAATTTTGTTGGAATTCTATTAATAATGGATGTGACATTTATATTCTATTGCTTCATTTCTTAATTTCACAGATGTATTAAACACAATATTGTTGATTATATGAAGTAAAGTTAAGATTTCAAATAATGACATAATTTTTATTCTCAAAACACAAATTAACTGTAAATTATTTGGCTGTAGTGTGACATAAAGTATGTTAGAGTGCTTTCAGAATAAGAAGGCATATAAGGCAGAGCTAGTTCAGGCCGGTCTATGTCGACTAGCCAGTGACAGTGAAGCGGTGTTGCCTAGTTAAATCGTCGCGAAGTCTCGCTGAAGCGTCGCGTATTAGTTTCTTTCTTGCGCACACAATACTTATGGCTAGGAATGAATTTTAAGCTATCGCATTCGATAGAGCTCCGAATTCTGAATCCAACAGTACAAGAATGGCAATTGTATGTCAACTGGTTCGCGTGTTATCGCTTTAAGACTAAACAGAGATATCCAACCTACAGCATAGAACATATTTTGCTCTGAATTCCGTCTCTGTAAACGAAGATAGAATCTGTTTATTTTCAAATTCAGATGTGGACTGTTTTCTCTTGTGTGATGCGTAACTTACCGTAACAATGTCTCTTGAAGGGATTGCAATTGGCTCTGGTGTTTCATCTGTTATACGCAAAGGGATAGTTCTACACTCACAGGCGAGGGGTATTGTATTTTTGTACATAATTTTTTTCAGTGCGTGTCAGTTCTTCACAAACAAAGAATCTGACTGCAGAGGCGTGTGGTTTAGAAGTGCATACGTTATCTCATATTCTCGGACAGGACAAAGAGACAATTAAAATAGGTGGTATACTTGAATTTACCTCTCCTGAAAAATAACGCAAAACAAACATGTTAATTATTTGTACAATTTTCAGAACCATGTATTACTTCATTGTACGATATTTTAAATACATTAGTAGTATGTGTTAGCAGTGCCATTGTAATAGAACGTGGAAAGAAGACGAAAGCTGAGAATAATCATAGATACGACTTTCACTTATACATGGTATAAGACGAAATACTGCATAAACATGAGATATTTGGATGATATTATAAACATAAACACTCCTGCCTCTTTTTCCATGAATTATACGAAGAGCATTAACAACATTTCCTTAAGAGCATTAGAAAACTTTATAAAATGAAGCACATTAACTACATTTCACTTTTAAAATAAATACAAGCATGCTAGGAACGAGGAGATTTTATAATTCCAAAACTCAATTTTTATTTTAAAAACCTTTCGTTATATATATTACACTTTATATGATGTTTTCTAATATACAATTTTATCTTCAATATATTAACAATATTATTGGATTACGGTTTTCATATTCGCTTCTATACAACTACCTTCACTCGTAGGTTTATATTGCCACAGGCCAGAGTGATAGAACATAGAATCCTGGACTTCTAGGTAGGTATAAGCTAGAGGATTAAATTAAATTTGATAGGCTTGATTTAATAAAGTAAAAGGAAGTAATCTTCAGTTTCAATATGAGTACTGAATTAGGCCTACATATGAACAGATATGCTTATATCCTTACAGCCGGATTCTTAGTCAGAATATGGAACACTGGCCCTCCAGATATGTAAAAATTATATGATAAAATAAAATTAGATAGACTTAGTTTATCATAGAAAAATAAAATAATCTACAGTTCCAGTATGAGTACTGAATTATGTATGAACACACATTATGATTACGTTGCATTATAGCCAGATTCGTAACCAGAATGTAGAACCCTGGACCCCTAGGTACATGTATAAGCTAGAGAATTAAATTAAATTATATAGGCTTCATTTAACGGAGGAAAAATAAAATACTTTCCAACTTCAATACTAAATTACGTATCTACAGATTTGTTTTCGTTTTGTTATTGCTAGATTCTTAGGCTGCCCCTACAAACAAACTGTACCTTATCTTTCCTCTGGAGAAATAAACAATAATAAATTCAGCTTTGCTGTACAAGGAAGTCTGAGTAAGAATTAAAACATTCTTTCTCAGACATTAGCAAAGTAAATTTCTACATATCTGTCACTTTATTTCGCAAGTCATTGACTCCAAGAACTACTGATCTATGAAGCTAAGAAGTAATAAAAATTGAGATGAGAATTACTTCAGTAAGAGTAATTATATTTAAACATTACACAAAATGAAGAAACAGGTCTCGACCCGCTCGCGCAGCGAGAGAGCTGCAACTGATATGTTCTGTCCTTATCTGTTGTCTCTGTCTTCCACGTCTCGTGAACCGTGCACTGTGTGACAACGTCGAACTGTTGCTAGCACTCAATTGGCTTAGGCCTTATGCCTTCTTATTCTGAAACCGCTATAGACATTACTGAAATGTTGGCTATTAATGAAGTTCCCTTAGTAAAAAATATTATTAGAAACAAAAATAAGTGAACCTATTCTTATTGAACATAACTTTTAGACTATTAGTATCCTGCAATTTTTGAACATGAGAGAGGCAACCAAGACATTACAAACTTCGTCTTATTTCACATGAAAAACTAAGAGCAAGATCTATGCTAAATCAGTAAGCGGTTAAACATTAATGGGTAGGAGTGGAGGACAGCGAATTTATTTATAACAAGGTAGAACAAACACGACAGGCATCCTTCTGCGGAGTGAACAGCGACAAATATCGAACTTTGCCATACTCGACAAACTTGAACTGAACATGGCGCCAGTAATGCACGATGCTAATTATACTGTACTCAACAAATCCTATTTGATCTTGAAAATATAGAACACATTATTATTAAACTACAAACATTCACAATTGTCACATTCATGAAACATGCAGTCTTAATTTATTTCATCATAAAACACAACATTCAAATCGTTTTTGTGACTTGGTGGAAAATTTTTTTCAAAGTGTACGCATCAAGCTCAACGAAAAAGGAAGAATTGAAATGATGCTTGCAGACACAAATGTTATGAAGGAGTCTTACTAGCTGTACGAAAATACTCCGGCCTAAAGAAGAAAAATTTGGTTTTTGAGATCTTTCTATCAGGATACTTTTCTTTGAGCTTTACATAGGCCTCAGCTAGGCCTATATTCATTAACATGTGATGGACTGGCATTAGTTCTCTCTTTTCTGTAACCTTGTTTTTAATAGATTTAACATCTGACTTCACAGGTGCTTGTCAGCTTATTTCATCAAGACAGTAAAATTCTTTCACTCTAGCCTCAAGAACTCTGTTATTTGATAGTCTTTCCCTTAAGTCGTTTTTAAATAAATTCTTTACAATTTGCAGGTTTAAAGGTTTGTGTGGCTACTTCTTGAACTACTTGTTTACTTTTACCAGGGCATTATGGTAAAGATTGAAATGCCTTTTTTACTACTCATCCAAGTGATTAAGGAAAAATGAATGTGCTAAATTTTCACCCGGGGTCCTACATTTTGTGCTTTCATTTTTTTTTTTAACCAGCGCTTTTGCCGCTCTTTAGTATTTTATTTTCCTTTTAGACTCTTTTTTTTTATTAGCTTGGTGTAGCAACATCTTTTCCGTTGTTCAAGATAAGCCTACTTTTTTTTTTTTTTTTCCAATTTCTATCTTTCTGCAAATGTTTCTGCCATTTTTCAGGGTCATCACGCTTTTTAATCTAGATTTTGCTATCAGGACTCATTTTAGAACTCCTATGTTATATTTTAACATAGAGGATATTTGATATTATATCGACATAAGCTTCAAAATAGTTAGAAAATAATCTGTCACACCCGTTACTGAGAACCCATGTCACATTCGTTACCAATTTTCTCCAGTTTGCTGAAGAGCTTAAGAAGTTTTTAAAATAGCATTGAACTTATGAACACCTTATAGCTTTATTACATAAGTAGGAAGTCAGCCCTTTAGGTTATGTAATCATTATGATAACTTTTGCCCGTTTTGGTAACGGACATGACATAGAAATTGTCACTTCAAACCAGTGTTTAGTAAAAAATGTATTAACTTTAAATTCTTCAAGTTATTGAAAATAAAAGATTAGGCTTGAAGATTCAGTTTCATAACACAAACAGTTTAGTGTCTAAACTCAAAAACCACTGTTGTCGCTAAATAAAATTGAAGAAGATGCAAACAAATATGTCTGTTGTACATAACCTACTTAGACCCAAGAAAAAACACACACTAAAATATAGCCTATATCGTATTTTCAATAGAGTACTAAATATGAAAAACCTAAACCTTTTAGTATATATATAGTAGCCCTACAGTATATAATGATATTTACATTTTTCAACTGGTATGATATTTTTCCTTAATGGCTGATTTATACTTTAACATGGTAACGCAATAGTAGAGAAATACCGTGTCATTTTTTTGTGAAGTGAAAAGTAGTTGGAAATAAGGGTTTCTGAAAAATGTTTTCACTTTCTTTTTGAAAAGCAAGCCTAAAATTGAAGTTGGAAAATCCGAAAATCGTGGATATGTCGTTCCAGACAATATGCTGTGTGGTATGCGCGCGCATTAGGCCTATCTCTGGAAGCTTTCCGAGACTGTCATAATTTGAAGCCTTTTATAAAACTATACATAACCGGTACTTACGTATATACAATTATATGTACGTGTGTGTGTGTGTGTATAATAGGCCTATCACGTACGGCAGACCTACTTTTCCAAAAAAAAAATAGGCCTAAATAATACAGTAGATTCATTCGAACATCCCGAAAAGAGAACTATTCAACACAATGTTTTTCACAAAACTTCACTTACTGCCGGACAAATTCACAGAACTCGTGAATCTCATGTAGACAAAATAAAAATATATATTGCCCTAATTATATCAAGGTACTGTAAAATAACAGTCCAGAACCCTATTTAAGGCACTGGTGAACTTGAGCGGTCCCGCTTATGCCCTTCTTATACGCATTTCTTAAATAACAAACCACGGCATAATTACGTATTATTCAACTCCACTTGTAATAAATCACTATAAATGATCTTCAGCACATGAGACTTAAATTGGCAGCTGTTTAACCTTAACCTCTATTTTTAATTTTATGGCGATATTTTGTTAATACACTTTTTTAAATTGAATTTATTACATCACCACAACTCTTACAGAAATTTCTAGTATTAATATCTTAATTGTTTATAACAACATTACAAATCTGTGTCACTGTGTCATACTTGAAAATGACGCGCGCTTTTGGAGTATATAAAATTTCCAGTGTCGCCAATTGTTATACACAATATATGAAATTCCCACCTTGCTATTTGTGTCACACTCATAAACTGTCTGGGCTAACCATTCGCACTTTGAGGCTGGTATTACACTATCAAAGGCATGCCCAACGAGTTATATGCCAAAGACCTATCTCACAGTGTAATGGGTTTTCTTTTATGAAAGTTTCTTTGATATACAAGTCGAAATTGATTTATGTATAATATATTTATTATTTACTATTATCATAGGATTGATGTGACACCGTAACAGATCACCTGGTCCAAATACATGTTTTGAATAATGATGTTATTATTTAGTTAACTGTCCGAAAACAGGTTTGAACCTAATTAGTGATACCAATAAGGCATCACTCATGAGGCAACTAAGCATAGAGATAATGGCGTAGGGTGGCCAATTCCTTTCCTCTTTCATTGCATACATCACTGATTAGTAATAGGCCTACATTACACTTTCCTACCACATTTCAGATGGTGATGGTGGTGATGATGATGATGATGATGATGATGATGATGATGATGATAACTATTATACAAGAAACAGTTACTAGAAATTGAAATAAATAATTATCTGTAAACTGAGAGCAAATATAATAATAATAATAATAATAATAATAATAATAATAATAATAATAATAATTTTTACTTGGTTATTTAACGATGCTGTACCAACTACTGGGTTATTTAGCATGATGGAATTGGTGATAGCGAGATGAGGCCGAAGGTTCATCAAAGTTTACCTGACATTCGCCTTATGGTTGGGGATAATCTCGAAAAAAACCTAATAAGGTAATCAACCCAAGTGGGAATTGAAGCCCGAGCGTAACCCTAGATCAACAGTCAAACATGCCTACTGCCTGTGCTATTCCGGTGGCCAATAATAATAATAATAATAATAATAATAATAATAATAATAATAATAATAATAATAATATGAGAATCAAATCTCATTACTATTTGAAGAGTCCACTGCAAGAATGATGGATGTCACTTTCTTGTCGAAAATTAACCAAGACTGCCAATGCATAGCTTAAGACATATGAGGAGCATCGTTTCAAAATGTATTAAGTCCCCCAGTGGACGAAATTAAATTTGTTACTTTCTATTTATTTATCTTTCATGCTGTGAAGTCTGATGGTTCCAAGTCGTCATATTTGTAAACTGTGAAACCAGTACTTAAAAATGGTTTTGTGTAGTGTTTTGAAAAATTCTCCGGTTTACGAGTAATCCAGTTTTTCGTCGTTCGTGTAAAAAAATTGTAAGGGGCACATAATACGTTTTGAAACGATGCTCCTCATATAGAATGTACATAGAGAGTTATATGGCATTAACACTGATAGTCATTGTCCAGTAATGATTGGAAAATCACAGTTAAGCTTTGAGCGCTAAGCATTTCAAACTTCCAATTGCTTCTCCTGAAAAATGTATTCCAAATGACATCCATCATTCTGGCAGTGGACTCTTCATTTGTGTAACTAATAACTATACAGCTATATCCCTAGTGCGTCCTACTGTTCACTTTCATTTGTCATGTACAAAGTACAGAGGAAATAGATGCTGAAAAGATTGGGTTCTGGAATTTCAAGAAGTTTGAGGTTGTTAGCATCTCTAATACTGGTAATCAAATTTTTCTGGCGGGGTATGGGCATGCTGTCTGTGCAAGTATGGTATAACACACACTATGGCCTTCTAAAGTAAGGCATATTAGTATCCATCCGCAAAAGAAATTGTAAACACTAAAAACATGATAATAAAGAAACCCGTTCAATTTCAAACCCTCTCCGTTTTCCTGCACTTTTCTAATGGCATATTCTAGACCAAAGTTAAAAAGTAAAAGTGATAGTGTATCTCCTTGCTTGAGCCTGCAGTGAATTGGAAAAGCGTCAGACAGAAACTGGCATATACAAACTCTGCTGTATGTTTCACTGATACACATTTTAATTAATGGAACTAGCTTCTTGGGAATAACAGATGCAATAAGAATATTATATAAAACCTCTCTCTTAACTGAGTCATATGCCTTTTTGAAATCCATGAATTAGCCCACTGATGTACTGTGCCCCTATACTTCCATTTTTTCTTCAATAACTGTTGAATGCAAAAAGTCTGATCAATATAGTCAATCTGTTACCAGTATTACCTAAAACCACACTGATGATCCCCATTAATTTCATCTACATATGAAGTTAATCTTCTCAAAATGATATATTAAGCAAAATTTTGTACGACATCAATAAAAGTGATATTCCTCGAAAGTTACTACAGTTACTCTTTTCTCTCGTCTTAAAGATAGGTACGATTATGGACTCCTTCCACTGTCTGATACAATTTCCTTTACCCAAATAGCAAGTAACTTACAAGTTTATAAATTTCGCTAGATAATGAGTTTCCACCCATTTGTGTTAATTCCACTGGACTTTGATCAATATCTGGAGACTTGTACCACAGTCTAGTATATACAGTCACGAAGCATGAGTTGTGAGGGTGCTAGGAACAATAGACTGTGCTGGTACTATTTCGCATTGTCTGTAATGAGGTGATATTAGCGACCCTAGTGGTAAGTAACTATCTATGGATGCATATTTACTACATATTGAACTTCATGACTGTATGTACTACACTGTGCTTGTACCTACTTTTTCAGTTTTTCTATCGCAATTTCGACTTCAGAAAGTGTGGGTTCGGGAATAAATGGTACAGTGGTTTGTATTTCAATATCGTCCCGATCATTTCTATTCAGTGTATGTACAGAGCCAGAAACAAAATTTGGGCCACCTGAATTTTACAAGTTCCAATTATAAGATACTGCACATGCTCAGTGCTTTAAAGCAGTGGTACACAAGCGATCACTTTGACAGCTATTGAAAATCATTTTACTTCGATTATTGTTGTAAACCGCAAGGCATTTTAAAAGATGGGAAGAAAAGTAGTCTATTCCTAAACCTGCATAATATTATTTGGGTGAGGAGATCGTCATGCCTCGAGAAGAAGAGAGTTTCTGTCTCATCATAATAACTCTCAGGCTGTTACATTGTCTGACTGTTGTGCAGAAAAGTGAAGGTTTGGGTCACATTGGTGGCAGAGTTTTTTCTAGATGAATTTTTGTTAAGACACTTGGAATATCCAATTTGTATTTCAAATTAAAAATATAATCATAATTACAAGAAAGAAATAATTACTAAAAAATAGTGAACCTAACAGGCAACCTCATCCACTACTCATTTAATTCTGCAACTGCTCTGGCCCTCCAAGGCATGGAATCGAAGTTGAAGGAGAGGAGGCGCGAGTTGTTCAAAAATGAGTCCTCTCAGCAAGGTATTAGGTTCACCATTTTTGTTTAATTATTATTTTTTTCGTTATTATGATTATTTTTTTTTATTTGGAAGACAAACTGTATCTTCCAATTGATTTTTCTTATTTATTGTTCTCTGCTTAGTCAAACCAAATAAAATCCTACAAGAGATGGGAAATAATTATTCCACATATGGAAACAAACAAAATGAAACTTTGGTCGCAGGTATCTTAACAAAAATTCATGTAAAAAAAATGTTATTGCCAATGTGACCCGAATCCCTACTTTTCTGCATGACAGTCAGACAACGTAACAACCTGAGCTATTACGACGAGACAGAAACCTTCTCCTCTGTGCGGATGTCAATCTCCTCTCAATCGATGGTCTGGGTCCAATGTTATACTGATGGAATGTTGTGAATCGTGCTCTGTAAGGATGTTCAAGAGTTGACACAAACTTTGATTCTGGGTCTGTACATTTAGTAGTTGCCCAAAATAGATTTTCCATCTGTTCAGGATGGAATGGGAGTCTGCAAGCAAGTCATCATTCTCATCCTTGATTGTGTTTACCCTTGTCTGATATCCTTTCATAAATTCCTTTATGCCTTTATATAAATCTCTAATGTTTTTAATTTTACTATTTATTTTTTGTATTTCTACTCTTAAAATTATGACGAAATTAATTTTAACTTAATTTTATAAATAACAAGAACAAATTTTATATCTTCATGATACAGTAGTGTGGTAATCTTCATAATACTCTCAAGAACAGTCATTGACAGAAGCTGTTACCATATGTTGTTTAGGGATCGCAGATTTTCAAAATAAAGAACAGGGAAATTTGGATTTATGTTCACAAAATATTTTAGTAACATGGCAGTTCCATATAATGTGGGCTCATGTTTAAATTTTGAGGATTTTAAGGTGCACTGTATTGCTTAAGCTTATTTTATAATACATTTTATAATGATTAGCTACAGTCTTCTGGCATACGACATGTTAGTTTTCCATGAGCCAGTCACTATCATAGTTTAAGTTAAGATAAAGTTTTTGATTTGGAGGTTGAGAGACTAATGTATTTATCGGAAGAACAAATATCTTTCGACATTTTCATCCAAACTGAAATGAAAATACTGATATGTCACGTAACTTTGATTGTTTTCTAAGAGAGTGAACTGTAACTTGTAATATATTAGAAAACAACAATGATTTGCTTTGTAAAATAACAACTCAGTGGTACGCAAAATATACTTACATAAACAGTAATATTGATCTATGAAGCCTTCTTGAAAAATTTACAACAATGGGTAGCAATAATTACAAAATCATGTTTTCACATGAAAGACAAACACTCAAATGATGCACAGCTCAGCGTTTAAGGTTACGGCATAATCAGTGACAGAGCACCAAGGTCTGAGAGATTGATATTACCACTTAAGGGTAAGTGTGCAAAAGTATCCTGCCCTCTTTTGTAACACTTTTAGATGCACTGTCCTTCATTAATGAGAGAGTTGGCTGCAGGAAGTGTCCTTTAGCATACTGTATATTCTCTCACATTTTCTCATTTCATATCACTGAGGTATTTAAGAGAGCTCCAGTTCATTTTTCAGTCCATTGGTGCAGTCCACTCTAATATATAGTCAGCTGCTCACGATATCAACACCACCAATGATAACCACCAGCTGATTGACCGCAGTGGTGCAGGAGATAGAAAAAAGATATGACAACAGCACTTAGTTCTTCCAGAATATCCTAAACCTTAATAAGGATAAATAATTGATTAAATGAGGATCTTACTCGTGTTAATTATGTAAGCATGTGAGGCTTACAGCCGTTTCGGTGTTACTTGACACCATCCTCAGAGCCTACTAGATCTCGGCGCTATATCAACTTTGCTGCCTGTTGTGTGGGTGCGTCTGTGTGATGAAGAGTTGTGTCAAATAGTGTGTGTGTTCTGAAATTGATCTGTGTGTTGAGAATTTGATTAGGGTGTGTTTTAGTGTGTCTGTATATTTCATATTGTTCTAGTGTGTTGAGTTTTTGGGTTGTATATGTAGGATTTCCATGTCTGTATTTATGTTATTGTATGTGTGGTTCGGCATATGTAGATGTATTGTGTCCTCTGGTTATTGCTTTAATGTGTTCTTTGTATCAAGTTTGGAATGATCTGCCTGTCTGTCCAACGTAGAAACTGTCGCAACTATTGCATGTGAGTTTGTATACACCTGTATGGTTGTATTTATTTGTTTGTGTTGTTTGTGTGTTGAGATGTCTTTGTAGTGTTTTTTCTGTTCTCTATGCTATGTTGTACCGTATTTCTGTTTTCTGAATGAGGATGCGATCTTGTGTGTGTTTTTGTTTTGGTATGTTAGTGTGATGTATTTCTTGTGTTCTTGTGTTTGTGTTGTGTTTTGTGTGTTTTTGTGTTTGTTGAGTTTTTGTTTTGTCTTCCTTATGATGTTGTCTATTATGTTTGGGTTGTAACCATTTTCTTGTGCTATGTATTTGATTGTGTTCACTTCTTCATTGTAGTGTTGTTGGCTCATGGGTATGTTGAGTAATCTGTGTAACATTGTCCTGAATGCAGCATGTTTATGTTGTGTGGGGTGATTAGATGTGTTGTGTATGTGTGTGGTGGTGGTGGTGGTTGGTTTTCTGTATATTTTGAAGGTGTGTTCGTTGTCAACTTTTGTTATGGTGATGTATAGGAAATTTATGGAGTTATTGTTTTCAAGTTCCAGTGTGTATTGGAGTTTTTGGTGTATTTTGTTTATGTATTGGTGTAGTTTGTGTATTTGTCTTTTGTTTCCTTTGTATAGTATGAGTATGTCGTCTATGTATCTGTGCCAGTATAATATGTTGTCTGCATACCGGTATTTGTTGTGTCCCTTGTTGAGTATGTATGTTTGTTCTATGTTGTGTAAAAATATCTCTGCTAGTATGCTAGATATGGGTGATCCCATTGGCAATCCTTCTGTTTGGGTGTATTATTTGTTGTTGTGTGTGAAATAGTTTTGCTTTGTTATGATGTCTGTGATTTGGATGATTTCTTCGATGTATTCTTGTGGTGTGTTGTTGTCTGTGAGCATTTGTTTTAGTATCTGTAATGTGTCTTGTATCGGTATGTTAGTGTATAAGTTAGTGAAATCGAAAGATACTAGTGTTGCACTGTGTGGAATGTGCTGTTGTTCTGTTTTGTTAACTAGGTCTATAGTGTTTTCTATTGTTGTCTGTTTTCTGAATTTCATGTTGTTTCTGAAGATTTTGTCCATGTGTGTGGCTAGTTTGTGTGCTGGTGCCTGTTTGTAGTTGATTAGAGTTCTGATTGGTATGTTATCTTTATGTATTTTGGGTAGTGCATTGAGTTTAGGTGCTGCTGGTTTGATGGGTTTGAGTTGTTGTTTCATATTGTGCGGTATTACGTGTTTGCTTTTGTTGATTGTGCTTTTTATTGTGTTGTGGTAATGCGTGGTAGAATCTTTTTCAAGTTCTGTGATGTTGTTTTGTTTAAAGTATGTTTGTATTTTGTTGTTTAGGTCTTGTTAATAAGGGTTTTGCATTGTGCTTCAATAAAGATGGAAGCAAGTCAGTGAGAAAAACTTTCTTCATTCATAATTACTGGTACCGGTACTTGTAATTATAATACTTATATATCACTGGTACAGATAACTGTAAGTTATTTACATTAAATAACAACTTAATTATGTTAATATTTAAATTGTGGTGTTATTTTATTTGACTGACTAGTTTTTAGACTAGACTAGAATTCAGAGGATGATGGCTATAACATCGAAACTAGTCAGTCAGGTAAAAACAACACTGCAATTTAAATATTAACACAGTGAAGTTGTTATTTATTTAATTTAAATACGGTACCTAACGTAAAGCCATCAGTAAAAACTTTCTCTTTCTAACTACCTGTGCCAACATAACCTTTACCTTACATTAGCCTTACAGTACAATAAAACTTCGGAAGGAACTCAACTGGATATACAGCCCAAGGAGGTTTCGTAGCCTAAGATCAAAAGGCCAGCTTCTTATCTAAAAAATTTGCAGATTGCAGTAATTATGTAAAAAATTTAATCAAAGAAACAAAATGAAGATGGCATTTCAATAAAATCACCAACTTGCTAAATCAAATTATTACATGAACACATTACTGGAGAAAAATTCGTTCCGGCACCGGGAATCGAACCCAGTACCCGAGCTTGGCATGCTGAGTGGTGTTACCATCTGGGCTATGCTGAGACTCGATCCACAGTCCCGGCTGAACTCTCGTCCTTTGTATTGTCAATGGCCTACTACCTGTAATTCAGACTTATCTGTGTCATATATGCAGGAGCGCATATTTTAATTACTTTATAGCCATTTATACAACAGTTATAGAGAACTGTTGACGTTGACATTGACATATATATATATATATATATATATATATGTACAGTATTATTACATGAAGTTTAGATGTCTCTGGTACACATGTGTAAGACTGATGCAATGCATAAAAATCAAAATTATTTAAATTATTGTTATTGAGATTGTCGTTTAGAGTTCTTATAGTTATGCAGTTAATTTGACCATAAAATAAGTGCCTTTGCTGAAATTGAAATGATAATTTATTCACACCCTTAGCATAAACAGCTGTTTCAGTAATTACCTGTAATAATTAAAGAAAAAAGACACCATTTTCTGTTGACACCATGATGGAAGAATAAGTCTTGAAGAAACATAATAAACAAGAGCATTATGAATGGCATAAATAATAATTAATGAAATATATTAAAAGGCTTGCAGTTTATTCGAAGCTCATATGTGCAAAATGGCTATATTTTCTTTTTTAATTTTTATGGAGAAATATTGTAGTATGCAGATTGCTGCAATCCGTTGCCATTTCTCATTGCATCTATGATAGGCTATTGATTTGTCATATAAATTAATAATTTGTAAATTCAGTTTCTGAAATATGAATGTTTTCATGTCTTGAAACTGTTTGCACAATTAGAGCATTTTGAAACTTCATACATTCCAGACTGAAATATAAATTTTTTCTGAACATGATTACAGTACTAATGTAGATAGTACCGGTAGCCAAAACTGGTTGTGAATGTCTCCTGAAACTGATTGACAGACAGAAATTGAGAGAGATTTGTAGAAAAAAAGGAAAGTTTTTCCAAGTCATCTGGAGAACAGAACTGTCTTTATTCTCTGATCTATATGGCAAAGTGTCAGTGAGATTGTAATCTGCATACTGCATAATATTAATGAAATAATATTACAAATAGACAAAGATTCTTACAGTCTTCCTGTGTTCTGCAGATGAGTGGTCGACTCACAACGCCATCTCCTTTCCTCGTGAAGGCCCGTACTTCGATGCTGTAGTTACAGAACTTCTCCAAGTTGAAAAGTTCAATCTTTTCTCCTCGTGTAATCTGTTCCAGAGGAGGTGTAGGGTCTGGAAGGGGAACAACTAGATGCTTCCAGATGTCCAGATATTTTGTCATATTGCAGACTTCGAGCTGCTCTTGTGGTTAATACTAACCAAATATTGATGAAAAATATTTAAAATATAAGATAAATATGTCTTGCCAGAGTCTTCTTATTTCTTCTTCCTCATCAGCCTGGCCATAATACCTCTCTCACTCAATGTCGGGAAAGGAAAAAAATCTTCAATTTTCCATAAATTTTCAATCCAAAATTTTCTGCTTTTAATTTTGTTGCAGTAATTGAAACTTTTTAATGTGATTGAATTATTGTGCTTCATCTTCCTTGAAGTATCAACATAAAATTATTAGATATCTATATTATTTTAAAGTTATGAATTCCTGATGTGCAGAACCAAATATATTCTAACACCATTTTCTTGCAACCAAAATGTGACGTACATGTTGATAACATCTGAAATTAATACTCAGCATACACACAGAAAGCACTTAAAGTCAAGGCCATTTAACACTTAAGTGACAACCATGTGCCATTTATCCAGGGTGACTTTTACCCACATATCGTTAGCTCAGTAACATAAAGGGCTTCTTTTCTTAGTATATCATGTATTAGTGTTTTATATTTTCCAGTTAACGTTATTAGTATCACTGCCTTTACTATTATATAAAGCTCTTGTCTTCAATTATGTCCAGATTCTGGTCCCCATGGAACCGAGGATCTCCATCATTTAGTACGAGATACATAATCTCTCAACATATCTATTTATGGAAATCGTTTTTTGGTGTAGTGCTCGTAGTCGTTGTTGGTGATGTTCAGTGTTTAGAACGAAGCAATTTATATTTCAGGACTAATTAAATTACGTTTAGTAAATTAACATGTATATAACGATTTTTTTTCACTTGTACTCGTTGTGAAAGATCCAATATAAATTATAAATACCGTAGAGTTCTTGAGTTTTCCATTTGTAACATGAAATCTTCAGTCTCAATGTTTGCCTTTGTTAGGTGTTTCATAAATGTAACAGTAGAAAAATATATACGCGGTATTCAAGAAGTTGCTACTGACTTCGATGTCACTGTCTGTTTGTTATACTAAAGCTGTCATTTAGGTAAAGAAATAAAAGCAGGTCACATCATAATCTCACTCAGGTATTTATTTGTACTGAAGAAATTAATACCGGGTACTATCACATTCGACATTTAATTTAAGTAATTTGATTTAAGAATTCGTGATATTTTCGGTTTGAGGGTAAGCATTCCATATACAAGAATGAATCTGTTGTATTAGGGTATTGCGAAGGTTTTACTGTAGTTTTGAGTAGGTATTGCATTTAATTTAATGTAGACTTATTTCATGAGTGTAAACTATTTATATTCTTACAAAGCAAGGATTTTAACATAAAAGGAATCAAGCCAAACATATCTTGCTCAAGCAATAATCTTTTTATTACCAACCAAAACTGTTCATGGGTTCTGTACGGCATTTTCGTTACTAGCATACAAAGATATTAATATACTCCAATCCAATATACTTCTTTGACATCCACTCAAAGAGAACACAAAAGTAGTACAAGACTAACTTCAATAGATATGTTTTGTTCTTTAGTCTGGTTAGTGACTGGACACTATAAATGATTCCTAAAGAAATAATTTTCTACACCATGTAACTGAGGCTGACAGCATTTCCCATACATCACTTGCTGAATTTAATTGTTGGTTTTTTAATGCTTCATGTATCCTTTTGTGTTAAATGGCCTATGTTATCAATGTACTGCATGTTATCATAGGATAAGCTACATTTCCAAGAGAAATTTCGTTGGCAACAACTTAAAATCTTTCATGTATGAAACAGTGTCTCAGTAGGCTTTTCTAAAGCTACACCATTTCTTTTTTTACCATTATATAATTTCTCTTTTATTATCTATTTCTGCATCACCAGTGCAAAAATAAGAGCAAACTACTGAATAATGTCTCATAAATAACATGAGTCTCCTATGTGAAGTATGTTTCTTGAGACGAGTTATTTTTGCAATTGGCATGAATATACAAAATGCTGAATAAGATACTTGAAGGAGAAGAATAAAATTTACAATGTTTGCAGTTCAGAAGTGCAGATAAACAATGGTGATAACATCCTAAGATATTACCTCTGCAGACCAACATTGTGATGCATCATGTTGAATATACTGCTAATAGATATCATTCCTCAAAGTAGAAATTTTTTACTCCATGCATCGATTTTCATTTATAATCACTAAACTTTTGGTTCTTTCTTCTATATATAGTTCTTCTTAATAAACTTCAGTTGAGCTTAAACAGAAAGTATTTGAAGATATCTTCTTGCTTGAATTAATTTTATTTTCCATAACATGAGCATTGTATTATTTTTTTACTTTTTGTTACTAAAGGGAAGATCCACATATAGGCCTATATAGTTATTACAAGATGAAATATTTCTTCAGCATGCCATACAATTCAGTATTCTCAAGGTGAGAAAATTGCACTTGTTAACTGTTAACTGTTCCTCAAAAAAATAATCCAAAGGACACTGCATATTTCCTGCAAAACTCAATGGTGTCTATTTCTGTCTTTAAGTAATGATGATGTTGACGATATTTATACTACAAATTCTTGTCATCGTTTCTGGCAACTATAATTAGATAATTCAGAATCTTTATATAAAATAAAAACTCTCGTCATTCATTCATAGTGTTCTGCCCAAGGGCATATCTTTCACTGCAAACCCAGCATTCTCTAGTCTTTCCTATTTTCTGCCTTCCTTTTTGACTCTCTTCATGTATATCATAATGTTTGCTATTATTAGAAAACGTTGGTCTATTTTTTATTTATTTAGTCATTTTTGTGAGATAGTTTCAGATACTGTTCTTCATTTCAATTTGAACTGTTACTAAACGACATCTTCAGAAAAAATTCCAACCAGATTGTGAAGTTACAACAGTAAATTTTATACAGTTTGTGTTATGCAGTTAGATACCCAAGAGTGTAAGAACTATTCAATGTACTGTACTATGAAATTCTTCATTATATATTTCGCACTCCATAAGCTTGTTTCAGCTGGACAAGCTTACTTGGACAAGCTTACTTAGTGATAATAAATTTTAAATGTAAGAGAAGAAAACGTAACCTATTTATTCTTGCAGTCCACACCTGTGGAGTAATGGTCAGCGCGTCTGGCTGCGAAACCAGGTGGCCCGGATTCGAATCCCGGTTGGGACAAGTTACCTGGTTGAGGTTTTTTCCGGGGTTTTCCCCTCGACCCAATACGAGCAAATGCTGGGTAACTTTCGGTGCTGGACCCGGGACTCATTTCACCAGCATTATTACCTTCAGTTCATTCAGACGCTAAATAACCTGATATGTTGATATAGCGTCGTAAAATAACCCAATACAATTATTCTTGCAGTTGGAAATGTGTTCATTTCCAGGTGGAACACTACAGTATATTTTCATTTACAGGATGGGTAAAATTATTTCATAATTTTTCTTCGTATTATTGACAATTGAAAATATTTTGGAGGCTCTCTGTTATAATGTTTATTCTTAGAGTAATACTTTGCTTGTTAAAAACAGATGATTAAGCTTTACATGGTACACAGTGAGCAGTCAATACATTTCTTGAAGTTTTCTTCATTTTAATAAAATTTTCTTAAATAAAATTTAAAAATGTTCAAGGCTGCAAGCTCATGTGATCTTCAATGAAATATACATGTATTTCTCAGGAAATTGTAATGTCTTGTAATGCAAGATGGATAAAATGTTGAAGCTAAATTTTTCCATACAGTCTTGAAAGTAATATTTCATTTTCTTCTTTAAATCTTATTATCTTGCTAACAAATCTCTTTGCTTCTTTAGTTATGAGTTCGAAAGTTCTTCATATCCTTCTAGTGACTAATTATAAATAGTTTTAAGCTATAAATCGCAATATATACAACTGTGAATCTCTGAATCACATCAAGGCAACTTATGTACCAGTAAGAAGAAATAGTCTGTCAACTCGTACCGAATTGAATTTAAGTTTGTATAGGCTATATAGGCACTTAATTTTCATGAGAAAAAAATCAGATATGTCTATAATAAAAATAATTCTCAACAAGGTATCCTTATTGATCTTCATTCACTCCATCTTGAGTAGACTTGTTTTGTCACAGACTATGGTTTGCTGTAACTTGCATGAAGATATCTCTTTCAGACATTTTACGGTCCATTGCATTATTTTCAGAAGCTTTCCCATCCTCAGCACCATGGGGATAAGACAGGAACCATGTGATCATAAACGAAAATTATGTTCTGAAAACGAAAAATGTTGTGGGTTATAACTCTTGTTTATGGAAAACAATTTCTAGATGAAGTTGAAGCCCTTCCGATACTCAGCTGACAATATGTAAGTAAAATAGTGGGCTCCAAGTCTTGTATGTACGCTTGGAGTGAAAAACATAAATACTAAATTATTGTACCATTATGTAAATATAAACCATTATTTTATTTTACATAATACGAAACACTAGATACATGCCTTAATTTAGTGCTTCTTAAACATCTTTGCTCCAGAAATTGTGATAAAACCCTATACAAAGAAAATGTCATACAGGAATAGAACTAAATGCATTGTAATATGAAAGAAGAAGGATCTTAAATTGTTAATGTAGAAATCTCTTGAGTGTATGTAGATTGGAAAAGAAAATAAGCAACAAAGAAACAAATAAACATGCAAATGAGCAAGTAAACAAGCAATAGGAGACAAAGAGTTTATCCTTATTTGCTATAATCTTACTGCATCTGAAAACTTTGTTCTCTATATCTATACTGGTAGGCTTAAGTAAAATTCTGATATTTTATTACCTAGTTCACTCTGTTATCGACTGAAACTTGTATAATAAAGACTAAATTAGTCGTCTTCACTTTCAAATGCTGCACAGTGCACCTATTGCTTACCTCCCCAATCTGTGATGGCCTTGTAGAGGACCTTGTATCCTTGAAGAACTCCATTTATTTCACTTGGTGGAGGTGGTGACCACGTCACTGTAAGTCCCTGTGGAGTCACTATTGAGCACTGAACATCTGTCGGTGGGGCTCCTGGTACTACGACAAAAAAAAAAAAAATTGAATTACGGAATGTTTTTTTCTACCAATCTGTATCATAAATGAAAATCAGTTTTTGTCTGCTGCATGCTGAAGGTTAATTTTTCGTCTACACCTGTGGAGTAATAGTCAGCGCATCTGGCCGCGAAACCAGGTGGCCCGGGTTCGAATCCCAGTCGGGGCAAGTTACCTGGTTGAGGTTTTTTCCGGGGTTTTCCCTCAACCCAATATGAGCAAATGCTGGGTAACGTTCGGTGTTGGACCCCGGACTCATTTCACCGGCATTATCACCTTCATTTCATTCAGATGCTAAATAACCTAGATGCTGATACAGCGTCGTAAAATAACCCAATAATAAAAAAAAAAAAGATTAATTTTACATTGTGATATACATATTATCTTACCCTTTTAAATATGGCGCCAATACCAAAGATTACTACTGTTCATCATCATCATCATCATCATAATCATTTTATTAATTCATTGACGTCCATATATTGTACCGGTATGGTATTAGTTCTTCTGTTGCACATCATTTTTCTCCAAGCAATATTAATAATAAATGTACAGAATAACTAAGATGAAGTCTCTTAGTTCTTAAAGATTCAGTTGCTCTCCATAGAAATCACCTCAGATGATAAACTTTGTTTAATATAATCTCATTGTGTAGGTCTATCTTGTTTTTACCTAAGCTATGTTGGTCTATTTATTTTAATGTCTTGTAAACTGAAAATGTATTATGTATCTTGTTATTTATTGTGTCTTTTGTTCTTTGGAAAACTTACGAGTGTTAAAATTAAATTCATACTAGAAATCTTATTGTGTGTGTGTGTGTGTGTGTGTGTGTGTGCATGCGCGTGCGCGTGCATGTGTGAGATTGTATTTTGTGTTTGTATCTAATGACGAACTTATAATCTGTACTAGGTTGTACAGGGAATAAATAAATACAATACAATAATACCATAACCTGATACATACAAGTGATAATTTTTATTACATTTTTGCATCTCTGTTTTAATATCATTATCCAGTTTCTGTAGGCCTCCATGTTTTTACAAAATGTCAAGAAATAACTTTATCCATTTCCTATAGTGATTTTCTTTCAGGACACAAATATCTATGGTAATTAGATGTTCTCTATTTTAAATTATCTTGTTACGGTACCAATATTCTAAAACTGATATAACTTAGATACTACTATGTAATTAGTTTTTACAAGATTTTATTTGAAAGTGGCTTTCTTATTTTGGCACGAGTCATTTTTATTTTTGTATTTCTCCTGGATAATGTTTTATATTCGTTACGAGTTACCATTAATTAATACATAACTTTTGCTATGCGTTTAAAATTATAACCTTCTTGGCTCATTCTTTGGTACAGTACACATAATTTTAAGTTTTACCGTGTCAACAAATTGTCATTACAAAACAAGGTTGTGCCGAGAGATGGGATACTGGTACGTTTCATCCTGGGACTGTTAGGTGCACCTAGAAACACAGTATCTGTAATTTGAACTGGACATACTGGTAGTATTCTCCTAGTTTCATTGTTTTGTGTAATAAACCGAAATATT
This sequence comes from Periplaneta americana, assembly GCF_040183065.1. NCBI lineage: Eukaryota > Metazoa > Arthropoda > Insecta > Blattodea > Blattidae > Periplaneta > Periplaneta americana. The sequence goes on from NC_091126.1 coordinate 134,538,592, forward strand.
TTGTAAGAGTTCATGCAAACAATATTTATGATCCATGTTAATAAAAATAAAACCACTTGGAGTTTCGAGTTTATTTTTTGTGAGCAATTAATTTTATATAATGAGGAAGGAAACTATAAAAGAAAAATGATATTCAGAATTGTGTACATTAGGCCTAGGAGATATTTTGAAGCAGGAATATTAATGAAATCTGTGTCAAGTACAATACAATCGTTCTAAGCCTTGGAAAAAATTAAATGATATGGTTTAATCACTATAGAAGTTTGAGTTGTCTGTGAGAGAATTTATTTGATTTTATGAGAAAATATGCTGAGAAATAATTGATCTTCATGTAAGAAATTGGTCAGATTTATGCATGAGACATTTCTTTGGCCAGCAGGAGAAGGCACTTAAGTGAAAAATTAGTAATCTTCATCTTACGATGTTTCTTCAACCCATAAGCAGTGCTGACTAGATCAGACGCTATGGACAATACTCTATAACAGAATCGCCAGTATGAAAGGATAATTCCAAGCCTTTGGCGTGAGACGAACTCGATAGCTCAGTGGTAGAGCGCCTGACCAGAGAATAGGAAGTCGCAGGTTCGATTCCCGCTCGAGGTTGTGAAATTTTTCTTTCATACCATGGCATGATTGTGACTATAATAGTATTTAAAATTCATGAAAAATTAGATTTTGCAGTTGTATCTAATCACATAAGTCTAGTATTTTTTTCTAATTTTTTAAATAAAAAAATTCTTGTATTTTAAATTGAAAAGTTCTTACTTTAACTAACATACACGAATTTCATTATTGTACTTATATTCAGTTAAGAGTAAATTAAAAAGAAATTTTCTCCTGAAAAATTAATTTTCTTGTCTTATGTGCCTTTTCCCTCCAATCAAAGATTTATTAGCAAAATTCTTATGAAATGTAAAGTATGCAACTAAATTATAAACACAGTAAAATTGCTTAGTATTGCTATTATGAGAGAGATTTTATTCTATAAATGTATTAAAAACTCTCATGTACTGGTATCATGTTAATTGAATATAAATATAACTTTTTACTTCTCCATTGCTTGACTTTCAACCAACTCAACAAAATTGTACATGTTGGAATAAATTTTTTATTTCACAAAATTCTATACCAGTAGTAATATTTCACTGCAATAAATGAAACCTTGCAAGTCCAACTGATGTATTTCAGTACAAGCTTACCATCTTCCTCAGTTGTGATTACAACTTCTTCACTGCGAGGACCTGCTCCAGCTCTGTTGTACGACTGAACTAGGATGATATATTCGGTAAACTTCCGCAGACTCTTGAGTACTATGTGCAGGTCAGTCCCTGGTGTGACCTCCAATGTCTTGTAATGGAAAGGCTCAGATGTGTCATTTACTCGGTAGCCAATGTAATAGCCAATAATCTCGCCATTTAGAAGATGTTTCTCTGGAGGCTGAAAAGCATACCTCAAGTTAATTAATTTTACCGAAAAAAATGGTTTTGTTACTGTTCTCTTGGTGCAGCAACAATAACAAAAGAACAGAAAAAAAAAAAATTATTTTCAACGTACCTTAAGATTTTAGAGACAATTTAGAGACAGTAAGAAAAGGATGTTGATATAAAGGAGTAAAAGGGCAATGAGAATGATAGCAAAAACAAAAGTGGGCCTACCTAGGAGATCACATGCCCCACAACAGTTTTTCATAGTTTCATCTTTCATCGGTAAGAAAGAAATCGTTATTTAACTGAATTTTGATGGGATAAGGATGAGGACAAAGATTCTGGTGGTAGTGGTGGTGGTGGTGGTGGTGGTGGTGGTGGTGGTGGTGGTGGTGATGATAATTAGAATAATAATACTTTTTAGTGTTTATTAAGAAACAAACCTCAAAGAACTAATTCTTTGAAGCTTATTATTGTGCACATGAATAAATATATAGTAACCAGTTTAAATTTCAAAATGTGATCTCACAAGCCCATAAACTAATTCTGTTTCACACAAAAATACACACTTTTCAAATGTAAATATATAAAAATAAATAAGTACACACCAGGCAGTTTAAAAGTCTAAAACATTACTTGGCCTGTCAGTGGCCAAGCCTTATGCATTCGCTGGCATTTCCCTCCATAAAATCACAGTGCTGTTCTGCCTACAGTCAGTGGTAAGTGAGATTTTATCGGAGTAATATAGTTTTGTTATGCAATCGTGATTGATATTTCATTATAGTTTACACTAGTGTTGTGCAATAGTGAGATATTCACTGCATCGTAAATTATTTTATATGTACCGGTACATCAAATGCAGAAAGTTGTGTGGCAGAAAAAGAGAAGCATTTAGATGTAAACTACCTGGCAGCCAATTGCGTATTTTTTTGTTCTTTACCAGCCAGTCACAGAACCTGTTTAATTAAACTTAACCATTACCTTTTATATTACTTTACGTGTTGGAACTGAGCTGCCAGGAAATTTATGTGTAAATATTTGTCTTGTTCTGCCACACAACTTTCTGCACTTGATGTACGTCTTCAAGATTAATATACAATGACACAGTGAATATCTCAATGTTGCACATTATGGTACACTCAAATGAAATCACACTCATGACTGCACAACAAAACTGTCCTATTCCAATGAAATCTCATTCATGACTAATTGCAGGCGAGAAGAACACCGCAATTTCATGAAGGGGAATGTCAGCTATTTCATGGGGCTCGGAGTGCCAACCAATATTTCGGGATTTTCAAACTACTTACTTACTGGCTTTTAAGGAACCCGGAGATTCATTGCCGCCCTCACATAAGCCCACCATTGGTCCCTATCCTGAGCAAGATTAATCCATTCTCTATCATCATATCCCACCTCCCTCAAATCCATTTTAATATTATCCTCCCACCTACGTCTCGGTCTCCCTAAAGGTATTTTTCCCTCCGGCGTCCCAACTAATACTCTATATGCATTTCTGGATTCGCTCATACGTGCTACAAGCCCTGCCCATCTCAAACGTCTGGATTTAATGTTCCTAATTATGTCAGGTGAAGAATACAATGCGTGCAGTTCTGTGTTGTGTAACTTTCTCCATTCTCCTGTAACTTCATCCCTCTTAGCCCCAAATATTTTCCCAAGCACCTTATTCTCAAACACCCTTAACCTATGTTCCTCTCTCAAAGTGAGAGTCCAAGTTTCACAACCATAAAGAACAACCGGTAATATACAGTAACTGTTTTATAAAGTCTAACTTTCAAATTTTTTGACAGCAGACTGGATGATAAAAGTTTCTCAAACGCATAATAACATAATTTTCAAACTACCCACACTGTATTTCTGTAAATTTCTTAGTGTAAGGCAAACATAAGTCTGTAGTTTCCCTGAAGTTTCTTCACCACTGCCACTGTACCACCACTGTTATCATTAAAGTCATTCCTCGCAGCTTCTTTTTCATATATTGTCGGTAAGAAAGAAGCAATCACTTGATTTAACTATGTCTAGATAAGGAGAATGATAACTATAGGAACAACAATATTATGACTATGATGATTACACTAGTCAAAAAATTTTAACATTTTTTCGATAACTGATTAAGGGGTATTTTGAGCTCCTGAATTATGAAAAATCATCGAAATTGCTCTATTGGGTCACATTTCTGAGTTATCAGTATATCCCTCTAATATCCATTAATTTTCCTATATTTAAGAACACCCATGCCAATATGCAGTTCCTATCCTTAAAAATTGACTCTTATTGTATATATTAATAAAAAACGGCAAACTAAATATGATTTTAACTTATAAAGCATGTAAATATATTAAAATAAACTGTAAGAGCCCGTATTTTGAATCATAACTACGGTTTTATTGACTTTCTTCTGTAGGTCGAATCGGAAATTTCTCTGCAGAGAAACCACTGGTTCTCCATCATAGCTGGGTCCCAACGTCCTTCCTTTGACGTGAATATATCTTTAAAATCAGACCAGCACATGGGGTAGCAGGTCGGAAAGGAGATGTAACATTTGTAGGGTGATATATTCCTAAACTAAAGATTCGTGAGTAATAATACAATTAAAATAAATATGGTCTCGTTCAATCAGGTATATGACTACGGTACGAGCATGACCATGAGTTGACGCCGCTCATGTGCGAGGCACGGCAACTGGTGACCATTTTGGGCTTGGGCGAAAATTTTTCGGGCAGTATATCTTGCGATTCCAATGTGCTGGTGTGCAGATTTTGGTGCCAAACGAAAGATTTCGTGAATAAGTCTTTAAAATCAGATCGACACATGGGATGTCAGAACGTAAACAGCGATTTAACGTTTGCAGAGTTATCGTCACAAAATCCTGAAATTTTCGTCGAGCAAAAGTAGCAATAGGTCACATAATCTTTAGGTTCCCGCCAAATTATCGAACTGCAAAAGACATAGCTCTCTTTTACCCTTTCTGCCACTTGGAAAAAAAAATGACAAAGCAAGAACAACAACATATTTTGGCGGCCCAAAGCCTATCCTTGGTCACCTCGTGGATGGAGGAAGACAACCACTGGCGTGGCTCAGTCGGTTAAGGCGCTTGCCTACCGGTCTGAAGTTATGCTCGGGCGCGGGTTCGATCCCCGCTTGGCCTGATTACCTGGTTGGGTTTTTTCCGAGATTTTTCCCAACCATAAGGTGAATGCCAGTAATCTATGGCGAATCCTCGGCCTCATCTCGCCAAATACCATCTCGCTATCACCAATTCATCGACGCTAAATAACCTAGTAGTTGATACAGCGTCGTTAAATAACCAACTAAAAAATGGAGAAGGAAAAATGTAAATTTTCAACGAAAACATGTGATCTCATGTGAATAAATTTTATACATTAAATTTGAATATATCACCAAAAAGTCTCTATCGGGATCTGGTTTAAAGTTACAAACTACATATATATGAATGAAAACTAACAAAAAATCAGACTTTTCGTCCACGTTACTTAGTCTCAAAAACCACCACTGATGGTTGAAAAATAATTTTGTCTTTCAGGGGAAAGAGAGAGAGGGAGGGAGGGAGGAAAGGGGCGGGAGGGGCAGGTGTAGGAGAGAGGGAGAGGTAGGGAAGGAGAGAGGGAGGGGTAGGGAAGGAGAGAGGGAGGGGTAGGGAAGGAGAGAGGGAGGGGAGAATGAAGGAAGGGGAGAGTGGAGAAAGGGAGGGAGATAGGGGGAGCGGGAGGGAGATAGGGGGAGCGGGAGGGGAGGAGAGAGAGGAACAGAGGGAGAGGGAGAGGGCGGGAGAGTGTGTGTCTCTATTATATATATATGTGTGTGTGTGTGTGTGTATTCGAATTTAGTGTATAAAATTCATGTGAGATCACATGTTTTCGTTTAGGTTACAAAATGGTTGTTGACTAGTGTTATTGTTATTGTCGTCGTTGCAATAATATTCTTCGGGTGTTTATTCACGAGCGAGCCTCTATGACGTAATCCTTCAAAGTTTATGACTAGCGAACAGATTCTTAGATTAAAAAAAATATTTTTTCACAATCAGGTTCTAAATATTACGAACATGCTGACAAGCAAATTAATTAATATTTCACATAAAAATAAACATTTAATAAAATAAGAATGTATACAAGTATTTTTGTAAATTTCTTAATAAATGTACAAAAGGATGGAGTTGGTCTTGCTAAGGTGCTGTAGGTTTGCGTGGATTCTTTTATATTTATGGACCTAGAGAGCTTGAGAAATTTGTTGAGAATGCTATGTTACGGTACATCATTTTGTAGCACATATGAAATTATAAGGATAATGTCGAAGCCATGTGTCACAGGCCTTGGCCAGTAAAGTAGCCATAAAATTCTCTCTAACTGTGTAATAAAATCTCGGTGTATCACTTGTTACCAGTGATGAATTCAGGGGGTGGCCCCAGGGAGGGTATTCCCGCCCCCCTAAAATCCAAGATGTCCCTCCCAGAGATTTCAAACTTATTTTAACTTAAAAAAAATGTAATTTAGACAATCTTATATTTCAATTTGATATTAATTCCCAGTACGGTAACTAAAATAAGTTTTGTTATGTAGATTTTCAGGTAGTTTTCTTTAAGGTTGTGGTCTGCTGGTGGATTCTGATTAGTTCAATCTGAATTTTCATTCTTGTTTGTTACAGTTAAGAGGTCAGATGTGCTGTGTTCTTTTTTATTTTGTACGGAGGAGGGACCCGAAGACTTGCACTGCAGTCTGAGGCTTATTGTGCTTACCACTCCTATTCTGTGAAAGACTGGGAAGCTGAACGGCCGCGCTGTTGTATAAGTACAGCACGCTGCACTGTGAATTGAACCCGGGCTATGGTAAGGAAGAAGAAGAAGATGATGATGATGATGATGATGATACATGAATTAATGATGGCGATATGAGTCTGAGGTCTAACGTCGAAAGTTACCCAGCAATTCTGCTTCAATTGGTTGAGGGGAAACCCCAGAAAAAACCCCAACTGAGTAACTTGTTCCAACCAGGATTCGAAACCGGACCCACTCGTTTCACAGGCAGACGCGCTGACCGTTACTCCACAGCGGAGGACTTAATTATTGGCCTAGTTTTCAGTGTTAGTTTAGCAAATGCAATAATTCTGTTTACCCGGTACTAAAATAGTTACAGCATACAGGGTGAGTTAGGAGGAAAAGTACATGACTTAAGGGGTGATAATATTGGTGATTCAAACAAAAAAGTTTATATGAACATGTGTCCTGTTCTTAACGGTTTCGAAGAAAACTAATGGAAACAATGAGGAACATGAAAAGTGCAGGTGATAGTAAATTAAAACATTGTTACTTATGTTCTAGCCACCAGCGTAGTTCTGTCGGCTAATGCACTTGCCTCCCAATCCTAAGTTGCGCTCGGGCGCGTGTTCGATTCCTTCTTGGGCTGATTAGCTGGTTGGGTTTTTTTTCGAAGTTTTCCCCAATCGTAAAGCAAGTATCAGGTAATCTGTGGCGAATCCTCAGCTTTATCTCGCAAATATCATCTCACTATCACAAAGTCCATCGACGCTAAATAACCTCGTAGTTGGTACAGCGTCGTTAAATAATCAAGAAAATAAATAAAAAAAACCTTATGTTCTGTTTAATTGTGTACTTTTCTTTACAGAACATGTTAAAAAAGTCCACCATCAACTTTAATGCACTTTGCAGTTCTTATAGACAGTTGCTGTGTTGCTGATCTCAGCAAGTTCCTTTACTTGAGCAAAAACATGTAAAATGCGAGCGAGAAGTTTCCAATTTGCGCTTGTAGACTTCGCTCTTAAGCCAACTCCACACACAGTAATCCAATGTAGTAATGTGGCTTGATCTCTGTGGCCAAGAAACCACTCCACCGCGACCGATCCAACACCCAGGATACGTTTCATTGACCCCTACTAGAACCTAATGTCGTTTTGGTTGTGTCTGCAAGAGTGCTGATGAAAGACATGAGACCGAGGCCTGTGATTTTCAAACAGCTTTATGTCAGATTCTGTTAAAAACAGGTCATATCTTCAGAGAAATTTTTTTTTTCAGAATCACCAATATTATTACTCCTCACACCATGTACCTTTGCTCCTGAAATACAGTAAATATAAATATTTCAGTGCATATTATCAAAATAAGAAAAAAATTTTCACTTTTCTTTAAAATAAAAACGTATTGAGGAGTTAATGAAACATTCATCCATTGCACTTAATGAATAAAACAATTATCAATTGACTTTAAGTGAAAGTGAAATCTGTGCACATTTCATCTGCGTTTTTTTTTCATCTAGTGCTGTTCAATTATTAATGATAGGAAGCGTAATCTGATAGAAAAACAATGGGAACAGTGGCAGATCGTCATTAAGGGCCAGTGGGGTAAGGCTCCACCAAAAATAATGTGTGACCTGTAGGCATTTATTTATAATTTTTAAATTTAATTGCCCGTAAATATTACTTCCACAGTGACACTGACTAGATGAGAAAGTTAAGTAAAAATATCCTGTGCATAGTAGTCTCTTACTAAAGCCGCATCTACACGATTCAATTTTTCACGCACGTACGCATGCAATCTTGGAAGACTCAAGTTTAAAACGCGCATTCAATTAAGATTTATGAATATTTTGTGTCTACACGATGCGCCGTTTTGAACGTTATCGTCACTACGTATATATATTAATTAATATTCGTCGGTTTCTTGGTAAAAGTGATCAAGTCCAAAATGCAAAATTGTTGGGAAAAGGCATTTAAAGGTTAAATGATCCAGCCAAGGATAACTGCACTTCTTTAGATGTTAGTTATAAGTCACTTTGAAGGTAAATGTGCTGTATTATTAGTTTTTAATATAAAAGTATGTCTTAAATTTTCATAATGCTTTGAAGCCTTGGAATGTGACTTGGTCACTTTTACCAAGAAACCGACGAATGATTCTTGCATGCATTGCTTAAATGTTTAAAGTTGAAATAAAAGTTGAACCATGTAGATGCACCTTAATTGGTTTTAGTGACCAGGGGCCTGTTTCTCAAAAATACTAGTTTAGTAGTTCACCAGTTAAGTTACTAGTTACCAGAGTATATTTCACCAGCTGTAGTAGATTCTGTTTCTCAAACTATTTTACCAGTCTAGTAACTTGTGACAATTTTTCACTAGTCACATGATCTCTTTCACTAGTCAGCTGATTGAGTTCATTTGTTTATAGTCATTGGCAGGTATTGTTGAGGTTAGACAGCTCAGTTTTTTGTGTTTTGGTTTTGCTTTCTCTTTTCGGTTAAAATTCCATCAATTGAAAGCAAATTAACTATACTCAATATGATTAATGAATCAAAAGATATAGGCTACTATTCGGTGCTTTTTCAAGCACAATAAGAAAAAATTATAAAGTAAATGAATGGACAAAAAATATTGTAATGTGTGAGGCTGTGGAACTGATACCTCAGAACAAAACGTTAGGGACACTTACTGGCCCAACATTAAGAAAGCAACTTTGATGAGTATCAATTCAAGTTCACAGTATCATTACAGTCTAGTATATACAGTCACGAAGCTTGAGTTGTGAGGGTGCTATGAACAATAGACTGACCTGGTACTATTTCGCATTGTATGTAATGAGGCAATATTAGCGATCCTAGTGGTTAGCAACTAACTATGGATGCATATTTACTATGTATTGAGCTTCGTGACTGTATATACTAGACTGTGGTATCATAATATAAACATATTATGTAGTTAGTGGGTCTACTGCCGACATGAATGCCACTTATAACTTCATGAAAAATTCGCTATTTTTTTTTTTCAGTTTTAAATTTGATCTATTCATAAATTAGTGTCGTTTTATATTTAATTTGTAGGCTAAAGTTGGCAATGTCAGAAGAACTGGCAGTGGAGGAGGGAAACCAGCAAAATTCACTGCAGTTGATGAATTGGTATTAGATTATTAGGAAAATATTCTGCATGTGTTGCTGGTCTAGGACAGAAAGACCTGATGACATTGGAAAATAATCAACATCCCAATTTGTAGAGTATTTGAAGCTTTGCTGATAATGCATGACTTCTATTATATGTCTTGTTATGGCAGGTTCCACTATATTTAAAAACTCTCCAAGCTTTTCAAAACTCAAATTATGTTTATTTAACGATCCTCGCAACTGCAGAGGTTATATCAATATTGCCGGTGTGCCGGAATTTTGTCCCGCAGAAGTTCTTTTACATGCCAGTAAATCTACTGACATGAGCCTGTCGCATTTAAGCACACTTAAATGACATCGACCTAGCTCGGGATCGAACCCACAACCTCGAGTATAGAAGGCCAGCGCTATACCAAGTATGCTACCGAGGCTGTCTCCAAGCTTTTCAGCACTTTACCTAAACTGTTCATTATATTTAAATAAATCCTCCCCTAAAGGAATAATAATTGTTCTTTCTCGATATAGTTTTAGCTCTTCTCACAAAACTTCATCACTTCAGTCGGAATCACTAAACCACATGTATTAAAAAAATAAATACAATATTTTGTTTTGATTATCTGAGAAAGGTTGTCACTGGTAACTGATAATATAGACATCACCAGTCTTTAGAGTCTTGTAGGAATATTCCTGTTGAATACCAGTATAATAAACTAAATTAGCATTTTGAGAAACAGAATCACTTATGAACTGGTGAAATCTACCAATATTACTAGTCTGTAAACTGGTAGCTAGTACTTTACCCTTGTAGTTTCTAGAAACACAGACTTGTAAAATAAACTAATATAACTACTGTACAGACTAGTATTACTAGTTCATGAGTTTTGAGAAACAGGCCCCTGGCATACTGTTCCTTCTCTTACATAGAGCAGCAAGTCGAATAACATACACATTGTGTGACCAGCTGAGGAGTGTCAGCTTGCATTTCATCTCCCCTACTCCCCTCGCACTTCTCTCCCAAGTTTTCCGTTCCTACCTTTCTTCTTACAACTGCCTTCTGCAGCACGAGGCAACTGTGTGATTACAGCAGTGCTATACGACAAACAGATCTGAAGGCCCGGGAAATATGTGAACGAATCTGCTTGGTTCCACTTCCTTTCTGCAACCATTTCCTCCCCTGAACCTATGTAGCTTCGTCCCGAAACCCCACCTCTTTCCCGAGCCTGACCATCTGTTTAGTTCACAAATTAAGCCATGGTCGGCAAAGATTACGTCATATAAAATGCAGCCCACAATACACAGCAAAGGGAAATGTAGGAGGGAGAGGATACCCGAGCTGCTTAACTTTGAATGAACAAGTGATGGCTAAGGGGAGGGAGATCGTGCATTACCTCTTCGCCCTGCTTGTGTATTAAGTGGTTGACTCGCGAGGCACGAAATGCCGACCACTGAATTAAAGGCCCTGTCAACTTAAAAAAAAATGGGCAGGGCATGTAGCACGTATGGGCGAATCCAGAAATGCATATAGTGCGTTAGTTGGGAGGCAGGAGGGAAAAAGACCTTTGGGGAGGCCGAGACATAGATGGGAAGATAATATTAAAATGAATTTGATGGAGGTGGGATATGATGGTACAGACTGGACTAATCTTGCTCAGGATAGTGACCAATGGCGGGCTTATGTGAGGGCGGCAATGAACCTCCGGGTTCCTTAAAAGCCAGTAAATAAGTAAGTAAGTAAGTCAACTTAAAAAATGCACTTATAGGTAGAAAATGATTCTAACAGAGATTAGTTTCTGTGAAAACCCGAGCGTCGTACGACTAATAGAACGGCGACAATCCACAGTTAAAAATTCCCGGAATTACAAAAGTGACGTCACAACTTCACTATGGCGAGTATGCAACAGCCCTGAGTAGCAGCAACTGGATTTATACGGTAAGTGTAAGCTTCTTCCCGCGTCAGTCTCTTCCTAGTGTAAGTTTCTTGTGTCCGGTGTCGTGTCTTACAAGAAATTGTTATTTCCACGAATCATGGCTGGAATCAGGCCATATTAATTTGACCCCAGGAAAGGTGAATACGGGAAGAAAGCAGTGAGAATACAGACCGACTAGGAACCACGGACTGCGGTTTCTGTGGTGAATGTGTTTCTTCAGCAACTGATCAAGAGTGTTTCTGTTGCTGTGAAAGTGTAATGGTAAGATAAGTAAAGGAAAGTGCTGAGTGTATTATGAGTACATTTCATAATGCATTTCACGCTGTTGTACTAAACAGAGACACGTTGAATTCTGCTATAGGTATGTTATGATGGTGAGGACGGAGTCTAATTTTGAAGGGGAAGAGTTATGTATGTGTGTGTATTTATTCACACTGCAATGCGTATATACCCGGTGGCAGTGGTAACTAATTACACTCAATAATGACAATAATAAACATATTAATTAAAAATACAATTAATAATAATACTAATAATTAATACTAACAATAATAATAATACTAACAATAATAATAATAATAATAATAATAATAATAATAATAATAATAATAAGGAATATCCTAAATTAAATGATGCACGATCACTTAAAATAACATTTAAAATAAATCTAATTTGTATCTTAAACCTAAGGTCGAACTAAAACCCACGAGTATGATGTGTTCATATCTGCACAAGTACAGTACCTTTCAACATTACACTCATTTCGCTCTCAACTCACTCACTGCACTGGAACTACGACACATTTCACTGATTCTATCCTGATTTCACTAACACTTCGAAAACATTTCACTGTTCAAATACTTTGCACTGCCACTATAAACTATAAAGCTTCACTAACAGGAACATGTTTCACTTATACAACACACTTCACTGACACAACATAATTCTTCACTGATACAACACTTCAATAACAACATATCATTTACACCCTTTAAATACTGTGTATAATTACCGTCTATTAATAAAGTCCTTAAGCCTATTTTAAATACATTTTTGGTTGTTGGTAAAGCCTTTAGTGAGTCTGCAGGTAAATCATTCCAGTCCCTGATAGTACGATTGAGAAAAGAAAACTTTCCAGTGTCCGTCCTCTGTCTTCTTTCCCTCAATTTATATGAGTGGTCGTTCCTTGAAGAGTCATTTGGCGGCTGCAACCTATTTTTTATTTCTCTCCAGGCAGGCTCACCTCTGTATGTTTTGAACAGTGCGCATAATCGAATTCGCGTTCTCCTGTCCGTGAGTGTGTCCCATTTTAATTGTGAATTTTTCCGACAACACTTGAGAGCCCGTTTTTGAATCTTTTCCAGTGTCTTAATATATTCTAATCTGTAAGAATCCAAACATGCAGCACCATATTCCATTACTGGACGTACTAGTGATTTACATGCAATCTCTTTGGATTTATCAGAGCCTTTTCTTAGTACCCTCATCACAAAGTGTAACGCTCTCCATGCTTTTCCCGCTGTGTCTGTAACGTGTTCCCCCCAGCCGAGATCGCTGCTAAATGTTATTCCGACGTATTTACATTTGTTAACTTCCGGAATGGTTTCACCCCCTAACGTATACGATGCGACTATTTTATTTCTTTTCCTTCTGATGGCTTTGCCCTTTAGAGAATTTATTTTCATTTTGTTGGCTATTGCCCAATCGTTTATTCTATTGAGGTCATTCTGAAGAAGAGTAGTATCTTCATAACTTTTTATTTCCCTGTATATCATACAATCATCCGCGAATAAGCGAACCCTAGACAAGATATTAACTGGCAGATCATTTACAAAAGCCAGGAATAGAAGAGGCCCCAAGACACTCCCCTGTGGGACTCCGGAAGTAATTTCAATTGGGTTCGATAATTTCTCCCCTACCCGTACTCTCTGAGTGCGACAAGTTAAAAATTCCTTGATCCACTGGAGTACTCTGAAGTCAATCCCCGTTGATTGTAGTTTAACCAACAATATATCGTGTGGGACTACATCGAATGCGCGTGAAAAGTCAATAATCACTACATCTACTTGGCTACTGGAATCTATTCCGTCTTTTAAATCCTGACATACAGTTACTAATTGACTCTCACATGAATAGCCCCCCCCCGAAACCCATGCTGACAGTTATGTAGCCAATTTGAGTCATCCCAATGCTTCCTTAGATAAGCTGAAATCAAGTGTTCCATCTGTTTGCAAATCACAGAGGTGAGGCTGACCGGTCTGTAATTTTGTGTATCTGAGCGAGACCCTGATTTACGGGAGGTAATTAACAGGAACATTCGCTATATAGCTTACAGACAGTTTGTTTATTGGATTAATTCAACCATATAAATTAGTTGGAATGCATAAACAGTAACATATATTTCTCTAAAATGTAGTGTAATTCCATTAATAAAATTTAAAACAATGATTATGAGACACTTAAGACATAATTCACTTGCGAGTTAAGGTATAATATTATTTATGGTGTGAAAATTACGTTGTTCGTATGTGTAATACCTGCCTTTATGTCGATTAAATATTGCGAAATTCTTGTACATTCATTTATGCACGATTAAAAAATTTTCAATGGCACCGCACGGATATTTAGATATGTTGAAATTATAGGTTATGTTTACTGTACCAGTTGCATCTTTCTGTCGAAATTTAGTGATCTCCAATGCCTTGCCTTTCATATGAAAATTATAGGTTATGTTTACTATATTTAACTTATATTCCTAATTTCACAATTATACATTATAATTAAGCATAATGTCATGTATGATACCTCGGACATTCAATTTGTCTGTATTTTAGTACTACAATTGAGTAATGAATTATTGTAATTATCTACTACTTAAGAGACGAAGTAACACAATTGTACTGTACGTACACTAATTTCATAGGAGTGGTATAAATGGTAAATGTTTTGTCTAAAATTAAGGAAGGTAGATGTGCTAAATTGAAATCACAATAAAAATTGTTTTTTTATTAAACCTCAAAATAACTTCCATTCTAAACTTAAAATGTTGACGCGAACAGATTATGTTAACATGTAAAAGTGTCTTCACATTAAAATAACACATTTTTGTAATTATTTCTGCAACATATTATGCAACAAGAAGTAGACGGTACTTATGGACACATTACACTAAATAAAGCTTAGCAATGATACGCAATAAAAATATTTCACTGAGCTCCATACACTGAAATAGAAAATCCGAACAAACATTACGGCCTGGTCTAGATCGAAAAGGCATCGTCTATGCCGTATTTCGCATTGTTGTGAAAAGCTATGTAAACTGTGAAATGTTAGTTATCGGTTGTAATAACTGTAAATGGCTAAAGTACAATAATTTGAATAATAATATGGGGCAAGGAGACGTTTGTAGTACTATAAATTGTAAGAAAAATGGGTTAGAGTTATCCTTCTTCCGAAAGATCCAGAAAGGTGAGTTTATGGAATATAATATATTGTTTTATGAAAATAATATATAAACCTTATGTATTTCATATTTAATTGTGGAAGGAAGGTGTTAATTTTTTCAAAAGAACACGATATCGAAAGTACAATACATTTTATCGTCTGCTAGGGAAAGAGTCTGTGATGAGGCGATAATAGCGATCCTGGTGGTGAGCAACTATCTATGTTTGCATATTTAGTAAGTATTGAGCTTCGTGACTGTATATACTAGACTGTGGTCATACCTGCATGCGTAATAAAAGAAATTCGTCGCGACTACCCCGACCCAGACATTGAGTACAGAAACTTTCAAACTGCCGATTGAGAGGAAATTTCGTATATTGATTAATTAGAAATGGTTTTTAATTTAAAAAAAATCAACATAATTTATTATATTTTCCAAGCAACACTCAGATCATTAAAAATTATCTTAATTTTTTCATTTTTTTTTACCAATTTTTCCCTCTTTTTATAAGATTTTAATAACTTTACCTCCAATAAACATATTGTTGGCCATTTATAATTGTTTCAATGTTAGTGATAACTCGATCAGGAAAAAAGTAACCAATTTCAAAAACTTATTACAACCTGCATTTTTAAAACAAATTCAAAAGTTTTAACTGGTAAATTTGTAAGAATAGCTATACACAACAAAATTTTTATTGGACAAAAGGCGAACAGAGAGAGTAAACATTCCCACACAATAAAAAATATAGCAATATTGTCTGTTTTTAAATTGTTATATTTGGATAAAACCGCTTCTCCTCTGAAGTCAGTGCACTAGTCACTACTGCTCTTAGTTTTTTCACAAAAGGACACGTCCATATTATTTACTTCCTCACTTTCACAGTTTGAAATACTCCTGGAAATTTCACTCCCCAGCCCACACGTAATTCATTGAAATTTGTATGTGTGTTTAAATTGGCATCATCACTTGTTTGTTCTTGGATATCACTGGTCCTTGCTTCCTCGTTCACTGTCTCACAAAGTTCGCTGCATGAACTTGTAAATGACTAGTCTATTGCTTGTTTTATAATCTTCCTCCTAACGTATGCACCAGTCTTTCTCTGACTTTGATGACGTCCATTAATTTCATACGGTTTCAATTTTAAAGAAGGGATTGCACTTTTTCTTTTTAAACTGGTCTACTTGTTTTGATACGCAGAAGTTCATTTCTAAACCGGTATGTAATTTCAAAATCTTCTTGAGTGAAGTATTCAGAACAAACGGCGGAATTCCAGGTGGGTTTGAAATTACGCCGATTTATTCGATTCATCCAAGCTTTGAATCTAATTGGTGATCTTTGGCGATTAGGACATACATGCATACTTATTCCAAGATCTGTGTTTGTAGTATTTGAAAACCCAAAAACACGACAATGAGGCATTTCCGATAGAATAGCACACAAACACATATATAAAATAATAAGACACTAGTTGCTTCACCATACGAAACGCTAGTGAGTGAAGTTCTTAAGGTTGGTTCACAATAAACCGGGAACGGAAACGACAACGAGAATGAGAATGGAAATATTGTTAAAATAAATGTATATAAATGTGAGCATTCACAATTAACGAGAAACTTACCGGAGCCTGGGAACGAGAACGTAAAAGTTAATTGTAAATGCTCACATTTGAATGCATTTATTTTAACAATATTTCCGTTCTCGTTGTCGCTTCCGTGTCCGGCTTATTGTGAACCAGCCTTAAGGAAGAATCGCAATGAACTACCTGGAATTGTGACGTCACGACTACAGCTGGTGTATCATTATACACGCTGTTTTGAGAGAACGGAGCTTCATAGAATCTTGCGGTTTTCACTGTTATACTTCTCTAAACAAAATCTTTATTTTGAGTACCACTTCATTTTTAAATTGACAGGACCTTTAAGATATTATTACCTAGTGAGAGTCCGTGGTTGACGATTTGCTAAATCTTCCACTTTTCGTGTCACTTTATGACTCCGTGGTGTTTGTGCATCTGTATATAATATTAATAAAACATATGATAATTAGTGATAAAACAATTAACTTTATTTTCAGAATTGCTCAGAATAAATTTGAAGTTATGAAATGTAGCAACACTTGTTCATTTGTTGTCCTTGTCGAGAGCTTTAGATCTCTTTAATGAGCTGAGTAAGGGTGGGGTGTGATTGGTGGGGGTAGTTTTACGAAGGACAGGGAACGACACTACCTCTAAGCTATTATTTGGGTTAGGGTTTCAGATCCGTTTGTCTTATAGTACGGTAAAGTACCCAAATAAGAGACACTTTTTTTAAACTGCTTATAAATGAGGATGGTAATAGACATTTTTAATCTGAATATGTGGAATACATACAGCATTTCGTCTATTTTTAAAGTTGACAATACAAGTTTTAGTCAGTTTTTATTATTACTTTAAATTATAGAAAAAAGTAAAACTGGGAAATAATGATGTTTTGGAAATGGGTTCCAAATAAGAGATACGTGTGTTATTTAAGTTTATTTTTGAACATGGACAAACATTATTATCATTTGGCTCAAAACTGAAGCAATATATAACATTGTGAAGTCATGTAGATACTTTAATAAATTCAGGTACATTTTAAAATTGAAGGGGTCAGCGCAACAGTGATCTAACTCATCTCAACAGAAATTCTGTTGTTTATTTGGCATTTTTTCAAGTGAAATTAAGATGGTTTGCGAAAAGAACACAAAGTCGGTCAAATCGGACATGAATGTACTAATCTTATTTCAGCTACTATTGCTAACGTTAATATTTTGCTAGAGGAAGAAAAATGATAGAATATTAAATTTCGATCTCCATATTTCAATTTTAAGTTAATTGCACTTATTTTGCCGACCCCTTTAATTGACACAATTCTTATTTCGGTGTACTGAGCAAGTTGGACAAATGAAAGGTTCTTCATCAGTGCTGCAGTCTTCGTGTGTCCAACGATGACATTTTGAACACTGAATCTATTTCTCCTCCCTGGACCCTGGTGTCCTCTGAAAAAAAATTCAGTGCAAAACAACCACTCTCCATCATCATAATTTTCTCCACATTCCGAGTCACTAGAGTTAATTAATTCCATTTCCACATCCGATTCTTCATCACTGGACGAACTAAAGCAGTGCTTCTTGGACTGAGTTTTTCTGTAGTTTTTGTCGTTTTGCGAACAACTTCCTGCAGGCTCCATTTTTTCTTTGTTTTTCCTTCTCTAAACTCTCTCATTTCTTTCTGATAAGAGTTGATATTATGATAGCTCATTTTCCTGTCCTGGATGACTTTACATGCGACTACCCACTGGTTGAAGCTTACGGCTTTTGAGGTTGTGGTTGTGCTGCTGCTGCTGCTTCTGTAGGCATAACTGTTACCGTTTCTGGCGCGTGAAATAAGTTATGGGAACGTTCAGAGCGAATAACTTATGTTTGCAACCTCGGAAGAAACCAACCAGGTAATCAGCCCAAGTGAGAGTCAAATCCACGCCCAAGCGAACTCCGAATTGGCAGCCGACTGAGCTACGCCAGTGGCTCCGTGGTATTACAAACCGTTGATTTCGCTTAGTGTTGCGTGTAGGCCTACATTTAAGTGACCGAATTAAAAACACAAGGAAAGTACACTTCACTTAGAAAAATGCCTGTAAATTTAAAATATTTGGTACTGTAAATATTGCCGCGCAGATACATTCTGAACATAAAATTTCAATCCAGACACATACTAAACAGAGTGATAGAGTGCAAATCTAGTTTTTTAGGTAAAGCTCCCTGTAAAGCAGATTTGAATGATTTCAAGGAAAAAATTGTTTTAGGTTTGGGTATCGATCCCAGGACCTCTCGTTGAACGTACCAGCGCTCTACCAACTGAGCTACCCAGGAACTTCACCCGACAGTCTCAATTTTTCCCTTTATACCCACACAACTCGCGAGGGCTGACGAGACGCCAGAGACCCACATCGAGTGCACACAACTCTGTGTGACTTGAAATTGTGGTTTTCTGTTAACGTGCCTACAGTAACATATGCAAATCTAGTTTTTCATGTAAAGCTCCCTGTAAAGCAGATTTGAATAATTTCAAGGGAAAAACTGTTCCGGGGCCGGGTATCGATCCCGGGATCTCGGGTTAAAATTTTGTGACACTCATGAACTAGCACTGAGGGATCACTCTAAAACACAGAAATCAGAAAACCGTGGGATTTTTTTTAGTTTTTTTTATTTTTACACGGTAATCTTCATAGTGTGTTAGATGGCCACTTGAATAGTACTGGTACTTCAGTTTTTAAATACAATATACCTCATACATTATACGGAATGAGCTGTTAGACTGTATGTATCAGGTTTACATTGAAGAATTGGTCAATGATATTAACGCTGACAATTATGTTTCTCTGCAGGCTGATTAAATAATAGGCAACCTGCAGAAGCTAATTTGTTATTATTTTACAGCAGTGGTCGTCAACCAGTCGATCGCGGCCGAAAAATATATCACCATTTCTGATCGATCTCTATCTACAGCAGGCATGCCAAAACTCTGCACATTGTGCAGTCGCGCATATTGTGCACTTGTCTCTGTGCGATGTGCAGTTCCTATTCCCCTACCTGGAGGGAGTGAATCGGCTTGGAGGGAAACGCGACAGGGCTGTATACTGTACAGTTACCCTTAAAAGGAATGAGACGACTCCTGGTCGTCGGAAGTTAAAGCTCTACAGCGCGGTTCACTCGATATAGACGTAATCGATACGTACCATGACAGATACAACAAGAATTGTTACAAGGACCACAACAAGGACAAGGACCAGAATAAGGATCACGAAGAAGACAGCCATTAAGGCCACGATTTCAAAACATAGTTCGGATCACAATATCATTGCTTCTCTGTATCGAATGGCAAATGCCTGCTATGAGATCTATATTCTAGACTGCTGCTGTCACTATCTTGTCTCGGTAGCTCATATAGTAGCGTGTCGATTCCACTGCTTAATCGAAACGTCTTATGTTTGATCCCATGTAAAACTTTTTTTATTGAGGTGTAATTAATTTCTTCAGAGTTCCTCGACTGTCTAATTTGTCGAAAAATATGAATAATTTATGCCCAATTTGTGGGTCTTACAAGTGGGCTGAACCTCGTCAAAAAATAAATCTTACTTGGAAGTTAAAAGTATTCTTCCTCAAACAAAAATCATAAGAAACAAAAAGAGACCTGTTAACTTAAAATCTTGTCCACATGCCATCAGCTTCTATTACAGCTCTAAGTCGGTCCGGCATGGATGTCACGAGATTGTGGAATAAGTTATAATCCCCGGCGACATCTTCCCAGGTGTCAACAACTTGTTCCCACAATTCGTCTCGATTTCGAGGGCGTCGGTGGGCATGGGTGGTTATCCTTCTCTTTTTCAATTCCACCCATAAATTTTCGATGACATTCAAATCAGGTGACTTCGGAGGCCAATTAATGATTTCGATCTCGGGTCTCCTTTGAAACCATCTTTGAATGCTTGCGGCATAGTGCATGGGATGGTTATCCTGCTGGCACAGCAATGTTCCTTCGGGAAAACATTCTAGGGGCGGAAGGAAGGAATATATTTTCCAGAATGTGCTCGTAAGTTCCCGCATTAAACCGGCCATCGATGCGTTCTATAACGCTAGGTCCATCGTAAGACATCCACTCCCAACACGATATGCTAAAGCGCCCCGATCTTTCACGTCGGTGCACATAGCGCTGATCATGTTGAAGACCATCCTCACGATAGACACGGACAGGACCTTCATAATCACTCGAGATGGTTGTTTCGTCGGAGAAAATTACATTTCTCCAATCGAAATCCACTCGATTGGTAGCGTAGGCAAGACAGTCGACAGCTTGTGCTTCCCCCAATATTTTCATTTGCGCAGCCCTCCGGCTCCTAATACCGCGGTTCCTCAACCTGCTGATCACAGTCTGTGAAGAACCGGGAAAATTAGATGCTGCTCTTATTTCGCTAGCAGTCCGAAAGGGGTCCTGTCGAACCGCCTCGAATAAGAGAGCATCCTCTTCCAATGAAGAAATCCACGGACGCCCAGGAATAGGGCGATTTTCCACCTCCCCTGAATTTTGGTAACGATGAACCCACCTCGCTGCTGTACTTCCAGGAACACCGACCAAACGGCCAGCAGATCTAGCCCCATATCCAGCCTCAACTAGAGCTATAACTCGCTGTCTCATGTCACGTCGGTTCGCCATTAAGATGAGAAATGAGGGATGACGATAATACTTTAGTGTAGACAATGACTATTGAACGTGATATAGAATTATTGAAATAAGGGGCATCTTGCACAGTAAGAGTTAATAAATCAACCCTAAATTAAATATTTAAATAACAGGGTGTAACAGCAAGTCCAATTGTTGCGAAACTAATCAAATTAAGTCTAATTACATCAAGTAAACAAACCCCAAGTTATGACACCACATTGCTACAGCTAAATTGTAGGTTATTAACATGAGGATTGAATAGATCCGTGCTTATGCGTTGGACGACAAAACCAAACATCGAAAGTTCGAATCTTGCTGAGGCATGTAACTTCTTGCTTTTTTGGATGTAAATCAGACTTCTAACTACAATCATTTATTTTTCTTAATATTTATTAATATTTATATTCAACATTGAATTTGTAAAGAAAGGACTTTAGAAATCTCATATGGAATTTGTGAACTGTAGTGACATAAACAAAGATTATCTCTCGGAACTTTTCCGTAAAAGTTTATTAAATTCATTCCTTGAAACTGGAAACCTTAGTCGTAGAGTCATTTTCCCACCAGCTTACAAGCTGAAGTAGCCGAGCCATTGATAAAAGTTTTGTACACAGAATTGGACTGAATTCCTATTCGACAGAACCTATAATCAATGGCTTGTATGAACATGATAAACAAATCCTGTTTCCAATGTTACTGAACAATTTGAAAATATTAGTTTAAAAACTAAAAAAGGGTCGTAAATCCTGTATCTAATGATTATTTACATTTATGTCTACAAAACGAATCTTGGAAAAACGTATACTGTATGTTACTGGTACTACTGATATTAAGAGTAAATGTATTAAATTTTTCACTTAATTTCAGAATCACTTCAGTGGATGTTCTCCACTCAGTGTTGTGAAAAACTTCAAAAGTAAAAACATATAGATAACTCAGGGACTTAAAAATCTCATGCATTGAAAAGGAGAATCTGTATGTAATGAGTTGCAATGTAAGGATCCCCATGTTCTTAAATACTAAAAGAAGTACAGTGTAATTTACGAAAAATTATGAAAGAGGGAAATAGAACACATTTGAATAAAAAAAGTACAAAATTCAGATAATACAATTAAAGCTATTCGGAATATTATTAAAGTTATACTTGTAGATATCATAAGAAAGAAAATATTTTTTCATTAAAACCAGTGATTATAAAGTAGAGGATCCCAAATCTATTGCGAATTCTTTTAACGTCTAATAGTATATAGTACAGAAATATTATTGACAACTTAAAAATTCAAGATTTTGCAAAAGATACTGCAATTGGTTACTTAACAGATGCATTTAATAGTTAGTATTAATATATGTAAATAGTCAATAACTGCAACAGTACTTTTTCATTCAATCATAACATGAATGAAATTGAATGCACATTAAATTAAAGACTATTGCAAACACGTAGATAAAATAGTTAAAATCAACTGAAGGGGTGAGAATGAAATAATCCAAAGCCACACTTATAACAAAAATTGTTTTGTGCGAGTGCATTTATTACACATATGGGAAAGCTACTAATAAAATATTGTAATAATTACTCAACAAATGACATAGCCTAAAGACTCTAAACCTTTGTTAAAGTTTGTCTGTGTGGCTTAGGAATATTTTTAAATTTCATTTTAATTGTTAGTTTTTAATATATATGCATTTACATTGTATATGTGTATATGTGTGTATGTATATATATATATATATGCATTCATTAGATTAACGTTTATGTCCACACCTGTGGAGTAACGGTTAGCGGTCTGGCCGCGAAACCAGGTGGCCTGAGTTCAATTCCCGGTCGGGGCATGTTACCTGGTTGAGGTTTTTTCCAGGATTTTCCCCTCAACCCAATATGAGCAAATGCTGGGTAACTTTCGATGCTGGACCCCGGACTCATTTCACCGGCATTATCACCTTCACCTCATTCAGACGCTAAATAACCTAAGATGTTGACAAAGCGTCGTAAAATAACCTACTAAAATTTAAAACAAATTAACGTTTATAATATTATAACTTGTAATTTTGTATTGTCTGTGATTATTAACACTTAATCTGAGGACTTTGTAAAACTCTATTTCAACATTATCTAGCTATTTCAACGTTATTTAGACAAAAAAAATCCTTGTGTAGACCAAGAATCGAACCTGCATTCTTCTACACAACACGCAGAAGTCTTAGCGTCTGAGCTATTGCAACGACACGAAAGCTTTCCTTTCTGTGCGGAGTGTCGATCTAGTCATGAAGGTCCATTGTCGATTTAACTACAATATTTATGTATATATTTATCTTTTATTTACGTAATATTATCATATTTTTTGCAGTTTTTGAAGTGAATTTCGGAACGATGCTAGTAACAAACCAAATAGCCTGAATCTAAGTAACTCAATATTCGTTATCTTGTGTATCAGTGCTCTGGTCTTTGATCATGCGCAGTGTTTTACATCTGAGACTTAAGAATATTCAATCGTCTCATTCTTTTCCAGGGGAAGTGTACATTACCGGCAGTAGCAGAACAGCTTTGATTTCAGTAACACAGATCAGTACGGGTGCTCATTGAGCTGTGATTGTGAATGCGTTTTGAAAAATAAAGTAAGGAGTCCACATATATAACGAAGAAGAGAAATCACGAATCATATAACATAATTGTTATAATGTTTTCCTCAGCCAACAGTAATTATTTTAAAATGATAGGCTTTCATCATCTCATATTGACCTACTAGTGATGTGAGAATTTAAATAAGATTAGTAAAGTTCTCAAAATATGATATTCGCCAGCTCTTATTTCTTAATCAGTACTTTCACGGCAAGACAAACGTGACAATAGCGTCGTTTTGGAGTCTGTACTAACACAGCCATCAATGATTAGACGACTTACAATTTTTATTTGATAAGCTGATAAGTGATGAGAATATTGAGTGAGGAATACATGTGAAGCTATTGAGGTTGTAAGAGAATGAAGGAAGCAACTATTTGTAAGGCGGAAAATTTTTCTGGAAAAATATGTAATGGCGAATAATTTTCCATCTCACGTTACAATATTATGTTAACATACTTACGTTAATAAATCTTTAAACCTGACATAAAGAAAATGTCCTCGCTTCACTGCTTGTGAACTACTTTTTTAACTCATTTCAGTAACGCTCCCAATTTGCTGATACTTGCTCTCAACGTTTTCCAAATAAACTTTGTATAAATTTAAATTCAAGCTTAATTTAACAATTAATGTGAATTTATATTAACATACAGTAAGGAAATGATTCAATTATAAAAGTCTCACAATGTCCTAATGCATGCAATTGGGAGTAAAACATTTTCTTTAACATTTGTGCACCAATGGTCCCAATAATGCTTGACAAACAATGAAAGAGTATTTATTTGAAATTATAAGTACCTACTACGTGAAATGAAATACTGTGTTCGTTTTTTGTTGTTTCGAAATTACTGCAATATTTATATTTTCTTCAAATACTGTAACAATCATGTAAATAAATGATTCTTTACTATCGACTGCTTTGTGAATTATAACTGAGTAAGTCTATAGTTTCTTGTGTCGCAATTGTCAAATATAGACACTGACAATAATTGTGTTTTTGTCCTTCTGCTAAGTGTGTTTATAATGTCAATTTAATTGAACACTAGAAGCGCAGAATAGCTTCTTGTACATCCCTCCGGCTAAGAATTGGTAAGAGCAACACGTGAATGACGCAATCTGCACAGGCCGGCATTCCGCGCACATACACTGCACATTCAGTGTCTGATTTCTAGCATTCCTGCTCTACTCTTTCTCCTCCCTGACTCACTCCATCCTCACGGCGGGCAAGGCAACCACCCCTCTCACGGCAGGCAAGGCCACCCGCCACTCTTAAGGCAAGTATAATAATTATGTCAGTTTTGTTATGACTGTTATGAGCGAGTAGTGTAGCGTTCTTGTTTTCTCTGTTTGCTGTGTCCACTTAGGTACATTCATAGTGAGTGATGCGAAGCAATAAAAAACGTACCACTTCAATTCTGATTGGGAGTTAAAGGTTTTTTTCATTGATGTGAAAGGAAAGTGTATTTGTCTTTCGTGCCGGGATAATATTTTTGTTTTAAAATTTAGAAACTTAGAAACCCTGATGCACTCCAGCATTAAGGCACGCAAGGCAACCATCCCTCTCTCTACCTCCCTCGACCCTCACGACAGGCAAGGCAAGTATCATCAATGTCATCATCGAGCAGTTTCGCGATCTTGTTTTACCTTTTTGTGGTGTCCACGTATAACCATAATGAGTGGTGCGAAGAAATAAAAAAACTTACCATTTTAATTCTTGTTGAATCTTTCGTACACTACTTTTAACACTTGAATATAAATAATTGATTAAATGGCGATCCTACTCGTGTTAATTATGTAAGCATGTGTGGCTTACAGCTGTTTCGGTGTTACTTGACACCATCCTCAGAGCCTACTAGATCTCGGCGCTATCTCAACTTCGCTGTCTGTTGTGTGGGGTGCGTTCGTGTGATGAAGAGTTGTGTCAAATAGTGTGTGTTCTGAAATTGATCTGTGTGTTGAGAATTTCATCGGGGTGTGTTTTAGTGTGTATATTTCATATTGTTCTAGTGTGTTGAGTTTTTGGTTTTTGGGTTGTATGTGTAGGATTTCCATGTCTGTATTTATGTTATTGTATGTGTGGTCAGCATTAGTTATGTGTTCGGCATATGTAGATGTATTGTGTCCTCTGGTTATTGCTTCAATGCGTTCTTTGTATCGAGTTTGGAATGATCTGCCTGTCTGTCCAATGTAGAAACTGTCGCAACTATTGCATGTGAGTTTGTATACGCTTGTGTGGTTGTATTTATTTGTTTGTGTTGTTTGTGCGTTGAGATGTCTTTGTAGTGTGTTTTCTGTTCTGTATGCTATGTTGTATTTCTGTTTTCTGAATGAGGATGCGATCTTGTGTGTGTTTTTGTTTTCGTATGTTAGTGTGATGTAGGACTATTTATTGTGTTCTTGTGTTTGTGTTGTGTTTTGTGTGTTTTTGTGTTAGTTGTGTATGCTGTGTATGAAATATACAGACACACTAAAACACACCCTAATCAAATTCTCAACACACAGATCAATTTCAGAACACATACACACTATTTGACACAACTCTTCATCACACGAACGCACCCACAAAATAGGCTGCGAAGTTGAGATAACGCCGAGATCTAGTAGGCTCTGAGGATGGTGTCAAGTTACACCGAAACAGTTATAAGCCACACATGCTTAATAATTAACACGAGTAAGATTGCCTTTAATCAATTATTTATATTTCAATTCTGATTGAGAGTTGGAGGTTTTCTTCACAAAGGAAAGTGCGTTTGTCTTTTGTGCCGGGATACCATTTCTATTTTCAAACGTGGAAATTTAGAAAGACATTACCGAACTAGACATGCAGACTTCGATGCATATTAAAAAAAAAAATCCACTTTGAGGAAGGAAAAACTTAGAACTCTGAAAGCCAATCTCAACACAGGACAGTGTGTATTAAAAAAAACATTCCCAAAAAGTGTTAATGCAACGATTGCCTCATACAAATTTTGTTACCTGCTAACTAAGAATAAAAAGCCCTTCACGAATGGTGAAGTAATAAAGGTGATCTTAAAAAAAGTCGTTGAGTGTTTATTTGTAGACTTCAAAAACAAAACAGAATTTGTAGGGCCATCAATTCGATGCAAATGTCGGAAAGTACTGTTGGTCGTCGAATTCAAACCATAACCATCAACCAGGATACACATTTGAAGACCAACCTGGAGAAATGTTCTTACTTCAGTTTGCAAATGGACGAGTCAAATTTGTTGATACTGCACAGCTCAGCATGTTCGTTTTGAAAACTTTTCTACTGAAGAGGAATTGTTTATTTTTGAAAATATTCCCACTCACAGGCAGAATCGAAGGGACAGAGATTTATTCTGCTTTCTAGATTTGTTTTTTTGTCTCAAAGCACCCTGTTAGTGAAGGATATTTCTTATACCATTAAAATTGAACATTTATATTTTGTCTTCCTCCATCCGCTGTTTTAATATGTAAATGTCGTGTCGATCTCCTAATTTTGTAAGCACATTTTGTTTCATACGACCAACTTGAAAACGGTTTCGCTTTTAATTCTACAAATATCACCTCAACGTTCTCTCAGTATGAACCATGTTACACAAAATTAATGTGTAACACACTGACGCATGAACATTTTTTATTAAACTAAACTCAACAACGGAGCGCATTCAGGGAAAACCAATAAATCATTGCGACGGAAGGCTAGCCTCGTTTTGTACTGAGATGTAGCGAATCGATACCCCCTCCCCAGTCCCGCCGTGAAGCCTGCGAGTCAAGGTCGTAGAAATGCATTTAGAGGCTTTTGCCACAAGACTTGTACTGAACTCTCAATACTGGATTGACTGCCAACAGTGAACGTAATATATGGAAGGATCGGAGTAGAACCAAATGTTACGATAAATCGTTATTACGAAATTATAGGTCTTTTGTTACTAGGTAAAATAACTCAAATTTTTGCTTAGGCTAACAAGGAAACATTCTGGTGGGGGCAGATAAAAAAGTTATTTTTTTATTTCGCGATGTTAATAATGTCAAAATAAGTGCTTATAAAAATTTTGACCACTCGACCGCAATTACGAGGGTCCTAAAGAAATAAGTTCACCAGGGGCCGCTAACAGAAAGAAAACACAATTTCATTGGAAAAATTTATTGGAACAGACAAAGCAATTGCTGAGCTATTTTTCAACATATTCCCCACCGGAACAGAGATACTTGTCATATCATGGGATTGACAGAGAAGTGTAGACGGCTGTCAAACGCTTTTCCGATCCCAAACGGCTCACTTCTACGATACAGGAATACAAAAACTGATCCCATGGTATGACAGATTTCTCAATTCTAGTGGATACATGTTGACAAATAGCGCAACAATTGCTATATTTGTTTCAATAAATATTTCCATGCAATTGTGCTTTTTTCCTGTAAACTGTACCAGGAAAAATCACTTTCTGGATGGCCTTGTAATTGCGGTCGAGTGGCCGAAATTTGTATAAGCACTTCTTTTGACATTATTAACATGGTGGAAGAAAAAAAAATACATTTTTTATCTGCCTCCAACAGAATGTTTGCTTGTAAGCCTAAAAAGACTCTTTAGACTTCGCCACTAATCAACGGCTAAGGTCATTATTGTCTTTCGAGAATTTAAATTCTCTCTTGCGCTGGCATGCATTCTGGGTAGGCTATGTATGCTGATTCTAGCCAAGCTATTTTAATATTAACCCTTTGCAGCACAAATTAATTTTTTTTTTGTTTTTCAATAACATGAATCATAACAAAGATTCGATATTTTTTTTAAATTTTAACTCTGCACACAATTTAAAAACACAGATGGCATCTCTATGTATATTCAAGAGGTGGTTCCTTGGTGGAACATCTGTGCCATAAAATTTAGAAAGAAAGAAAACTGCGGTTCTTCTGAACAACCACTTGCTGCAAAGGGTTAACAACAAATTGTAGGCCTATTAAAAGTTATTAATAGCTTCAAAAGCTAAAAAAATATCAATTTTTACATTAATTACTCATTTTTTCAAAGCTAGTCTAAATTCGCGCTGTTTCGCGGACATCGCAACGGGCTCTGCTGTACAACCAGTCGGGTCTCTGTGCGCCGCATTTCGTCCCCGCAACGAGAAACAGTGGTCCGAATCACGATAAAAGCGGACCAAAATATGTCTCTATATTTCTAATGAATTCCACCATATATGTTAATTATGATTTCCTTACATAAGATTATGAATATGAAACGTATTTTAATTGAATCTTTCAGGGGCGTCCAAAGTACAGTGCATAAATAAAATTACAACCGGTATTACTTAATGTAATATATATGTAGTAGTAGGTTATTTTACGTCGCTTTATAAACATCTTAGGTTATTTAACGTCTGAATGAGATGAAGGTGATAATGCCGGTGAAATAAGTCCGGGCTCAAGCACCGATAGTTACCCAGCATTTACTCATATTGGGTTGAGAAAAAACTCCGGAAAAACCTCAACCAGATAACTTGCCCCAACCGGGAATCGAACCTGGGCCACCTGGTTTCGCGGCCAGACGCGCTAACTGTTACTCCACAGGTGTGGACTAATATATATATATATATATATATATATATATATATATATATATATATATATATATATATATATAGAGGGTGTTTCCGGGCTAGTGTTACAAACTTTCATGAATGATGGGGAAGGGTACATATATCAATTTGAGATAAGGAAACCTGGTCCGGAAATGACTGAGTCGAAAGTTACAAGCAAAAATAGTTGTGTGTAAATGGAATAATTTTATTCCTCTGTATACCTTATTTATGTGTATTTATCTGTACATCTTACACATAATGTATTCATCTGACGTTGTTTACGTTGTCTACCTATATTATTCCGTTCAGTGCGCTGTCTGAGGGGTGGGGACAGGAAACTACACTAAAGCAATGCAGATAGCGTAATACGTAACGGACATGGTCGGTACTGATATGCACGTCTGTAGAAAGCTGTGTATATGTACAAGTTGCAGTGTCCAGTCGATCAGTCCTAGTGCAATGGAGGAGTACACGAGAGCGGAATATGCAGACCTGATTTTCGAATACGGATGAGCCAATGGGAACAGTAGATAAGCTCACAGATTGTATCGGGGCAAGTACCCACGTATGTGACATCCGGCCCATTCCATCTTTCCACGACTGTTCCAAAGGTTAAGGGAAGAAGGGCACGTGTTGCGAAATTACAATTCCATTTCCACACAACTATTTTTGCTTATAACTTTCGACTCAGTCATTTCCGGACCAGGGTTCCTGATCTCAAATTGATGCATTTGCCCTTCCCCATCATCCCTGAAAGTTTGTAACGCCAGCCTGGAAACACCCTGTATATATCGCTATAAACAGTTTATATTTGTATTTTTCATATTAAAGTGTAAAACAAGTTATAAAACAATTTTACGCGATAAAAAGCGATTTTTTTAATCCTAAAGTACCAATATTATAAATATATGATGAAAAATTACTCATGCAACATTTCCAAACTGCCGAATGTATTTCTGCCCTTTTTCGATAAAAATGTTAGCAGGATATAGTTCACGAATCACTGAAACATTCACTATCAATGTCACTGTCACTATCACTATCACTATCACTGCCACTATGGCTATGACTTTTGTCTTCATCAATGACCAGCAGAGAAGTCCACGAACTGCTAATGACAGTTATTTTGATTTATATGTGAGGGAACTTTTTCTATTGAGATTAGAGGATCTGAGCTTAAACTAATGAAGGTATATGGTGTGTGATCGAAAAAAAATTGTGATTGTTATTTATGTTTAGAAATGACTTTGTATTCTAGAATTTTAGGATGATATTTCGTTTCTTGCAAAATTTTGTGAATTTTTGGTTTATAAAACTCAGATTCACAGTTGAAAAAATATTGTAATTTGCCACGACAATAGCAATAATTGAGTTAATAGATTTCGTTTTCGTTAATAATATATTTTGCAGCTTTTAGGGAAATTTAGTAATTTCTAGTGGAAAAACAAGCAAAGGCTGGGGGAATTCCAGCACATGGGGCTGGCATCGCTGTAATGTAGTGTTCTCAGTGATTCTATGGTGTGAAGTGGACAAGTTTTACACATTCCCGAAAATATTTATCTTTCATATTAATACTGCCACATTTTGCGAAGATTAGAATTGTTCACATTGACAAAAAGAAGGTATGTATTTTACAACGTAAATTTTCAGTTAATATTGTTCTAGTTTTAGTGTGTCAGACGGTTATACCAGCGAAGACTTACATGAATCCCAATTTCACATTGTAGCTGCGATTCATAGTGAAAGAAATTAATTTTAATACCTAAATCTATACAGTTTATATGCATTCACCTTCTTACTTGATCATAGGCCTAAAATGAAAAGTCGTGCGTTATGTTGTGAAAGATTGTATCTATTTATGTGGGCCCGGAAACAAGATTAGCAACTACAATTTTCATTAAATGATGGGCACAGAAACACCATTTCATTACACGCACTAAAATCATTTGGGTAACCTAGGAAATGAACATAAACAGCTGCAGTGAGCAACGGTAATGTGTAGGCCTACTTAAACCGTTTTCCCACAAATATGATCTATTTGTATTTTTAATCTTCGATATATTCCCGGTACTGACATTTGATTTGGGTTTCGTTATTTAATGATCGAACTAATCAGAAAGTTACAATTAATGACTTTACAAATCTACATGTGACACATATTATTTAGGCTTAGTGCTTTTCTTCTGGAGAAAAAAAGGTGAAATTCTGTGTAAAATATATTATAGCAGACGAGAAGATGATTGCTGTCCATTGCATGGTAATTTTGTAGTTTTTAACCTCCTTTTCTTCTAACTTTAAGACTTTCAAATCCTAAATAGAATTCAAAGAAAAATTACGTTAAAAACATAATTATTAATACTGTAGGTTTATCGGTTCCATGATAAAAAAATACAAGAAAAAGTGCGTTCCACAGATAAAAAAACTGTTTAGGCCTTTATACACGCAACAGATATATATCTCGCACACCACACACAGGAATGACATCTACTTTTTTTTAGTAGCGACGGAATGATAACCTCGACCACACAATTTTCACTTTCATGCGCCATTACGATTATAAGAAATCTAATACTAATTTACATACATGGCGAGCGAAATTATGAAGAGATGATGCTAATTGGTTCTTAATTATTTCAGTTCCTTGGTGTGTTAAAATTGAAAATATTCAAATGCTCTTTGCATAAAATATTTTGAAAATTTAAATGTATTTTCGTTTGTTTTTGTTTACGTAAATAATGATGCACAATGGACCCAACTGGAATAAACCTTCGTACACAATACACCCTATATTCACACTGGTTTGGAGTGTTTTATTAAATAATGTATCCAATACTGATTAGAAAAACATGTTAAAATAATTATCCCTGCACCTTGAACTTTTACTAAGAAGACATTTTTAGCGAATTCAAGCAATTACTAACACGACATGCAACGGCATGGCTTAGTCCCGGCCTTATGCATGCGCTCGTGCCAGCTATTCATTATTAGTTTTTTATTTTAGTTGGTTTTTTAACGACGCTGTGTCAACTACTAGGTTATTTAGCGTCGATGAGATTGGTGATAGCGAGATGATATTTGGCGAGTTGAGGCCGAGGATTTGCCATAGATTACCTTGTATTCACATTACGGTTGGGTAAAACCTCGGAAAAAACCCAACCAGGTAATAAGTCCAAGTGGGGATCGAACCCGCGCCCGAACGCAACTTCAGACCGGCAGGCAAGCGTCTTAACCGACTGAGCCACGTCGGTGGCTTTCATTATTAGTAGAGACGAGAATTTCATGCACTATAAAATCCCAAAATATGTATGCATTCATGCACTATCAAACTATGAAACATGCACGATCATGCACTTTAAATTTTGTTCCAAATGTCTTTTTTCACTTCATTCTTTTTTGCAAAGTTAACACCTAACTACATTCCTAAATTGGTTTCTGTGAGGTTCCTGTGCTTGTCGGTCAATATGTTTTTGTAGGCAGAGAATGACCTCTCTACATCGCAAGAAGTTATAGGTGCAAACTTAAATGAATATGACAATGTCAGGTCAATTCTTCATTCAACTTTTCGCCACAAATAACCTTCTTCACTGAACAAAAGAATCCGTAGTCCGGGTTCGCGTTTATGACCCTGTTTAGTTTATTTTAAAGAAGTTTTTTTAATGTTTTACAAATAACTGTCATAGAAAATATTCGGAAAGAGAATAGCAGTACTTACGTCTTTACTGCATCAATCGAAGAATACGATGTCCCTAAATAATCTAATAAAATCTTTTCCTTAATCCACTGTGCAAAGAGTACACTTTTGGAACCTTTGATTGGAGGCATATTAGAACCACATTAACACATGCAAACAGAATAAACAAACACATTAACCACTTACGAGGTTCACAACACTGCAAAGACACAGTTTAGCGAATGTTTCCAATTTTAGAAGAATCTAAATTGGTACTTGTACTGGAAACGGGAAGGAGTATTTACAACCTCCCTGAAAAAGAATGCTTTTGACCTAAATTATTTGTCGGCAGTTTCCTTGAACTCTCTATTTTTCCTTTCTACTATTCTCAAAATATCCAAAGTAATAAATCTATTTATGACACGCAGTTTGTAGAGGGTCGTAGGTAGTGTTGTAAAAGTGAACTTCCGTCGTCGATAAAGTGTTGCACTTCCGTCCAGGGAAATGTCCTCTTTCCTGTGCAAATCTTAACATTTTATTCAATTTTTGTTATTTCATTTTTTTTTCTTTTCCTCCTTCAGTCATGATTCCTGAAGTTAAAATAAGGAACATAAAAATCGAGAAACTGAGGTGTCCACTCAAAACCATTATAACATGCATTTAAACTCAATATAATGTATATTATATTCATGATTAAGCTAAACATTTCTTAAATATGCATTATGCATGTTTTTATCCTCAAAAAGGCCAAAACATGCAAATATGCACGAAAAAGTACACTATATTTGGAACCGGAAAGTAATGCAATGGATAAGTACTAAGTTTGAGCTATGTCCTATATTCCTATAAAACATGCATTTGCATGAAATTCTCGCCTCTAATTATTAGGAATTTTGTAATACTGGCCTAAATCATTTCATTGTATTTGATTTAAACCCATTATTAATGACTCGTTGTAATGGATAGTTTAACTCAAAGAATAACAAAGGAATATTTCGAGGGCTCGAATTGGATCGTGGCGGAACGGAACGGCACTGTCGGTACTTCTTTGTTTTGTTAGTGTATTAGTTTTAACTCTCGCTAATTTATAATAGTCTTGTGACATGCCTTTTATATGATATGATTGATATGATATGATATGATATGATATGATATGATATGATATGATATGATATGATATGATATGATATGATATGATATATGATATGATATGATATGATATATGAGATGAGATGATATATGATATGATATAACTCATAAATTTGTTACGTTCTCATGTTCTCTCTCTTTTATTTTATTGCTGAAACTCATGTTTACAATATCATGCTCTTTCAACTAAATTCCTTAATAAATAATATATATATTTGTGTTAGAAGAAAATACTGATATTTGACCATTTTTTAAAAAGAATTTATTTTTTTCAGACAATCTATCAAAGGTAGAGAATTGATCTTGCATCATATTGTAGATATGACATGCATAAATATACAAAAAAATCATCACAGCGTGTTGGATAGTTTTTGAGTTATGTGGGAAACGCTTCATCACTGCACAGTAAATTGAATTTTGGAAAAAGAAATGTAAAAATATTTTTTTTAATCGTAGAATTTTTTTTCCTATAGCAGAAGGTCAATGTTTTACACATACTAATTTTCATTTTTGTTCAAGATACAGTATTGCAGGAAAAAATGTTGAATATTTCCAAAATTTTATTGCTGTAAGCTGTACCTAATCTCTTAAGATCATTTTTTTATTTGTTATTTTATTGCGTTATTTTACGACGCTGTATTAACATCTAGGTTATTCAGCGTCTGAATGAAATGAAGGTGATAATGCCGGTGAAATGAGTCCGGGGTCCAGCACCGAAAGTTACCCAGCATTTGTTCGTATTGGGTTGAGGGAAAACCCCGGAAAAAAACCTCAACCAGGTAACTTGCGCCGACCGGGATTCGAACCCGGGCCACCTGGTTTCGCGGCCAGACGCGCTGACCGTTACTCCACAGGTGTGGACTTAAGATCATTTTGTTTTATAATGATGTCATTAATAAAACTGCTTGCAGAGCAAAAGGACTAACAAAATATACCTAAAATGAAATTGTTACAATAGTAACCATAACGACAGTGCTTCTATACAGGGTTATTCACAAGGGGTTACCCCAGTTACGGAGCGTATTTCTGGCGAAATTCTGAGCCGTAACTTTTCTCATTATTTCCAGAGTTCCACTAATTTGAAGTTGTTGAAAATACATTTTTTCTTTAGTTTGAAGGGTAAAAGAATATTTCAAATAGAGAATTAACCATTCAGAAGTATATTTTCTTTAATAACTAGTATTCTGTAGCTAAAAAGTATTGTTAATTCCTTTGTGAGGATTTGTTTTCCCAATGTTTAACTAAAAATTACATTATTCTTACAACCTTATCACAACTATTTTTACAGATCAAACGACTTCTAGCAACTTGATTCTTTAGAGTTAAATTTCGCATCCTAATGTACAGTCTTGAAAAGTTGACAAGACGTGATTTCTAATAATTATTGTGATAAATGCGTAAGAAAAATATAATTCTGTAGTTAAAAATTTGAAATAAATTCTTTACGAAGCAACTGTGGAGTTAACAACACATTCTTAGCTTTATAATACCAGCCAATTAAATAAATTATAATTCTGAATAGTCCATTCTCTAATTGTAATACTCTTTTACCCTTAAAACTAAAGAAAAAGGGTATTTTTAACAACTTCAAATTAATATAACTCTGAAAATATTAAGAACCCATGTTTATATGGAATTTTTTTCTCAATATGCCTTCGGGAATATGCGGTAACTCCTCTTGAAACATCCATATAAAACAAAAATGAAGCCGTGCATAGTGATAAAAAATATGCTGTGTGGGGTGTAAATTAAAATTGTTTCCGATGACGTGATAATTTACCAGAATTTTATGCAAAAAAAAATATATATATTTTTTTTCCAAGAACGTGTTCCTTTCTAAATAAAAGTCTTGACGTGTCTGGACATTTTATTCAATATTTCCACATTCAATTTTAATTGCAGTTTACCTCTACTTATTTATTATTTATTTAATGTGACGGAGGTAAGGCCAACATATCCTTTCTGCTATACCGCTAGAAATACAAATACAAAAAGGACTAAATGCAGAGAGAGAATAAAATAATGAAAATAAATAAAAGTACAAGTATAAATACAAAAAGGGAGAAGGACGAAAATACAAATACACAGATGTAATCATAATATTTACAAATAAAATATATTAAAGTATGTGAATTACGTAATATATTAAAGTTATGAACTTACTAAACATCTAGAGGTAAGTAACTGATTGCACAAATTTCAAAAGAAGCAAATGAGTAAAAATTTCAAAACTTTTACGATACACTTAAGTTAAAATGTTCATTGCATTCTATTTAATTCAATAAGAAAATGCTTACCAAACTTGTTTTTCAATATGAATTAACCCTCCTGCTACCAAGGTTTATTACAACTTATTAATACTACAATTATCCTCATCAAAATCATATACCAATCTTTGTTAAGCATGTGGAATATCCAATAATTTATGATTATTGACTGTAGACCTCCAGAAAATGTAAAAATGTGTAATAATCGTCCTATTTTTAAAATACAGGGTGGTTCAAAATTCCCGTTCCATATTGTTGAAAATGTACATCAAAATTAAATGGTTATAATAATATAAATAACAATATAAATAATGATGTAAATAACACAAACGAAAATAATCTGGAATCAAACGAACTCAGCTGTGATGAAAATTAAGCTACAGAATGAATTTAATATCCTGGAATTTTCATGACACAGAATACCAAGGGAGGTAACGAGATCACCCCACATGAATAAAGCGAATTGCTACTTAAAGTAGATGAATTATTTACATTATTCTTGTTTAAAAATGTTAGTAGGCATATAACGGACAAATATAGGGTGGATGGTAACCTTTTACAATCCTTCTGGGATATGACATCTCGAATTATGACAAACAAGAAAGTCTAATAATATTTTGTTCTCAGAAGGGCGGTTTTCGAAAAAAAATGATCGTTTTTGACTTGAAATTATGATTAAGTCTTTTCATGAATCTGCTCAAAATTGGATTTTATCTTATGTAGGACGATAGAGTAAGCTATGTATGGTCAGGTATTTGCATAGAAGATAACACATATTTCGAATAAATCGAGTGAATAATCGTATACACATTGCATGGGAACAGGGCAGTGACACGCTGGCAACACTGTTTCTGACGTACGCAAACCATGTGGCCGAGCTAGGTGTTCGGAGCGGACGATAAGCTTACATTCTCTTCGTCATTAGTTGCAGGCTACGTGCAGTTCGAGGCAGTTAAAACACAACGAGTTGCCACAGTTTTCCAATTGTGAGTATCTGGACATTTATTCTACTGTATTATTGATGAAATTTCCTTATAATGTAACGGAAACTACGTGTTTATTCGTACTAAATTTAGTGCTGAAACGATACAATAACGAACGTTTCATCGTAGATAACGAATAACATAGTTCATGTAATTAATATGTTACGATTACATAAATTTTGATTTGACTGCATTCTCAACAGATGTTTTTGTTTACAAAACGGTATGTGTACATCCTCTCAAACCCCCTGTCAAGTAGATGAATGGCGGGTTCGATTCCCGGTCGGGGCAAGTTACCTGGTTGAGGTTTTTTCCGGGGTTTTCCCTCAACCCAATATGAGCAAATGCTGGGTAACTTTCGGTGCTCGACCCCGGACTCATTTCACCGGCATTGTCACCTTCATCTCATTCAGATGCTAAATAACCTAAGCTGTTGATAAAGCGTCGTAAAATAACCTATAAAAATAGATGAATGGAGCGGCATTCAATAGACTATGCTGGGGTGCAATGATCTCGCGGAGTAAACACTGCTACTGTCTACAACGTTGCAACATTGCAACATTGGTTTTCTGGAAATTTTATAAAAACTATTGGTCGTATAAAAATATTATTTGACAAAACGTTCCCAAATGATATGAACTGTTATGTGTGTGAAGGATTACCTTCCACTCTGTATATGGAATTTCAAATATAAATATGGAGGACAATGGAAACAATACTAAAAATTCATCAATGGGGTAATCCTATTACTCCCCTTGGTAGCAGGAGGGTTAAATCCGACAGTCTCTGATGCACCGAGTTAGGGTATTCCACGAATGCGATTGCGATATAGTGAATAATGATGGTTATGTTGATGGTTTGTGCGTTGGTATGCCCAGTAACATGTGTCATTTTCGCGCATGTTATTTTTTCAACCAGAGTGCTCTTTCCTCTTTCCTATAACACATTATTGTTAAATATCATTAAAAAAGCCACATATTTCATCTGTAGACATTAATAAGAAACGGACCTTTATTTTGATTAATGTAATAAACGCTACTGAAGTAGTTTGCACAGAACTGTACATGTTTCGTTTTCGAAATACCGAATCATAAGTTATCTATTTGAGCAGAACTGTGTGTGTGTGTGTGTGTGTACTGTAAATTAAAGAAGAACAGGAACTTTAGCAGGATTGAGAGTATTTTGTAACAAGACGATCCGAACACATGTAAATTTTCGTTTTGCAAAGGAATTTTACAACGTTACATTTGTTCGGATCAAATTTCTACATATTTAAAGGACAAAACTAAAATTCTTTCAATCATTTGTCATAATACATTGCTCTCTTAAATTGACTGAGTATATCTGAACATACTGGGAATTAGACCAAATCAATGGCTTCCCCAAAACACGCAATGAAATGTTTTATGTAAAACAATTTTTATCTCTAAAAGGAAGCAAAAACGAGCAAAATTGTAATAAAAGTCTGTTTGAAATATCTCAAATAATAACCCCCTGAAGTTAATGACATTATTTACAGTTCACCCTATATATATATATGTAAGATTTTATTGTGGTTATGTATCGAGTTGTCGTAAACATATTCAGAAGAGGAATGAAATTTTTTTCGAAATAGGTTTAAGTGCAGGATATTTGGAACTTATAACGTATGCAGAAAATCATTTTTGATTGTCATTTCTATATTATGTGGATACATTATTATCACATCCATGGCATCACAATGCTAGTAATGTCATTTGTTGAATAAGTTATGAACAGTTTTTCAGCTTTTCTCAAATTTACCGTTTTTGGACTATGGCCCTTCTGGAACGGAGCGATTCATTTATGACATGTGCCTATCAGATTCAATTCCCATTCACAGGAAAACTTACTAAGTACTTTTAAAGAACTTAAAAATCATCTCTATGACTAGGATTAATCCTACGAAAATGAAATTCAATGGTCGTCGTCTTCCTAACAAGTATTAGGCCGAGTGGCCTGTTATGGTCACAAACTAGAATTTTCAGTCCATCTCTTCTTCGGACGACCCAGAGATCTTTTGCCATGCGGATGGTAATGAAACAGTGCTTTTGGAATTCTGCAGCGATCCATTCGTTCGAGATGACCCTTCCACTGAAGTTGATATTTGCTGATGAACTGCATAATGGGTTCTATTTGAAGTTCTTGCATTATGTCCTCATTTTTTTATGATCCCAGGAGTATATCCAGCTGTTGCTCTCATGAACCTCATCTCACTTTCTATTATTCTACTGACATCTTTATTCTTCACAGTCCACGCTTCACTACCATAGCTTAATACTGGCTTTGGTAAGGGCAGTAAACACTAGGTCATAGATGTCTAATTGTAACGTGTACAAGGTAACCCCTGGCGTAAGCAACCCGCAACGCATATTCTTTAAGGTCGTTTTTCCTATTTTATATGGAAAGTTTCTGACCTTAGCAGAGCGTCCTTGACGTGCAGTATCTCCTGGTTCTATAGATGTTTGGACACCCAGTCATTAGGTTATCAAGGTTGACCAACAATATCATATTTACCCGCGTATTTTCCCACTTGGTGTAATCTCTCGTGCAAAATTTTGAGGACTTTTCTTCCAATTATGTTTTTCTCCTGTTATTTCAACTTCTAACGTTAAAGAAATTTTCCATTTCCCTTCAAAAGCGTCTATCGTGAAGATAACAAGTATCGTAAAATTACGCATGAAAACCGTCCCTTCTACAGATAAAAAAATCAATGACGATACGGAAGATGATGATTTGTTATCTGATAAAAGTGGTGAAGTATATATATATATATATATATATATATATATATATATATATATATATATATATATATATATATAGGGTAAAGGTTGGTAATATTATGATACTAATAATATTATAATAGTTGTTTTTTAAATTTTTTTTACAATTTTACTGATTAAGAGGAAGATCGGTTTTTTGTGCCGTATTAAGGGAATGTTTATGGACAAGTTTCTGCACAAAACCGGTCCTTCTCTCGCTCTGTAAAATTGTAAAAAATTCTCAAATAGTAATATCTTAATATTATTAGTATCACAACTTACCAACCTTTACCATATATGTTTATTTTTTACGTAATTAATAAGTTAGTTTTGATACGAATATATTTCGCTCTAATTTTAACAGCATGACTAGATGTTAAACAAGGTTAGAATACCGACATGCAGCGAAATTGCTTATACATATTATGTTGGGTTGATGTAAAAGTTCGTATCGTTTTTTCACTGTGACAGACGTTTTTATTTGAGATGAATAGAAGAGATAAATTAATCAGTAATAGTTGACCTCGGTAGCGTAGTTGATGTAGCGCTGGCCTTCTATGCTCCAGGTTGCGGGTTCGATGCTGGGCCAGGTCGATGGTATTTAAGTGTGTTTAAATGCGATAGGCTCATATCAGTAGATTTACTGGTATGTAAAAGAACTCCTGCGGGACAAAATTCCGGCACACCGGCGACGCTGATGTAACCTCTGCAGTTGCGAGCGTCGTTAAATAAAGCGTAATTGAATTTTTTAATGACTAATATTCTCCTACATTATCTCTCTGCCAACTAGTAATTCTTCGATTCCGCGTCTGAATAAATCTGCTGGTTTGGAGTTAAAGAAGTCGTCAAACCAAATTTGTAAAGCAACCCGGACAGAGCACTCACCCCGCAAATCACTGCGACGTTTAGCACAAGAGGTTAATATTTCCAAGACGTCAGCTTTTGTGGCAACGAAACTTCTGAAACTTAAGCCGTACAGGGTAACTGTAGTCCATGCTTTACAACCACAAGATCCTGTAAATAGGGTTAATTATTGCAATTGGTTTTGCAGTCTTTTCATAATGGCAACGTGGACCCACTTTTAACGTTCTTCACTGATGAAGCGTGGTTTCATCTTCACGGTCACGTTTCTACTCAGAACAATAGATCTTGGGCTACCGAAAATCCCCATATTATTCATGAAGTTCCTCACCACGCTGTAAAGGTTGGGATTTGGTGTGCAGTGAGTGCGAGTAGAATTATCGGTCCTATACTGGGTGTTCAGTTCAAAGTGTGTCATGGCTCGCTGTATGCCGTCATGTGGCTAGTCGATGAGCCTAGA
Source organism: Periplaneta americana (assembly GCF_040183065.1). Lineage (NCBI taxonomy): Eukaryota > Metazoa > Arthropoda > Insecta > Blattodea > Blattidae > Periplaneta > Periplaneta americana. The sequence continues at coordinate 134,579,902 of NC_091126.1, forward strand.
GAATTCAATCCTCCTACACTTCCGCAGAGGTGTATTACTTATGTGCCAGAGAAGTTGCCTAGCAAGTACGGCGTTCATTCAGAAAAGTACTTACCGATACGTACGGTAACGCCGGTAGTGGCAGAAATGTGAACTGTTTCGAAATATGTACTGAGGTGAGTTTTTTCTTACTGTCGGGATATGTGGAGAGAGAGTTAAGACGATTACTTACGTATTTGTTGACATTAACTTCGACGGTCAACATTTGATTTGTGTTGTGGAATGTTGCCGTACGCAACCGATGATAACAAATACCCTGCGTACGACTTGCCCGCCCAAAACACAGTTCGAAAGAGGTTATGGTAGCACACAGACCTACAGACCGCCATCTGTTGCTACGACGTTCAAGTTATACCGTACACGTTCTCAAGTTCAGATTGAACGCCTTGATTATTAGGCAACTTCTCTGACACAAAAGCTGAAACTCGCTTCAAATCGCTGACTCATCAACAGTGACGTCATGACACACTTTGAAATGAACACCCAGTATATTTCGACACAAAAGTTGATTCACACGTTTATGTAACTTCAATTTTAAATAATTTTTTCCGCAACTAAAAACAAATGAACGATTGAATGGCTGGTTTCAGCAGGATTCAGCTACAGAGCACACCGCTGCGAATTCTATGCATGAATTGCGAAGTGTGTTGGTGACAGAATAATTAGTCGAGGATTGTTGCCACACCGTTCCCCTGACCTATCTCCATGCGATTTTTATTTATGGGGAACGTTAAAGAATAAAGTGTACGCATCAAATCCGCACACGTTACAACAGTGATGGGCGAAATGAACGCAACCCACAAGACAGGATTTAAATGGCAACTACATACTGTGGGAGGGGTTGCACTCTACAGTGCAGTGACGGATTTACAGACAATTGCGCCACTACACTTCTACCTACCAATTGTAATTAGAATAGTCAATTCACGTGATATTTAATTAATCATTTTTCAAAGAAATTTCTTCGAAATTGGGATTTATATCTGTACATGGTATTTTCAGTTGCGCAAGGAGATGACCATCGCTTAAGCGGGATCTGTAGCTGGGCTTTATAAATTTCATTTTAGAAAACAGCTGTTCGCACTGGTAGGTTGATGAATACATACCGTCATTTCCCATAACTATGGCCCTGGAACACAACTATGGTCCACGATACAACCATTCAAAGATCATTGTAGAAGTAACATAGACCATACGTAGATAGCTGCAGTGACTTGAATTCAAACTACAGTACAGCAAGAATATAGATAAACGAGGTACTACGTTATGGAGTACAAAATTTGAATAGTTGTATCGTGGGCAATAGTTATTTTTCAGGACCATAGTTATGGGAAATGACGGTACTCATTATTTTTGAAGCAAACTAAGTAGTGGATATGTAGTACTGGACATCTTTTAAAAAATTTTAGCCCCCAGTAGACCTTCATATTCTGCTTTCAAGAAGCCATCATTCTGCAAATCCAGTACCTCTAACTGCAATTCTGGGATAACATTTTCAATTTAAACATGAAAAGGAATGCCAAAAATATTTAAATCTTTCTTCATCCTTTGAAAATCACTGAATCTGTGTTCTTTGAACTCGTATAACAGGTGATCTATTTTAAGAATGTACATATTTAAGTTCGCGTCCTGAATATTTGTAACTTATCCTAAACATGAGAAATGAAAGAACCGCCTTTCTTGTAAGTGTGATACCCTCTCGATTCATATGATTCTGCGAAAGACATTGTGTCACTAATGAAGCTCCGAAGTACAACAATCCAGTATAATCCGCCACGTACACGCGCAGTAATTTCATGGAGTGGGTGAAGGGGAAAGTAGGGGGTAAGTTTGATGCTTCGCTGAGGTCTGACGTCACTGCGGCAATGCCGCAGGAATGCCCACCATTGCGTTACAAGAATTGAAGGACAACATCACGAGAGAAATACAGGCAATCAGTCAACATGAACTTTTGCGAGTGAACCAGAATTGTTTTCGGAGATATATTGAATGTGTTCGAGTTGAAGGTCATCACTTTCAACATCTGTTTTGATGCAGGTAAGCCTAATGTTAGTAGAGTAGTTAGTGTTCCGTACCCATAAATTGCCGGTCGTTTACGTGTAACTCTGGCGGCAGGCGCGCCATCTTCACCTAGTCTAAGGCCGCCGCGGAACGGTCCGGCCGAGCTACGAACGCAATGTACTTTTACTGTGGCAATACGGTCGAGCGCCACTGCTTGTCTTCACTAGGACTCTATAAACAGTGGGTATAATCGTCCGCTATTTTGACTCTCGTTGCCGTTGGCAGCAAGAAGACGAGAACGATGTAGCTCCTATGATATTCAATCAATCGCGTTGTAATTTTTAGGAATCATAGATAAATGTCTAAGGGAAGATCAGAAAGAATCGAAATCAGTTTTTTTTTTTTTTTTTGGAAAGTGAGATAGAAATTACTAACTTCGAAGTGATCTGTCAAAATGAATATTGACACCCTCAAAAGTTGACAAGCGGCAAACATTTTTATTTTTCACTTTACGTGAGGAGGTCAAAGCGAGGGAAGTGTTTAGAAAGAATGGATATTACTTTTAAAAGTGGTTGCTACTCAAAGTCTTTACAGGTTTCAGAGTTACGGCGGGTTAACAAAGGAGCGTTTTTGCTTGGCGGAGGAGTGAAGACTCAATTTTTGTCTGTTAAAGAAGAGGTGAAAATTGGTTCTTATAGAAATCTTCGCGCTGCTTTCAATGTTTACAAAATCATGAGCTGAGAGAGTCGAGGTACTACTTGACATTTTTGGTGAAAATGAGTCTGTTTTATCGAAATGGATTATATTTGTCATGTACTTGTAACCGATAGGACATTATGAATATTTGTTATTCTTTGTATTGGAAATTCAAGACAATCCGTATATGCAGGCATCACTCCGTACATTAGTGAATGACGAGTTGCATAAGTACCGGGCATTAATAGTACACAAAACGTGAAAAAATAAAACAAATTAATGTGTCTTACATACGATTGCGAAACGTAATACCAATTTTTAACTTCTGTGAAAGTATTTTGGTAATTGAAGGCGGGAATGTGACGGAGCTCCCTTGTTAGTTTTAAACATCTGGATAAATCCCACTTTCAAAGCACTTATTAATTAATCTAGAAACTGGAAATGAAATTTCGTAAACAATCTTCTTTAAAATATAGTTCGAGATACCATACAAATCACAAGACTTAGATATCTGAAGAAATCTTAATGTCTTAATAACATCAGATGGGTAAACCATTCTATTCATAATATTCTACGAAATGGAAATATAAAAATTTGAGATTTATCTTTCAAAGAGGTGGAAAATTCATATATCTTGGAGCAACAGTAACAAATATAAATGATACTCGGGAGGAAATTAAACGCAGAATTAATATGGGAAATGCCTGTTATTATTCGGCTGAGAAGCTTTTGTCATCTAGTTTGCCGTCAAAAAATTTGAAAGTTAGAAATTTATAAAACAGTTATATTACCGGTTGTTCTGTTTGGTTGTGAAACTAGGACTCTCACTTTGAAAGAGGAACGGAAATTAAGGGTGTTTGAGAATAAAGTTCTTAGGAAAATATTTGGGGTTAAAAGAGATGAAGTTACAGGAGAATGGAGAAAGTTACACAACGCAGAACTGCATGCATTGTATTCTTCACCTGACATAATTAGGAACATTAAATCCAGACGTTAGAGATGGGCAGAACATGTAGCACGTATGGGCGAATCCAGAAATGCATATAGAGTGTTAGTTAGGAGGCCGGAGGGAAAAAGACCTTTGGGGAGGCCGAGACGTAGATGGGAGGATAATATTAAAATGCATTTGAGGGAGGTGGGATATGGTGATAGAAATTGGATTAATCTTGCACTTGGTAGGGACCGATGACGGGCTTATGTGAGGGTGGCAATGAACCTGCGGGTTCCTTAAAAGCCATTTGTAAGTAAGGGAAATAATTAAATGAACCTCTACGTCAATTCTATGTTTAAGCAAAGTCTTAGAATTTTTTAAATACTGAAAATTCATTTTTTGTTTTAACCCCAACACTGAATCAATATAAAATATATTAAAATCGTCAGGAGAAAAACTCAACAGACTATCATTATCAGTAGTTCTGGTTTCATTATGACCAATTTTCCAAGAGGCTTTACATATATCGGTAGCATTTATAATATAATTATCATTTCATAATCGTTTAGCGTCTATAACAGCTTGCCTGTAATCTTTCACCATTTAGGATACACTACTCCTATTGTAACATTATTGGTACTTTTCCAATTGTATAAATGACATAAATAGCCTATAATATGATTTTTTTAATTGTGGCGTACACCATTTAATTAATGATTTTGTATGACTTGCATTATGTAAATTAGAAACAGGAGAAAAATAATGAAATAAAGAAATAAAGGCATTAAATTAGTTAAAATCATCATTGCGATCCATATCAGTTAAAAGAACAGGCCTATCCCAGTCAGTAAAATATAACAAATCTCTTAAAATTTAAAATTATCAATACTATTTGCACGTAAACACCTGAAAGCATGTTTAATATTATCTCCAGGCTCACATTCTTTTGAAAGACATACGACATAAGAAGAGAAGCATGATCTGAAAGTAAAGTATCTAAAATTCGAATCTGATTTTGACTGCTATTAAAATTTGCGTAAAGATTAATTTTTTGGTCCTACGGAATATATCTGTTATGGTAACAATTGATTATTAGAGGAGAAAAATTCCTCCGGCACGGCGATCGAACCTGGGTCCTTGGTTCTACGTACCAAGTGCTCTAACCACTGAGCTACGCCGAAGTTCAATCCACAACATCGGATCGAATCCCTCTCCTCTAGTGTTATGTCAACATACAGTATATGTCGAACTTGGAGTCAGGCCACAAAGGGAAAACACTAGAGGAGAGGGTTTCGATCCGGTGCCGTGGATCGAACTTCGGCGTAGCTCAGTGGTTAGAGCACTTGGTACATAGAACCAAGGACCCGGGTTCGATCCCCGGCGCTGGAGCGAATTTTTCTCCTGTAATAATCATTATTAAAATTTGGTTAAGATATTTTCCATGCATGACTCACCTCTCGTTGGTAAATAATTTGCATAAAAGACATAATTTAGTAGGAGTTTAATAAATTTGTAAAATCATAGCAACGTAAGAATTTGTAAGAACATCACTATTAAAATCTGCATATATAATTATGTTAAAATTAAACAAGGTGAGGTATTGCAACATTTTATCCAATAATGAAAGAAAACTCATCATGTCTTCGTGAGAACGACATAAAAGAAAAATATTAGGTTAAAATCAGTTAAGATTGCTGAAGGTTCCAATTTATTTTTCGCAGAAAAGTCTCTTAAGTTAATTAATTTGAATAAGATTCCTTGCATAATTTAAATTCATGACTCACCACATTAAAAAATTTTACGACAATAAATGTCAGAAATAAAATAATCGGGAAGTTAGTAAAGTTGGGATTCTTCTTCACTTAGCCAATGTTCATTTAAACACAGAATATCAATATTATGATTTTTAACAAAAACTTCGACACAATTTTATTAGGAACACATTGAATAATAAGGTTAAAAAACGTTCTGGGGCGGGTATCGATCCCGGGACCTTTGACTGAACGCACCGACGCTCTACCGACTGAGCTACCCAGGAACTTCACCCGACACCATCTCAATTTTCCCTTTATGTCCACATACCTCGAGTGGGTTACCAAGACACCAGAAACTCACATCGAGTGCACACAAACTTTGTGTGACTTGGAATTGTGGTTTTCTGTTAACGTACCTACAATAACGTGTATATTATATAATCGGCCCCGGAACTATTTTTCCCTTGAAATTATTCAAGTCTGCTTCACGGGGAGCTAGATTTGAATATTGAATAATTATATGTGAAATATTAAATTGGTTATTATGAATAAGTACGTCAGATTCACTTGTGTTAGGACATTGGCAACATTAACTGTAACTGTTCATAATTCTCGGTTGAACGTGAAAAAAGTCTCACATGAGCATTTACAGGCCCGATATCACGATTTAATGCTAACTCCAAAGATTCTTCATACAATATACCAACTCTAAAATACGAATATAATGAGGTCACTTGGAATTTAATTTTACACTAGACAAAACATTTAATTTAGGCCTTAAAATGTCAATTATTTCTTCACACTTAGTATCCTGTGCTAAACAATACACATGCATCGAACATAATTTAGGAACTCCTTGAATTTCACTTTATTCTGTTCGACATTTACGTTACTACCCACAACTGTAGAACGTTTAGGTCATGTTACGTTGGCCCAAGTTTCAGATGAAACTTGCGTCACTATTTCTTCGACTTCTTTAGAGCATTGACATTTACTGTCCGCGTTGACAGATCTCGGATTTTATCTCTGCCACTGTGCAACGTCACATTTGCGGCGGGGAAGTGAGGAGATGGAAGAAAAGTTTTAGGGTAAAGTGGTACATTTTCGACATAGGTACTATTTCGATCGAGTTAAGAAAAACCGACATATTTCGGTTTATAATGTTGGTAATGTGAACAGCTGATGGAAGACCCAAACTTCTTGATTGTGTGTCTGAAAAAATAAAGCTGTTTTCAGATTACTTTAGAAGATCTAAGAGCTTATATTTAGCGAAGCAAGTGCTGCATGCTTCTATTTTACGTTGTTATAACTCTTTACGAGCTTTAATTAAGATATTGTCTTGTTTCTAGACTTGGTAAATGTTATTACACGTTAGTTTCATGTTCTACATATCTTAAGCGAATGTAACACTGCCGGCGATATCTGTTGCGTATGGGCGTAACTAAGTATTGGTTGAAATTAAAAGCATGCATATGGTAAATTGTCGATCAGATATTGCGGTACATTTTCGATCTACATTTGTTTTAAATTTTCTTCATAGATGCCGAGTAGGAGATCAGAAAAGAATGTTAACATGAAATGGTCATCGAATAACATGGAGAAAGTCGAGAAGGATGTTTTGGAAGGCCGCTTGTTCACTAGAGAGGCTTCCGGATTATATTCAATCCCATATACAACCTTACAAAACAAAATTTAAAAAGGTGGAGTTCATTGAACTAGGATTAAATCCTCGCGTCGGCGATACCATAGGTCATCCTACCAGTACCATAAATATGCCACAGAGTGGGAATCAATCTATAAACAGAAATTTTCTTCTTTGTTTTCCCAAGCATGGGAAAAATAGCTACTGTGGGATCAGCTATTAAAGGTTTTCAGTGTTGAGGAATTATGCCATTTAATGAATATGTTGTGCCGGATGAGAAATAGCTCCTTTATTGTCTTTTGTTCCACTGGAACTTGAGATAGACCTAATGGAAAAACAGAATTAAGTCCTATTCATTCAAAAACCAAAAGTAAAGAACCTATTAAACCCACTGCAATATCAACTCCAAAGGATTTCATCCTAATCACTTATTTACCCTTATTTTACTTATTTACTTAAAAAGGAAATCAGCCCGATAAAGCTATCATTGGATGAATCTATGAAACAAATTTTGCCAACACCTGAAAAGAAACTAATGATGAAAAAGCGAAAGATCATATCTTCATCTCATTTAACATCTGATCAGCATTTTGATGAAAGGAAAGTAAAAAAAAAACTCCCTCTTTATAAATTACAGTCGAAATATTAGACCTACAGCACAGACTGGAGATCCTGAACAAAATAATCCCAATTAAAATAACCGCGGATTCTACCTTCTGAACTACTGCTCTGACAAATTGGTGCGAAAGAGTTCGTGGCTTCAGTGTCGAAACTGTGACACTTGGTACGACGAAGCATGTGTAGAAGTTAAAGAAAAACATATTTTTTTATGTGAAAAATGTGTATGATCAACATTGTACTCAGTGTAATCTGCATTGTGCCATCACCGATACAATTTCGACCGAAAACAACATTTTATATTTTGTCCAAATTTGTATACAAATACAGGTTGAATTTAATTTTTGTAATGTGAAAAATATTGCTCAAGGGCACTATTTCATTCTCGGTATAAATACTTGCGTCTAATCCTGCGTCTAATCCTGGAAATAAAGTGTCAGATTAGCATTATTTATGTTTTGATTGAAAATGTTCCACCTTACCCTAATGCTTTTCAATACTCTGACGCCAGCGTTGTAAGATAAGTCATTTGAAATTTAACGGCCACTGACCGGCAGAGATATAATCCGAGATCTATACATATCCTTTGTTTACTTTGGGTTTACCACGGAGTCACTTTTTTTAGTATCGTCACTAACAACTTTACTATTTGGAATATCTTGTGTATTTTGTACTGGAGGCACTGTTTTTTTTCAGCATTTGATGTTAATTTATTACAATTTTTTGGTAAATCAATCGATGCACTTTTATTCACAACAGATGTATGAATGTTCAATAACTCAACATGCTTGTTCAGAATATCAACTTTTTCACGTAGTTCACATATAAGTTCTTCTTTTAATCATAAAAATTAAACAATTCTAACATCAACTTTATTATTACTGTTCTCTATCTGAAAGGATCACACAAAGCAAAATCATCTGCGTTCAAAAAATTATTGTCAAAAGCAAAACGGTTTACGAGGTTATCTTTTCCGATCTCTGATAACGAATTTGAATGACATCATGTGCGTAAGGAGTCAGACGACAGCTGAACTGTGGCGCGAGGTGACAGATCAGTAGTAAGTGATCCCATAGTCAGAGTTTACGGCGACTCACAGCAGAAATTCCCAAGAAAATCGAGCCTTTTTTATAGGGGTACATAACAACCCTTTCCGGTGCCAAGTACAGTTAAGTGAAAAATAAAAGATGCCTGCAATAAACGAGGTTTAGTTATTTCCAAGAAAGGCATCTTCTGTGTACTTCATAAGTTTGGTAAAGTTAATTTCTATCATCTCTTGGGGTGCGGCAACTTGTGACGGGGGTGAATTTGCTTGCTTTTTCCACTCTGGAATTAATCTCATCCGAGCTTTTCCAGTCTTATTAGGTAAACACAAGATGCCTTTCTTGGAAATAACGAAAGCACGTTTTTTTGCAGGCTCCTATGATTTTCACGTACTGTACTTGGCATCGGAAAGAGTTTTTATGTACCCCTCCCAGAAATACTCGGTTTTCTTGGGCATTGTTACTGTGATACACCGTGCACTCTGATTTTGGAATCACTCACTACTGGTCTGTCACCTCTCTCCGCAATTCAGCTGTCGGTGTGATTTCTGACGCGCATGACGTCATTCAAATTCGTTATCAGAGATCGAAAATAACCCTGTAGAACAGGGATTGCCAAGTGAGTCCACGAACGGAATCAGTCTTTCTTTACGTGAGTCCAGTTACGACGGGTTGGGAGGCAGAATAGAGAAAACAAGTGAAGATAGCAGTGGCGTATTACTCAGCATTGTTCCTGTACGTATAACTCTTACTTAACCTCTTTTTCTCCCCTCTAATACTCAATAAAACACTCTTCATATTAATTTCATGTTTAAACAATGTAAATGCTACTTATAATTCAGGAAATGCCAAAGATGGTAATGTTCTCGATTTAAATAGAAAACCTTTCTATAATTTATTCCGGAAACATTTTCTACTCACGGCATATCCTAGACGGGCCTAGACTCAACACGGCACATCAAAATATTAATCCCCTCAAAAACATATGATGTGACTCTCTTAATATAATTACGTAATGTAATAAAATTTATTATTATTATTATTATTATTATTATTATTATTGTCATTAATAATAATAATGATAATAATAATAATAATGTTTTATTTTCGCTGGCAGAGTTAAGGCCATAAGGCCTTCTCTTCCACTCAACTAGCCTTAATCAATACAATACATATTTAAATTACGAATATTTAACACTACACTTAAAAGGTTCTCCAGAAATATTCTCCAGTTAAGTTTTAACGACTAGTAGACTACTTATTTATTTAAATTTGGATAAACCTATAAGGTAAAGTAGTAACTTAATTTATGACCTAATTTAAATCAATCAATTATAATTAATTTGAGATTTGAGATAGCTAGTAAAATGATGAAAATTAATTTAATATAAGCTTACTAGAACTATATATATATATATATATATATATATATATATATATATTTCTATAATGAGAATATTAATTTAATTGCCATTAGTGGTTTTGTAAATCTATTTAGAGAAATTAATGATAATAATAAGAATGGACAGATGTTAGTTTCATTATATGTAATAAATATTAATCAGCAATTAATTTGTTAAGTAAGAATTTATGTAATTTTGACCTAAATGAAGTTATTGTCCAACAACCCCTTACATCACTCGGTAGCGAGTTCCAATTTCTAGCAATTGAAACTGTATAAGATGAAAAATAGAAAGATGTCTTGTGGTAAGGTATAATGAGTAAATTGTTATGATGAGATCTTGTACTTAGCTGATGATATGCGGATAAATTTTGAAAACGAGAAGCCAAATAGATTGGGTTAGCGGTGCGCAGAATTTGAAATAAGAGAACAAGAGAATGCAGGGCTCGTCGATCGCTTAGCCTTAGCCAAGACAGAGTTTGGGAAGACGGGGAAACATGATCATACTTACGAATATTACAAATATAACGGACGCACGCATTATGCACACGTTGTAGCCTGCTGCTCAAATTTGCATTTAGGTTACTTAATATAACATCGCAGTAATCGAAGTGTGGCATCACGAGTGTTTGTACGAGGATTAATTTTAATTTATCAGGAAGAAAGTGCTTCAGTTGCTTTAATGAGTGAATAAGAGAAAATATTTTTTTTTTGGAAGTGCGATTCACTTGTTCATTCCATTCCAGGTGACAATCCATATAAATGCCAGGGTTCTTCACAGTCGAGCTGTATGGAATAGTAGTATTATTTACAATTATCGATGGCAAATTTTGTTTGTCACACTTCGATCTTTGATGTTCTATTAAAATAGCCTGCGATTTACTTGCATTTAGATTAAGTCCGTGCGTTTTCAACCATAAGGATATTGAATTCAAGTCATCATTAACTTTAGTTATAGCGTCATTTATGTAGTTAGGTTAAGTTACAAAATTATGATTTCTACTACTAGTATTAAAGTAAATTCAGTGAATGCACAGTGAACAGCGGATCAGTATACGTGTGGGGAGGGATTTCAGCAGTGAGGAAACATTGTAGCAAAGGCATTGACACACGACAACGCGTAAGAGTGTAATAATGTCGAATATTGAAGTGAAATAGTCAAGCAGTACTATAGTAAATCTTGAAGCAAACATTGAAAGGATCTACAAGAAGTTAGAAACCTCTACAGAGGGAAATGACCAAATGAAAAGTAAAATTAAATATCTAGAAGAAGATCAGAGAAGAAAGAGCTTAATATTTTTTTTGGAATCGAGGAAAAGAAGAAGAAACAGACATTGGAAACATATGAGACTGTAATTAAAGTGTGCTGGAATTGGTTCAGGATTGATTGAGTGATGGGAAAATAAAGGAAGCATACTGAATCGGGAAAAATTTAAATATACCTATTTTAGTTAAAATCTCAAGTATAATGGCAAAAGAAAATAAATTTGAGCAAACGAAAGTACTTAAAGAACCCAAATATTACACCGGAACACAATTCTGAATATGAGGCAAGATGCAGGAGAAGAATATTGATACCTTTTATGAAGGCTGAAGGAAAGATGGTCATTTCGCTGGATTATACAGAGACAAATTAAAGATAAATGGGGAGATGTTTGATGTGGAATTCTGTTTGGAAAATATGAACCATACAGAGATAGGGACAAATGTTAATGAAATGAAAAATATACCTGAAAGAGGAGATAAGGCATACTATAGTAAAACATACGGTGGGAGAACTATTTACAAAATTAGAAGGTGGATAGATCATCACAGAGGAAAGAATAGTAAGCGATGGAATGAAAGTCAGCAAATTACAGGAACAGGAAGAGAGGCCAGCAACCAGAGTAAAAATGCAAAGCGCGGCAACAGCAGCAGACGAGAATTACATTGTTATGTCCCAGGGCTAAAGAACTCCCTGTAGCATGATTTCCTGTGGATTATTAAAGTTGAAACAATCCAGGGACAGTGTCAGCGGAATACATCACTGCCTACGATAAAGTATTCTTACGCCACGAATCACTGCTGGACTAATCGCATTGGTCCAGTGGAACAAAGCATGCATTTTAATTGGTTAAATTATATCACGCATTGTTCGAACTCTTTTCTTACGCTTAGTCTCATTAAAGCGACTTATCACTGTATTGCAATGAATCGAATTATTTGTAACATGTTTGATTAAGACGACATCTTCAAGCACGAATAATCAAAAGGGGTTTAAAGCCCATCTCACCTGTCGGAAAGCATAGGTGGTGCTCTCGTCGGGAGACCGATAAGGGAACATAAAACGTGATGGTGAGAAGATTGGCGACAGACAGTGATGCAGTCGGATGGTGACACGGTCGGGCCACAGTCTAGTATATACAGTCACGAAGCTTGAGTTGTGAGGGTGCTAGGAACAATTGACTGTGCCGGTATTATTTCGCATTGTCTGTAATGAGGCGATATTAGCGATCCTAGTGGCTAGCAACTATCTATGGATGCATATTTAATACTTATTGAGCTTCGTGACTGTATATACTAGACCAGTGATGTCAAAGCAAGCGCATTTTTCTGACCTTGACGTCGTGCGCGGGCATTAAGCTCTAGGTATGCTAGGAGGAATAAGCAGCCTGTTGGATTAAGAAAACAGTGGTGCACAAACTTCAAACGGAACGTGAAATTTTATGTCGTTATTTTTATATGGCTTCTTTCTGTTTGTTATTTTCTATATTGTCTGTAAAACAAAAGTACTAACACTAATTTCTTAGCCTAATATTGCAGTTGTGTTTTAAACGTTAATAACATAATAAAGAGTAAAGAAGGAATATTCACACAAATTCCATAATAACTATAACTATACTCTACTAAGTGAATTAAACACATCATTCATAAAGAAAGTGTTATCCCATAGAAAGACACTGAATATGACATGATAAGTTGAAATTGATATTGATGATAGCTTTAGCCTTATAAAAGTAATCAAAACAATATTATAATACAAAGCAAATTTGTCTAGGTATATGTTTTAACTGTAAGTAATATTAAATAATAAAACTCTTATCGCATTATGCTTTTAGGTGATATTGGTGCGAACCTTTTTGTTATCAGAATATTAAATTATCTCGAAATCTGCTGAAGCTTTAGAGCTGATGTTTTACCAACACATAGGCACATATCTTTTGTTTGTGATGTAACAGTATTTGCTTTGTTAATTCATTTCCTTACAAACATTTTCCATGCGAATATTTTCAAACATTTTAATACACTATCTTCAGTAATACATATTTACGATATATTAGATTTACGAAAAGATTGTTTTAGTACCCGTAAGGCTACTAAACAAACATATCTGAAAATTTCACTTTTCTGCAAAAAAAAGTTGAGAAAATATTCCTTTTGAATAAAAAAGCAAACTTGTGAAAATGAACATTAAAATTAAAACTTACATTCTTATAATGTGCTTATACTTCTCAGTCAAATCTAAAAATTAACATGGATACAGTTTTAATAACTTCTCTTCCCTTTATCAATTGAATCAGTGCTGGTCATCCGTGTATATAGCTCGACCAAGCGGCATATACTACCTCTTTCGTCTGTCTCTTTCCTTTCCGCTCTAAAGCGCTCAGGCTCTCCTGGGCTCTATAGCGCGCGCTTGCTCCTTTTGGCATCAGTTGACATCACTGTAATAGACTGTGGTCGGGCAGGAATCGAGGACCAACTTTAATGGCGTCAGCAAAAACAAGAAATATACCATTGTAAGTGTCTTGTGTATATATTGTGTAAATATTTAGTAAATCAAGTAGAGTTTCATTCACGACTAATTCAGTCTAGAACCTAAGTTCAGTAACCATGTCGTTTTCCCATAATACCCTGAGAGCCCCAGCTCTTCCAGGAAAATCGTTTCTTTTCCATTATTGAATATAATGGTGGTGTCAGAAATCCCGATAAGTGTGAGTAGGAGTCCAACGCAGTAGTCATCCGACCTAAGTGACGGTCGCACAACATCAACAAGCGATTGAGGAAGAAACAAGAGACTACTTGCACTAAAATAATGATGACGGCATCGGGTAGACAGGGGAGAACCGAAGGACAGTATACAGGAGCTGAGAACAGCAAAACGAGTTCAGCGAATCCAGCTGGAAGAATAAATATGGCTCAGCAATTACAAAAGGGATCGAAGCTAAGATAAGAAGTCAAGATTCTCAAAGAAGTGGAAGGGATGAAGTAACATTAGCGACACCGAATAGAGGCACGCCAGTGGAAAGAAGTAAGGAACAGAAAGGTTATAACTTAAGAGGATGGTGCATGTGTGACAATATACAGGAAAGTGATAAAGTGAAAATCGTGATGGTGGTAGAAGAGACGGTAAGGCAAGGGAATAATAGTGAAAAGAATGGGAAAGATACAAGTAATAGCCAGGGAGTGATAATAATTAAGTAATGATACAAATATAATAAAGAAAGTGGGAGTGGAAATGTAATGAAAGTGTAGAAGCTAGTTAGTCTGAAAATATGGAAATTAGATTAGTTGGAATATGTGATCAGTGAACGTTAGTGATTCAAGAGAATAAATAGGAGGACAACTATGGAAGAGTTCAACTTAATGTAAACAATGTTGGGAACAATTCTTAAGGATTTGAGAGAAGTGATTGTTTAGTTAAATGAGATTAGTAAGAATAAGATAGACAACTGGGAAAGGGAGGGAGTAAGTAGAAAAAGAAGGGAAGTGAAACAGAGGTGAGAGAAGTGGTAGAAAAGTGATCAGAGTTATTTATATGTAATAGCCGGATGCTAAAAAAAAAGAAAAAAAAAACAACGTAAGCAGAATATGTATCGAAGGGACTGATGGCACTGTAAACAGAAATGTGAAGGGCCATCACGACCGATGTAAGCTGACGGAATAATCATATAATATCATATCATATCTCATATCATATCATATCATATCATATCATATCATATCATATCATACCATATCATATCATATCATATATCATATCATATATCATATCATATATCATATCATATCATATCAAATCAAATCATATCGTATCGTATCGTATCGTATCATATCACAATTATATCATATATCGTATCGTATTGTATCATCGTATCACATATCATATCATATATCATATCATATCATATCATATCATATCATATCATATCATATCATATCACATCATAATTATATCGTATCGTATCATATATCATATCATATCAACCATATATCATATCATATCATATCATATCATATCATATATCATATCGTATCATATCATATCATATCATATCATATCATATCATATCATATCATATCATATCATATCATATCATATCGTATCGTATCGTATCGTATCGTATCATATCATATCATATCATATATATATATATATATATATATATATATATATATATATCGGTCCACATCCGTGGAGTAACGGTTAGCGCGTCTGGCCGCGAAACAATGTGGCCCGGGTTCGAATCCAGTAGAGGTTTTTTTCCAGAGTTTTCCCGTATCCCAAAATGAGCAAATGCTGGGTAACTATCGTTGCTGGACCCCGGACTCATTTCACTGCCATTATCATCTTCACCTCATTCAGACGCTAAATAACCTAAGTGTTGATATAGCGTCGTAAAATAACCTGCTAAAATATCATATATCATATCATATCGTATCAAATTATATCACAGCATTAAAGTAAATAACTGTACTCATACCCTCAATGTGATACTTGGGCCTGCTCAGCTGCACACAGGTGGCTGATCCGTGGCGGAATCGTTAACAGTGCAAGCCTCATTTCTTCATCGATGGAGTTAAGTCTCTCCCTCTTTGAAGTTTTAATTTCAGTTAACGTCGACAAGCCCAGATCACACATATATGTAGTTGAAAATGGCAACAACATATTAACTGCATCTTGGAGATAGCAGGGTATTCACTCCTTAGTGACAACCAAAATGTTTCCAAAGGCACTTCGAGAAGTTTTAATTTGAATGATCTCTCTGCTTTTAAATCTGCCAGTTCCTTCTATACGAGTATATTATTCGGAAGATGTCTTGAATCCGCAACGAATCGATCATGAACCCATCGAAATCTTGAACACTCTCTCCAAAATAATTGAAGACCTCCCTCGAATAAGGGTGTAACCAACAAATCCATAATACACATTTCAGTAAAAAAATTAATTTCAGGGGCATATTTCGTTTATTACAAGTTTATTCAGCTATTTGATGCTATCATTTATTGTTATAAATGAATGCTTCAAAATTACTTTTTCCACCGAAGTTTAATTAAGTTTAAGTTCATTTAATTAATTTGATGTTACACCCTTTTTCGAGGGAGGTCTTCAATTCATGAACATCTGCTACAAAATTACTAAATGTTCTTTAATTGATTCCATCAACACTTTATTACCGTCAGCAAGGGGCCATACATTTGAGAACATCTCAAACGACCCATTTTCAATAATCTGTATCCACAAATTCAGCTTATTCACACATCCTTGAATCTTACCCATATTAGTCAGAATATTTTCGTTCCTACCTTGCATTTTTCTGTTAAGCTCATTCAAATGTACGAAAATACAGAAAAGATATACCAACTTAGATACCCATTTATTATCTGCAAATAAATCTGCGTACCCATGCCTCTCAATGGTAAAAAATGTAAGTATCTCCTCTTTTAAGTTCAAACATTCACGCCAACACTTTACATTGTGATAACCATCGCACTTCTGTATAATATACATATTATGTAACAAGAGTGAGTGTAGTGTGCTCTGATCCCATTTCCTGACACAAAACGGAAAAAACCCGCGTATTTAGGGGTCTCAATTTGATGAAGTTCACGACCTTTACTACTTCAGCGATCACAATTTTCAGAGGAGATAGCAGACTTAGCAGCAATGGCTTCGCGGTGAATTAGACAATGGTCGCTTCGTATGTTAGGATTTACTTAACGTACTTTAGCCACGAATTCTTTCACTCCTGAAAGTGGATCCGTCTGTACAAACACTAATGAAATCCTCCCATGTTAATTAATAACAGACCACATATTCATTGGTCGTACGAAACATTTCTTCACCAATTGATCGCTCGGGGAGTTCTTAAAAAAATTACTTGCAATTATATTCCTATCAATGTACCGCACGCAGGAAAGAAGTTGTGAGTGATCACTAATATCGATCGACTCGTCGATCTGAAGGGAGAACTTCTGACTGCTCTCTATTTTCTCCTTCATAATGTCTTCGATGTCACTGAACAGCTGATTGTGTCAGCAGAGAGGATTTTTTCTCACTAGCATCTTTTGAACGGATAACAGACAAGGTTTGGAATTGAACGGGTTACATCAGCTTCTTGTCTATGCGGATGACGTGAATATGATAGGAGAGAAGCCACAAACGATTAGGGAAAACACGGAAATTTTACTTGAAGCAAGTAAAGCGATAGGTTTGGAAGTAAATCCTGAAAAGACAAAGTATATGATTATGTCTCGTGACCAGAATATTGTACGAAATGGGAATATAAAAATTAGAGATTTATGCTTTGAAGATGTGGAAAAATTCAAATATCTTGAAGCAACAGTAACAAATGAGCCCACAGCAAGAATGATGGATGTCACTTGGAATACAGTTTGTAGGAGAAGCAATTGAAAGTTTGAAATGCTTAGCGCTCAAAGCTTAACTGTGATTTTTCGATTATTACTGGACAATGACTATCAGTGTTAATGTCATATAACTCTCTCTGTACTTTCTATATGTCTTGTGCTATGCATTGACAGTCTTGGTTCATTTTCGACAAGAAAGTGACATCCATCATTCTTGCAGTGGACTCTTCAAATATAAATGACACTCGGGAGCAAATTAAACGCAGAATAAATATGGGAAATGTCTGTTATTATTCGGTTAAGAAGCTTTTGTCATCCAGTCTACTGTCAAAAAATCTTAAAGTTAGAATTTATAAAACAGTTATATTACGGGTTGTTCTGTATGGTTGTGAAACTAGGACTCTCACTCTGAGAGAGGAACAAAGGTTAAGGGTGTTTGGGAATAAGTTTCTCAGGTAAATATATGGGGCAGGAGAATGGAGAAAGTTACACAACGCAGAACTGCACACATTGTATTCTTCACCTGACATAATTAGGAACATTAAATCCAGACGTTTGAGATGGGCAGGGCATGTAGCACGTATGGGCGAATCCTGAAATGGATATAGAGTGTTAGTTGGGAGACCGGAGGGAAAAAGACCTTTGAGGAGACGAAGACGTAGCTCGGAGAATAATATTAAAATGGATTTGAGGGAGGTGGGATATGATGATAGAGACTGAATTAATCTTGTACAGGATAGGGACCGATGACGGGCTTATGTGAGGGCGGCAATGAACCTACTGGTTCCTTAAAAACCATTTGTAAGTAAGTAAGTAAGTAAGTAGGCTAAGTATGTAAGTAGGCTAAGTAAGTAAGTAATTAAGTAAGTAAGCAAGCAAGCAAGTAAGCAAGCAGCTTATAAACCCAGGATTATTCTCACCATTCCTTTACAGTTCTTAACAACGTTTCAGCTATTGTGTGTGTTTCCTTGACCTTTACCATATGTTCTGCTACCTTATATCTAGCTTCCTGTACTTTTTGCGGAGTATGTACCGACGTTGTCATGAGCGTCACTTGTTTTTCTTTCAGATTTTAATGTGCCTCCCTCCCATTGTACATTTCACCCAATAGAGAACAGAGTTTAGAGTTTCTTAAACTTATATTTATCCATATTTTCTTGCATATTTTCAGTCTTGTGTAGCTCTTGGAGGTTACCGGTAGTGACCTGTGGCGTGAGTGTATTTCGCTTATTGGTTTTGTAAATTTGAGCATAAATGAATAGGGTATATCGTAGTGCACCGATCTATAACAGTACTACAAGAAGTGTCTTTGATTAATTTTGCATCGACATAGCCTACAATTGAAATGCGATTGATTGCAAGTCATTTCTAGAAAAGGTAAATGATTTCTTATTTTTGACAAAATTACTGAAATAATGAACTCACATGAAATGTATGAAATCGATAATGTAATAATGTACAGTACATTCAAGTTTAGAGTGTCAGTTGAAAATATAAATATGTAATTTACTTTGTACTACAATTTTTATAGGCTTGAAAATTAGGCCTACATAATGTTGATATAAAATGACACTATTAACTACAGCTTGTTATTGTGTCCATTAATGTTAATTGAAAATGATACTATACACTACAGTTTTTGACTGTATCAGCTGATGTTAATTAAAAATGACACTATTTACTACTTCACTGAGTTAAGTACACTATGTGGAACATAACCATGAATGCTGATCAGAACGTCCTGTCTACTTCTGTCAATTTCAACCGAATGTGTATGTTCTGATGCACCATCAAAATTATTCAAGACACTGTTGGTACATTCCGAATAGCAGAGATATTTATATTTGTACAAGGTGATAGAAATGGTGTTATTGATAGATCTAATGAAGCTGATTTCATCCTCAGAACACTACTTAAAATTGTCACACACAACAACATTAGCTAAACATTCACTGGAGTATTTCTTTCTGTTGAAGTTAGTTAAATAGGAGAGTAGATTTAAAAAATATCGTTTGATATCCTCCTTCACGTTTAAACTTTTTGCAGTAACAGATACAAATGAACCGTCCGTACATGGAATTTATCTTCTCTGGCAACGAAATCATAGTCAACATTTTTTATACAAACCACTGAGTTATTTGTTTGGATAAAATGTCCACTTATCCCTTAAATCTTTATCTTTCGGAAACAAAAATGCATGTACACACGGACTTTATTTATCATAATTCGATTTACAACCTGAAACGTTGCACGTGCGAGTCATTTTAAGGTTAGGTTCGGTAGGAACATTACAATATTCACTTTGAGAACAATAAATTATATCAATTTATTATAAGATCACAACTCTCCTTTAATACGCTAATTTATAAACTCTGTAACGATTACACTATAGATAAATAACACAAAAAACACAATTAACAGTCACACGAAGCACGTATGTTTTCACAACTACGTCACTAATCACCTGTCCACCATGTTTATTCAGGTCAGGTATTCAGAAACTCTTGGTTTAGTCCCCTTCACAGTCCCTCAGATGCTCACAGCCCAAATATTTCCCGTACATTAGCTTACGAAATCACGAAAAGCCTGTGAGGTTTTGCAGACAAGCTTGTCGAAGTGTTTTTTGCAGGTGGGTATCTTTGTGAAGTGAAGTAATGTATAGAAGTGAGTGACATAACTGATTTGTTAGATATTTTTTTTGTCAAACTGATTGTAAAATGTACTCCTTAATTCGGATTGAATGAAAATTCAGTCTCAATTGAATAGCCGCCCAGAACAACGTTCTAACCCCATTTGTCATAAGTTGACTTTTTCGTTATTAATGATTGTTAATGATGTGCTATGACCTTTGGGGAGGCCGAGATGTAGATGGGAAGATAATATAAAAATGGATTTGAGGAAAATGCGATATGATGGTGGAGACTGGGTTAATCTTGCTCAGGATAGGGACCGATGGCGAGCTTATGGGAGGGGGCAATGAACCTCCGGGTTCCTTAAGGGGTTAGATACAGCGTACAGCAGTAAAATTTTTTAAATATTCAACATTTTTTTTTCCTTCATTGCTGTATTTTGTACAATAATGAAAATTAGTATGTGTAAAACCCCGTCCTTCTGCTGTATGAAAAAATATTTTTATCATTAAAAAAATTATTTACTTTTTTTCTTCAAAATCATATTCACTGTGAAGCGATGAAGCGTTTCCCACGTAACTAAAAAACTATCCAACATTCTGTGATGACATTTTTTGTGTGTATTTATGCACGTCATATCTACAATATGATGCAAGATCACTTCTCTACCTTTGATAGATTGTCTGATAAAAATAAATTCATTTTAAAAATGGTCAAATATCAGTACTTTCTTCTAACACAGAACAGAAAAATTATATTATTTATTAAGGAATGTAGTTTTTTAATCGTAAAAATATTATTTTAATATAGCACAAGGATAGTATTTTACACATACAAATTTTCATTACTGTACTTGATACAATAATGTAGGAAAAAAATGTTGAATATTTCCAAAAATGTTACTGCTGTAAGCTGTACCTAATCCCTTAAATGTGAGCATTCACAATCAACTATTGTGAATGCTCACATCCAAATTCATATTTATTTATTTAGTTTATTGTGAACCAGCCTTAAGCCTCTGGCTACGGTGCTGGCCTTCATTCCCCTCCTCCAAAGTAAAAAAATATTTTTTCCCTTCACTGTACTTAAAAATTTCCTTCATTTGGTTAGCCCGGCTGGGAACTTCTTTTTTGAGACTTCATCGTTGACTTTTGTCTCAAAACCTGCCTGTGCGAGCAGCTGATTTCGGATAACTTTTGTTAATTTTCTTTGGCTCTTGATTTTTTCTAAATTGAAAATTTACCGTGTCACTTTTCATTCTCCTAATTTATTAAATTGTGACAATCAATAATAATAATAATAATAATAATAATAATAATAATAATAATAATACATTATTATTACTATATGAAACAAACCACTTTGCCTAAATCCCCTGATAAGAAGACGACAAATATTACTGTTACTTTGGTTGTTTATACACATAATATTGTCTTAATAAGTGTGTAAATTATACCTCTTCCATTTTTGACATCACTACGCTACTGATACTCTCGTCCATTCGTAAATAGTTGCTCCAGTCTTCTGAAAAACACTTAAGGGGTTAGGTACAGCTTACAGCAGTACATTTTTTGGAAACATTCAACATTTTTTTCCTCCATTACTCTATCTTGTACAATAATGAAAATTGGTATATATAAAACACTGTCCTTCTGCTATAAGAAAAATATACTTTTACGATTTTAAAGAAGATATTTCTTTTTTTCAAAATTCAAAATATTGGCAGTTCACTGTGCAGTGATGAAGCTTTTCCCTCATAACTCAAAAACGTGTTAACTTTTTCATGTTCTCTCTCTTTTATTTTATTGCTGAAACTCATGTTTACAATATCATGCTCTTTCAACTACATTACTTAATAAATAATATTTATTTTTATTTCGTGTAATAAAAAATATTGATATTTGACCATTTTTAAAAAGAATTTATTTGTTATCAGACATTCGACCAAAGGTAGAGAAGTGATCTTGCACCATATTGTAGATATGACACGCATAATTACACACAAAAAATTTCATCAGAGAATGTAGGATAGTTTTTTAGTTATGTGGGAAACGCTTCTTCACTGCACAGTGAACTGAATTTGGAAAACAAATGTAAATAATTTTTTTTAATAATAAAAATACTTTTTTTTTCATATATCAGAAAGACTGTGTCTTACACATATTAATTTTCATTATTGTACAAGATGCAATACTGGAGAAAAAAAACGTTGAATTTTTCCAAAATTTTATTGCTGTAAGCTATACCTAATCCCTTAAGTTTTTGAAGCAAATCGATGTGTGAGAAATGATTTCTTCTTTCTAGTCAATGCTTGGTCCATAACTTTCGTTTAAATTTTTTAAGCATAGAATTCATCATGTTATATTTTAACAACTCAACATAACCTCACTCTATTCGACGATAGGCTGAAAGACCGACTGTGGCATACAAAGTGCTGGTTTATCTGCACGTTTATGGGAAAGAAGTTGAGCGGAGAAACAGTTAAAGTTTCCCCTGTCAGGTCGATCGGAAAACCAAACTGTATGTGTTTGGTGAGGCCTAACGACTGAGCTATACCGACGACTTAAATCATGAAATGAGCTCCTTACCCATGTGGCGATCACATTGAATACAACCTCGGGGAACTTTTAGCCGAACATAGTTTTTTGATAAATAGTTAGAAGTTCATAATATTATACATATATTTATGTGGTTAAATTTATTTTTCAGGAAAATCTTCCCAATACTAAGGAAAATGAATAGGTTGGGGAGGGAAAGTTCCATTGAATTATACCATCGCACAGGTATGTAGAATTAAAACTTCTTATTATCTTTTATGTATAATTTAAACCAAACGGATTAGGGGGAGGAGATACTGAAATTTGAAATTTTTCTCTGAATGATCCACAATCTTTATTTATTTTACAAGCGGAAATATCATTGCTGAGACTTAAATTTGATATAAGTTTTAAGAATGGGACACTAATTTAAAAAAATCATAATACAATAATTCACTAAATTGGATCTCTCTCTTTCTCTGTCTTGTATGGAGGAGGGACCCGTAGATTTAAACTGCAGCCTGAGACTTATTGTGCTTACCACTCATAATCTGTGAACGATTGGGTAGCCGAATGGCCGCGCTCTTGTACAAGTATAGCACGCCGTACCGTGAACGGAACTCGGGCTATGATATGGATGATAGTGATATGTGAATTAATAATGGCTGAGTATGGTGAAATGACTCTGAGGTCGAACACCGAAAGATACCAAACAATTCTGATTCAATTGGTTGAGGGAAAACCCCGAAATAAACTCAACCAGGTAACTTGTCCCAACCAGGATTTGAACACGGGTCCGCTTGTTTCATGGTCAGACGTGCTAACCGTTATTCCATAGCGGTGGACTTGGATATATCTGAGCCATTTTAAGAGATATTTTTAAAATTTCTAACGGATTTTGCTCTTAAACGTACGTTCTTTAAAATGTCAATTTTGATATTGGTTTTATAATTTTTAAGATAAATTATTACAATTTTAGAAATAATGTTGCGTGTATTTGCATAAAAGTGTGGGGGGATATTTTTCAAATGCACCAAATAACACATTTTTATTCCAGATGCAAGTTTGAAATAGTCTATAGAATGTGTGACTCAAATATCATAGATGTGGCATTAATTTGTTCCGCAGATATAAAACGTTTTGTATGGAATAAAGTAAAAAATTGAAGTGACGTAAAACTGCAATCAAAGTTGAGTGTAATATTAAAAAACTTAATACAGCATAGCTTTAAAAATGGCGTCACAGTAGATAAGAAGGCCATAATTCAATTTTATGTATTTCATCTTTCACATATAAAAAAATATATATTTTGAAGAATTTTTCGAAAATTTGCTGGTTTGCAAATTGTTTGACAATCTTCTCCCCTTAATCTTGCTTAAGTGGTGTGGAAGAGAAGGCTTGATGACCTTAACTCCACCAGAATAAATGGATGGATGGATAGATAGATAGATAGATAGATAGATAGATAGATAGATAGATAGATAGATAGATAGATAGATAGATAGATAGATAGATAGATAGATAGATAGATAGATAGATAGAGATAGATATAGATAGATATAGATAGATAGATATAGATAGATAGATATAGATAGATAGATATAGATAGATAGATATAGATAGATAGATATAGATAGATAGATAGATATAGATAGATAGATATAGATAGATAGATATAGATAGATAGATATAGATAGATAGATATAGATAGATAGATAGATATAGATAGATAGATAGATATAGATAGATAGATAGATATAGATAGATAGATAGATAGATAGATAGATAGATAGATAGATAGATAGATAGATAGATAGATAGATAGATAGATAGATAGATAGATAGATAGATAGATAGATAGATAGATAGAGATAGATAGATAGATAGATAGATAGATATAGATAGATATAGATAGATAGATAGATAGATAGATAGATAGATAGATAGATAGATAGATAGATAGATAGATAGATAGATAGATAGATAGATAGATAGATGAATAAATAAATAAGTTATTGTACTGTAAATTATTGCAAGTGATAGCGATCATTATTAACGTAATCACAAGGATGTTAACTAAACAACAGTGATGTTTCAGTGCTACCAAACGTTCAGCCGTATCTTCGAAATATTGAACTAAACGTCTTACGCCATTCTTGACATTCGCAGAGCGCATGTAACATCAGACTTTCCAACATAACAAAAATAAAATTCGAGAGATAAGATTTTAATAGGGATATCCTTTTTAATAATAGTAATAATAATAATAATAATAATAATAATAATAATAGGGCGAAAATAATATTAAATACGAAAGTTATGCAAACAAAGCTAAATCCCTGAGATTATCATGTCAATGCAGAAGAGCGGAAGTTTAATTGCGGGTCAGCAGCACATTATGCATGAAATTTGATGGATGTGTAATTTAACCACAAATTGACAACAAAAAACGTACACACTCCTCAAATACGGACAGATTTTTATGTCCCAACTGAAATAATATATAAATAATTTTAAATCTAACTCTCGTTTACGGACACTCTCAGACACGGACATGGACAGCTGTTTCACAATCCTAAAGCTTGCTTTACCTCCTGACTACGAACAGAACTTGGTTTTCAAGATGTAATGTGTTACAAGAAAAGAAAACTTAGTTTTGAGAACTGTACAGAAATTCCTTAACATGAAAGAAGACAATAAGGGTATCGTAGGCTATCACTACCCCAGACAGCTACCCCTTGTTAGCTGGAAGTGGGTGGATAAACAGAGTCATAAAATTTGACCAAGGTTTCCGCGATCGTGAAATTGTATTCGACACATGATAGGGTTAGTAGGATTATTCTCTTCACTTCAATCAGTTGTTCTTTTTCGAGACACATGGCACCTGAACATAAAGGTTAACTTAAAAACTGTAAATTACAGTACTGCATAACTGTAGACCTAGAATAAAATTGCATGGCACAGTACTATATTTTCCTTTTTCGGTCTTATCTACTGTAGTTCAAAGTTGCAAAGAATTTTCTGTAGTATAATGTATTTAGAATTGAACTACGGTAATGCATTTCATTTTAAGCGTGAAGGGATACATAATGCATATTATAAATTTACTGTTAGATTGGGGAGCCTCCCTCACAATAAAGGACACCTCTCAGATGCGGACAGATTGTTACGTCCCTTCAATGTCCGTAAATGAGAGGTATCACTGTATATGCAATGAAATATATTTAGATACATGCTTGGAGTTGTACTTTCTGAACAATTTTCTTGAAATCTATTTTATGTGCCAGGGGCAGAATATATTCTATGACGACTATTACAGCATTAATTCTGAGATTATTTGTGCTTAGATCATAACAGGTGACTGAGTTAGGAGGAGATTTTCTGCAGAATTCGTCTCGGCCTTGGTGACGAAAGCGTTCCTTCGTTCTACGGTTAAGCAATTTCCATTCTTGAGAACACAAATATTTGCACCCACCTTGCTTAATTTAGAGTCTCGAAATGCTGTCCCTCTGCTAAGATGCAATCCCTCACGTCGTTAAAAAAATTCTGGTAGCAACACGGCGAAGTTATTTTCGTGTAATGTTGGTTTGTTGTGCTAGCTTACGAATGGACTATTTCGGACAGACTCCTAAATGCGTAGATACATATCTCGTCAAGTTTGTCTTCAGAAAGAATATGTCTACGTTTAGTTTTCTTTCTATTAACTAGTGATCCCGTTGCACAAAGTTTTGCCACTCAATTGTAAATCATAGACCCACTAGGTATCGGTGAATATGGAAATCTTGTAAGTGTCTTTGACATCTCTAATTTTCATGTTCACTTGATTTATCGTGTATATACAGACGCTCTTCAATCGTATACACATTATCATAACAGAGAATTCAATGATGCTACTGAGCTACTGGGCGAGCACAGCTTCGCTTGCCAGCAAGAATTAAAACTTGTTTGTGTGCACGAGACACGTGATAACTGCGGAGTATAACATTTTCTCTTCGTCTATCTCCTCGCATGTAAGACATACGTTACTATCCAGTCTTAACAAATTCGTAACACTTTTATAGGAGATGATGTTTTTAATGATAGAAATCGAGCGAATTAGAAAAAAAAGTATTTTAATTAGGTTACAATTTGATATGTGACAAATATAATACATAAAATTTAATGCGCATTCGTGTCTTTTTAGCTGCTGTGACGTCATTTTTATAGCTCAGGTACACTAGGTTTTTAAGGGGAAAGGATGGTTAAATGTGGTGGAAAACCAATACATTATGAAAAACATTGTGTTCCTTAAAAATATTTGTAAGTTGTATGAAAAATATATTTATAAAATTTAATACGCACTTATGTCCTTTTCAGCTGTTGTGACGTCACTTTTAAAGTTCTAGTGAACAGTGTTTTGAAAATGACACCGAAGTTTCACTGCAATTTCCAGTACCTTTAATAATCTTTTCTTTATTCTCGTACAAAAAGTTATTATGTCTTCGACATGATTAATGCTACATATATGATATTTGAAACACATTATTTAGGCCATTACAAAACTATACTTTGGAATAGAGATTTGTTATTTTCTTGCATTAGAAAAATATTCCGCCATATTTCTATACACTACCTCTAAAATATTTTTAAAAGGTAACCGCTTATCTTACAATTTTTAAAACGGATATAAATATTATGCTGCAGCTTTTAGAAGTGAAATGTCGAAGAGTTTTTGGATTAATCTTCAAAAACGGCTAAGATCTACCATTTAAATGAATTACTGTACCCGGTACTTTTTTTTTAAATTAGGGCTCCAATTTTTTTCTAAAAATTCAATCTCGAATTTTTGTTCTTGCACCAATGATATTTATGCGCACAAAAATTAAAATGTTGATCAATTAGAAAAGAAATTCAAATTATGCCATCCTCTCCCTTTAAGGTTTGAATAGAACCTGTCAATTTTGTAAGTTTTTCCTAAATGTTTGATACCGCAAAGTAGGCCTACTACAGATTTTGCGTTTTTTTTCATTAGTGAAGCTATCAGGTATCACTGTTTGGATGGAGATAACGATAATGGCAAAAATGTGAAGTAGTAGAATATTCTAGAGAAGAAATAATTCTACAAAACTTCATAGTCCGCTATCATTTTCTTAGATTTCTAACCCAGATCTTTATTATAGAATTCTTCGTCATACAAAATCGGAACTGTAGCAGCCATATTTTCACAAATCTTCTCCAAGTTTGATCAATAATTAATTCCTTTGAAATAGGCTTTTTATAGCTTTCTATTCCTTTCAATTAATACGGGTTACGTACTTGTAAACAAGAGATATTACGATGCTATTGGTAGTAATAAATAGTCCTGCGTTTGGTTACTTTGAGTACAAGTTAGGTGTAGGCCTACATGGATCATACTAGCTTCGCTCTTCGACTGAGACCTGTTCGAGGCTGTAATGAGACGGTCTCCCCGCTCCGTTTCGTGTGTTTACATCCGCTTATTTGTGTGATTGCTTGTATAGGCTCTGACCAATGAGAATAATATTCACGTACACAATATACTGCCACATGGATTTAATAACAGACTAACCCTTGTGGTGGCTGAGTGGTCTCATCTCCGGCTTGTCATTCAGGCGATCCGGGTTCGAGTCCCAGTCAGGTCTGGAATTTTTCAATGAAAATCCATTGTGACGCTTGTAGCGAACAAGTTCGCAGTTGGGGATTTTTCTTGGGGTTCTTCCTCATATTAGACGTCTACATTATTCCGTCACCATTTTTCCATTTCGCCGGCTGACGACACACGAGAGGACTGGCCTAGGAACGAGAGGCGTTGCGAGCTCGAAACCTGGGAACTCAGCGAACTTTAGTGTAGTCAACCGGTGTGAATTTGGGAATGCGCCTAGCTTGAAGGATAGCGCAATATGTATATCGTAACAGGTGCAGTGTTGGACCATAGTGCCCCCTCCCGTAAATTCCATTCAATTCCATAATAACAAAACTAAATACTTAAGTAAAGGAACTTTATGAATAACAGAATATTATTCTCACAATAAGTAAAGCAAATCTAGATTCCAGATAATTTCTGTTACATTATATATTTTTTACTCAAAAAATAAAAGCTGATGTTCATAATTTTTCTCCTACTTAGAAGTTTTCGCTATTTAATTGCACTTTTTAAAATAAATAGATATATTTTATGAAAATGAAAATGAATTTAGGGTAAAGAATATAAGTTCATGAAGGAGTAGAAATTTGAATATCTACAATTGAAAATGAGTTAATCTATTCTAATAACAAATCTGTAACCTATATTGTTTGGTAATTTTCGCTTTTCCACAAATAATAATTGGTGTAAATATGCATAATTAGCTATCCTGAGATCAAAAATCGCATTTTGGACTTTTTGCTTGTACGTGTCTGTCTGCTGCTTATCTATGCGGATGACATGAATATATTTGGAGAAAATTCATAAAATATTTGGGAAAACACGAGAATTTTACTTGAAGCAAGTAATGAGATAAGTTTGGAAATAAATCCCGAAAAGATAAAGTATATGATTTTATCTCGCGACCAGAACATAGTACGAAATAGAAATACAGCGTGTACGCTTAAAATGTTATACGCAAAATCAACTTACTGTATCTGCGTGACCTCGCCGTACCTTACGGGTGATATTGGTCGCCTCGTGGCGGTGAATCACTCGCTCCGCCATGCATCAGCCCGTCTCTTCATTACAGATCGGGTAACGTGAAATATCGTGTGTGCGTTCTTTTTCAGTGTAGTGTATAATGTATAATTCGATACTGTCCTCTGCTGTGGCTGAATTGGTATCGTTTCTGTGGATTCAGGTTCGATTCCCGGTAGGAATATGTAATCGTGTGTGCGTGCATTTTCAGTGTGGTGTACAATTTATAATTCGACACGGTCCTATGCTGTGGCTCAATTGGTATCGTTTCTGCTGATTCTGGTTCGATTCCCGGTAGGAATATGTAATTGTGTGTGTGTGCATTTTCAGTGTGGTGTACAATTTATAATTCGACACCGTCCTCTGCTGTGGCTGAATTGGTATCGTTTCTGCTGATCCAGGTTCGATTCCCAGTAGGAATATGTAATCGTGTGTGCATGCATTTTCAGTGTGGTGTGCAATTTATAATTCGACACTGTCCTCTGCTGTGGCTGAATTGCTATCATTTCTGCGGATTCAGGTTCGATTCCCGGTAGGACTGTGATATAGTGTGTGCATTTTCAGTGTGGTGTGCAATTTATAATTCGACACTGTCCTCTGCTGTGGCTCAACTGGTATCGTTTCTGCTGATCCAGGTTCGATTCCCGGTAGGACTGTGATATAGTGTGTGTGTGTGTGTGTGTGTGCGTGTGTGCATTTTCAGTGTGGTGTACAATTTATAATTCGACACTGTTTTCTGCTGTGGCTCAATTGGGTATCGTTTCCGCGGATTTAGGTTCGATTCCCGGTAGGAATGTGATATCATGTGTGCGTGCTTCTACAGAGTGGTGTACAATTTAAAATTCGAAACTGTCCTCTGCTGTGGCTCAACTGGTATCGTTTCTGCTGATTCTGGTTCGATTCCCGGTAAGAATATGTAATCATGTGTTCGTGCATTTTCAGTGTGGTGTACAATTTATAATTCGACACTGTCCTCTGCTGTGGCTGAATTGGTATCGTTTCTGCGGATTCAGGTTCGATTCCCGGTAGGTATATATAATCCACTCTGTCCTCTGCTGTGGCTCAATTGGTATCATTTCTGCGGATTCTGGTACGATTCCGTGTAGGAACGTGATATAATGTGTGCGTGCTTTTTCAGTGTGGTGTACAATTTATAATTCGACACTGTCCTCTGCTGTGGCTGAATTGGTATCGTTTCTGCTGATTCAGGTTCGATTCCCGGTAGGACTGTGATATAGTGTGTGCGTGTGCATTTTCAGTGTGGTGTACAGTTTATAATTCGACACTGTCCTCTGCTGTGGCTCAATTGGTATCGTTTCTGCGGATTCAGGTTCGATTCCCGGTAGGAATTTGTAATCGTGTGTTTCGTGCTTTTTCAGTGTGGTGTACAATTTATAATTCGACACGGTCCTCTGCTTTGGCTCAATTTGTATCGTTTCTGCGGATTCAGGTTCGATTCCCGGTAGGAATTTGTAATCGTGTGTGCGTGCTTTTTCTGTGTGGTGTACAATTTATAATTCGACACGGTCCTCTGCTGTGCCTCAATTGGTATCGTTTCCGCGGATTCAGGTTCGATTCCCGGTAGATAAAATGTAATCGTTTGTGCGTGCATTGTCAGTGTGGTGTACAATTTATAATTCGACACTGTCTTCTGCTGTGGCTCAATTGGTATCGTTTCTGCGGATTCAGGTTCGATTCCCGGTAGAAATGTTATATCGTGTGCGCGTGCTTCTACAGTGTGGTGTACAATTTAAAATTCGAAACTGTCCTCTGCTGTGGCTCAATTGGTATCGTTTCTGCTGATCCAGGTCCGATTCCCGGTAGGAATATGTAATCGTGTGTGCGTGCTTTTTCAGTGTGGTGTACAATTTATAATTCCACACTGTCCTCTGCTGTGGTTCAATTGTTATCGTTTCTGCGTATTCAGGTTTGATTTTCCGGTAGGAATATGTAATCGTGTGTGCGTGCATTTTCAGTGTGGTGTACAATTTATAATTCCACTCTGTCCTCTGCTGTGGCTCAATTGGTATAGTTTCTGCGGATTCAGGTTCGATTCCCGGTAGGAATATGTAATCGTGTGTGCGTGCTTTTTCAGCGTGGTGTACAATTTATAATTCGACACTGTCCTCTGCTGTGGCTCAACTGGTATCGTTTCTGCTGATCCAGGTTCGATTCCCAGTAGGAATATGTAATCGTGTGTACATGCATTTTCAGTGTGGTGTACAATTTATAATTCGACACTGTCCTCTGCTGTGGCTCAATTGGTATCGTTTCTGCTGATTCAGGTTCGATTCGCGGTAGGACTGTGATATAGTGTGTGTGTGCATTTTCAGTGTGGTGTACAGTTTAGAATTCGACACTGTCCTCTGCTGTTGCTCAATTGGTATCGTTTCCGCGGATTCAGGTTCGATTCCCGGTACGAATATGTAATCGTGTGTGCGTGCATTTTCAGTGTGGTGTACAATTTATAATTCGACACTGTCTTCTGTCGTGGCTCAATTTGTATCGTTTCTGCGGATTCAGGTTCGATTCCCAGTAGGAATGTAATGTTACATTGCGTTTACAATCGCACAAAGGGTATTCATAAACAATACGTTTGTTAAATATTCATCTTGTAGAAGATGTCGTCACAAATTTGTGAGTCAGTTTCCAGGAGTTAATCCTGCAAGTAAACTTAAAATTTATAAAATTGCCAAGAAATCTCACGAAACGGTATCTGTACTAAACAAGAAACCTAAAACAAAACGCCGTATTCTAACGGAGGAGAAATTAGACGAAATCGGTGCTCGATTAGATGCTAGCTCTAGAAAAGCTTTAAGACGTCTTGCTGCACTGTATGGAATATCTAAAACAGCAGCTCATACTGCAGCCAAACTTTTAAAATTAAGCCTTATAAAATTAGGAATGTGCACAATTTAGAACACGCCTGCACAAGATTTGCGCTCTCCGATTCGGCACACAGCTCGAGAGCGGAATGCAGATACTGGGTGCGCTCTGTATAAGGGTGGACTGGAAGAAGGGGTGATCTCGTACAAAATGTACACAAAAGTACTAGTACCAATGTTCATGAAATTAATTCCCGTTCAGTGTTCAGAAAACTACCTTTGACTAATATTAATTAATAAACAAAAATTATTTTACAGAAATAATAGAAACTCTATAGCTACTTAAATATACAATAACATTTTATTACGTTTTTTTTATCAGTACATCGAAACGGGGTTTTATGCTGTTGGCATCTGAAACGAACAGTACTGATCGTAATGAAACATCAGTTACAGATGTTCCATGTCTGCCTTTATTAAAGTTGATAATAGAAAGCAGTTGCTCACAAATATAAATGTTGAGGTAAATATAGCAATCATTTTCACAGCCAGCTTGTGTAGTCGTGGATATTATGGCTGAGGTTTAGTCTTGTAAAACTCAACCAGACTAGTAGTATTATTCAAACGGTCTTTAGCCCTTAGGCCACTTGAAGATCAGTAAGTTCAGGCTGTAAATCGTATGACACTGTTTCACCTGGTGTTGAAGAAATTTATTATGGTAACTTTAAACTTCTATCCAATTAAGACAAGATCTTGGAACCTAGAATTAAATTTATTTGAATTTTAATTAATATTTTTGCACATAATTGTTTAACATGGCTTCATCACGAGCAGTTTCTATCGTTGGAAAATGAGCCATATTATCTTCCCGAAACTGACTTACGATAAGTATAAACGCTATATCGTCAACAATTCTATGGACGCAATTGCTGAAATCTTTGGTGAACAGATCATTAGTCCTGGGTTATGGCCAGCTCGTTCAACAGATTTAAATCCGTCTGGTTTTTACTTGTGGGGCACGTTAAAAGACAAGGTGTATGTGAACAACCATCGAAATCTCGATGCACTGAAGGAAAATAGTCGAGGAGAAATTAATACCATTACGAGAGAGGAACTACTTCGAGTGTCCAAAAACTTCTTCTCATGTTGTGAGGCTTGTATTCGCGCCGGGGACAACACTTCGAAAACTGGGGAAAGTGCTTTAAGCGTCAAACACGCATGAAATTTCCCGGAGAGTGATGGATATCTCCCTCATCCATCTTCAGTGCTAGCGCCAGGGAACCCGGTGAGCGAAAACGTTGTATAAAAATTGGAAATTTATGCTTTGAAATGGTGGAAAAATTCAAATATCTTGGAGCAATAGTAACAATTACAAATGACACTCGGGAGGAAATTAAACTCAGAACAAATATTGGAAATGCCTGTTATTATTCGGTTGAGATGCTTTTGTCACCCAGTCTGCTCTCAAACACATGAAAGTTAGAATTTATAAAACAGTTATATTACCGGTTGTTCTGTATGATTTTGAAACTTGGACTCTCACTTTGAGAGAGGAACATAGGCCAAGGGTGTTCGAGAATAAGATGCTAAGGAAAATATTTGGGGCTAAGAGGGATGAAGTTACAGGAGAATGGAGAAAGTTACACGATGTAGAAATGCAACGCATTGTATTCTTCCTCTGACATAACTAGGAATATTAAATTCAGACGTTTGAGATGGGCAGGGCGTGTAGCACAAATGGGCGAATCCAGAAATGCATATAGAGTGTTAATTGGGAGGCCCGAAGGAAAAAAGACCTTTGGGGAAGTCGAGACGTAGATGGGAGGATAATATAAAATGGATTTGATGCAGGTGGTATATGTTGGTAGATACTATATTAATCTTGATCAGGATAGGAACCGATGGCGGACATATGTGAGGGCGGCAAAGAACTCCGGGTTCCTTAAGAGCCACTTGTAAGTCAGTGAGTGAGTGAGTGAGTGAGTAAGTGAGTAAGTAAGTAAGTGTGTGTCTGTTTATCTGTTTGCCTGTATATTTGTTAACTTTTTAACTCGGAAATGACTGAACCGATTCCTATGAAAATTGGTATGTAACCTAAGATAAGTAAGTACCCTCTTAGAATTCAGGCTATATGGCATTCAAAATATGTTCTTTAAAAGTGGGGTATAAGGGGCCTGAAGTAAATAGGCCAAAATATCTCCCTTATTATTGATTTTTGTAGAATATTACATGATAAAATTTGCTTTAAAAGGTTTCCCAGAAGTTTTGTTCTGTGCAAAATTTTGATAGGACTAATATTCAACGAGATGTATGAATTTTAAAATAATAATGCGTTTTATGTCAGTGCCGCCTCAGTGAGACTATTATACGAGTAATAATGATAAAACAAATAACTCTGCAATTATTTTAGTCGGGATTGGAGAACAATCAGAAAATATTCATTTAACAACCAATTTTATACGGACGATATTCATATGTGTTCTTTATACTCAATGTAGACCTAATTAAAAAAGAGAGTGTTTGTGTATTTGTATGTTTGTATAAGGCAATCTTAGAAACTATTTAACCAATTTGTATAGTTCTTTCATCATTGGAAAGTGTAGTTCCTTTAGATGGATATACGCTTCATGTCATTACAGAAGCTCTATTAGTGAATCGAGGACTGGGCACAAATGCATTATAATGTAGGACTAAAACAGATCCTTGGGTATAGAAAACTTGATATGGGGTAAAGGTTGGTAATACTGTGATACGAGTAATATTGTGATAGTTATTTTTGAGAATTTATTAGAATTTTACTGAGCGAGAAGAAGATCGGGTTTTTGCGTCAACGTATAAGGGAATGCTCGTGAACAAGTTCCTGCACAAAACCGATCCTTCTCTCGATCAGTAAAATTGTAATGAATTCTCAAAAAAGCTATTATAATATTACTCATATTATAGTATTACCAACCTTTACCCTACTGTAGAAACTGAAGATGAATGCGCGATATGTAGTTAAATATAATGTTATTTGAATGTAATACAATTTGGTGCCTTTGCGTTGCGTTTACACATGAAAAAATAAAAGCCAGAGATGGAATAATTTTACAAATATACGCGCGGAACATAATTAACTATTAATTATTATTCATTAATGTTGTTTACATATTTTTATTGCTTAATTACATATTTGGTTGAGCTACTGTAATGTATACTTAAACTTTATTTGGTCCACATAAGACACTAATTTTTAGTACATTTTATTTTGTGTCCATGGAACATAACCGTATATTTACAAATGTCGTAAAAGACGAGTATTTCCCCTGGACCAAATAGAAAATGGAATAAAAATTAATATTTTAACATGGAGCTCACTGGTGCTGTTCATTTTCTAGATTAGCTGAGTAATTTTGCAAACTGTCATGAAATGGCGTTCTTGTGCTTATTTACCGATATTTATTTCCTGTGGTTCTTAAAATAATATTTATATACCATGTTAACGTTAATGTGTTTTTATTTACCTAAACAAAGATGCTCAATAGGACCAACATAAAAAATTACTTTCGTACACAATTCACACTATGTTCATATTGGTTTGGAGGGATTTGTTAAGGAATGAATTCAAGACTAATTTATGAACATGTTAAACTATTTGAGGAGCATCGTTTCAAATCATATTATGTCCAAAAAACAAAATTTTACAGGAAGAATGAAAAACTGATTACACCTAATCTAGGTAATTTTTCGCAAAGTGAAAAGTGTGAAGTTATTATGCTTGAGGAGTACTTCAAGAACCTTGAAAAAATTAAATCATTTTTCAATTTTGTTCTTCAGACTGAAGGAAAATGTGTTGGACATAATACGTTTTTATCCAATAATTGTACAGATGTTCGTAATTAAAAACACTTAATGAGGAAAATACATAAAATAACCAATCATTATTGTTATTATTAAAGAAAAACATTATCTGTTAATATAAAATTTCAATTTCCACATTAAACATTTTGATATACAGAGTGTTCATAACTTCTTTCCTCTGTTATGTCTTTAATGAGATAAATGAATGCATAAAAACCATTATTATTATTATTATTTTATTAAATAAAACATTATTTTTTTTGGTTAATATACAAAATAAATATGCTCATTACAAACATTTTGATGTAGACTTACAGAGTGTTCATAACATTCATCCGGCTGGATTCGTGGTGTTTTAATCTTTTTCATATTTTTTTTCGAATCCTCCTCTTTCTTCTAAGCAGCCACAAGTTGCCGTACTACCGTCATCCTCATCGCCAGTTACCACAGTAACTGCATCGATGATGTTAGCATAGAAATCTAAAGCTTCACACAATTGAAAAAACCGCGATTTTTTTAAACTATTTTTTTTCTGTCATAATTTACTATAGGCCATAAAAAGAAATGAAACAGTAATTTTACATTTTAAAAATTCGAGGGCAGTTTTCAGCCCATTTCCCTTCTCCGACACCAACTCCCAACCCCATGAATCGGTAAATACCCTGATGCGTAAGAAAGAGGTAAAGAGCTGAAGATTTGAATATTGCCTTAGTATTTATTATATTAAATGAAATTAAAATTATAGAATTTATACATTCATTAAAATGCTGTCGGGGTGTGATAAATGTTTGTAGAGGGTCTCATAATCCCTGCATTCTTCATTAAAATCAATTCTTTTTACGTAACTTGCTTCAGATTTCAGTTTATGTACATGTTTTCTTTGCTTTTGCTTCTTTCGGCATCCTCCTGAACTGTCACCTACAATAGTTTCTTGTTCCGTACTGGAAAAAACTTCTATCTCATACAGCTCGCAAGAAAAAGTCTGTATTGTCCATACTGAATGTAGCATTGTCGAGAAAAGTGTGTGTGCCAGATTGTCAGTATAACTAACATACGAAAGTAATTAATTAATTTCATTTATAACAATTCTATAACATGAATATTGGACGTAATACGATATGAAACAGATATTATAAAGGACTGAATACGATTTGAAACGACCGCTACTTTTAAGCAGTCATTTACACTGTTAACGAATACGATTTGATACAATCAGAGTTCACAGCGTGAAAGATCGCATTCGAAGCTATATGAAAATGTATCAAACTCAATTTTGTCCACCAGTGGACATAATACGATTTGAAACGATGCTCCTCATTTGTTCTTCACCAAAAACGGATGCTCCCTGGACCAAATATAGTACTATTTTAATTATATAATTGTGTCATAGTTTCATCTGGTATTGTATGATGTTATGAGTGAGATACTTATTATTAATGGTTTTATTGATAACATTAGACCATAACGGACTGAATATATAAGGTCTCGCTCTGAGAGGAGTGGAGTTCGGGGTTTGGTGTTGCCTACAAGCCATAAGTCGTGCTAAATACTGTAGTTCTTTGCTAATTATTCAATATAGAGTAGATTAAACATTGGTAATTTCGTGGCAGTGGTTATTTCGTGATACTTTTTCTTTGCTCTTTTGTGAACTAACCAATGGTTTTACGGGATCCAAATTTCCGCCAAGGGATTGCATATGTTATCCAGTTTCCAGAAACATGCAGCTAAGCTTTGTGTGACTATTGTAGTTGCTTCAATGAGCTTTTATGTTTGGAGAGTGAAAGTTTGCGTCGACTTCTCAGGCATACAAATTTTGTGGATGTTTGTAATTACATTACAGGCTTATTACTAAAGGTAAGCATACGATATTTGGTACAAAGATTTATTGAATCTTCATGAAATTTTAGGAAATGTTTTTGGAATTTTAGATACATCTGTAGTCGCCATACAGGCTTAGATTCACTGATAGTAATCTTAGCTGTTTGAGGCGAAATTTTGTTGAGCATTAAGTGTTACAATTTTTAAAATAGTATAAAATGTATTACAGTAGGAATTTTAGAAATCTGAAGACAAGATGTGATAACAAAAAAAGAAAATGGAGACGCAATGGGTTCAGTGTAGCTTCTGTTTGATTTGTTATCATGCTAAGTGTCAATGATAAGTGCTAGATGAATTATTTGCAAGAATTGTGACAGAAGATGGAACATGGCTCCACCATTTTGGACCGGAGACAGAGGCAGACAATGGAGTGGCATCATGCAAATTCACTAAAGAAATAGAAATTCAAAAGTACACCTTCGGCAGGAAACGTTATGGCTACTGTATTTTTCGATTCAGAAGGACTCTTGCTTGTGGACATCATGCCACACGGAAGCACCATTAATTCTGCCAGGTATGTTGCAACTCTCAAGAAAATTCAAATTCGACTGAGTCGTGTTCGACGACATCGGGAGAAGCAGGATGTTCTGCTATTGCACGACAACGCACAGCCATATGTCAGTCACAAGACCACAGACCAGATCAGAAAATTCGGATGGACAACACTGAAATATCCGCCTTACAGTCCTGAACTGGCACCGTGCGATTACCATCTCTTTGGTAAACTGAAGGATCCCTTCTCGGAACGAGGTTAGAAGATGACTCCCTTGTGCACGCTGGTAAAGAGTGGCTCAGACGTGTTGGTCCAGACTTTTACCGTGCTGGTCTACAGGCCCTCGTTCCTAGGTTACGTAAGGCAGTTGAAAGGGACAGGAATTATGTGGAAAAATGACATTTTGTTCCTTAAGGATGTATCTACATTCTGTGAAAATAGCAAAGCTGTAGGATAAAAATATAATTTTTAAACTAATGTTATG
Source organism: Periplaneta americana (assembly GCF_040183065.1). Lineage (NCBI taxonomy): Eukaryota > Metazoa > Arthropoda > Insecta > Blattodea > Blattidae > Periplaneta > Periplaneta americana. Next base: position 134,619,002 of record NC_091126.1, read on the forward strand.
CATTACTTTTGGAGTTACCCTAGTAATATAGGCTATAGTGAAGTCCGTAATAAAAGTGTCCACCCTTTCAGGGCAAAGAATATCCCTTTTCGATTTCAATTTTTACTTTGATTTCATTCTTGTTGTGTGTTGATATGTATTTCTATGTTTTCTTGCTATGAATATTAGACGTAATTACTATGTTTGAAGTCTTGTAACAATAAATGAGAATTTCATTTGACTTTAATGAATTTTTTCCACAATTCTTCTACCTCTCACGAAATTATCAATGTAATATCACGAAATTATCAAGCTTATCATGAAATAACCAACCTTTCAGCTTAAGTTGTAAAACTGGTTTTGGCACATATTCAAGAACGTTCCAATCTTTTCTGTCTCCAGATTTGTACAGCAAGTTATCGTCTTTTAGATGAAAAAATCGGAATAAGGATATATTTACACATTTGCATTTTAAATTAGTTTTCAAGAAATTATCACGAAATTACCAATGTTTACCCTATTGTGCACTAAACAAAACTGTTACCTATTATGTATATAACATTCGCAGTGATCACATCTTGTCTCTAAAGTGGTGTGTTATAATTCTGATTGTTTTAAATACGTTTTCTCTCCCGTGTGTGGTGCGGGTTGATATTGAAGGTTCACCATAATGTAGGTTGAACATTAATAAATAATGTGTCCCATTTTGTAAGTTCTATATCGATGACTAAGAAGTGATACCTCTTATCTACAGAAATTGTCAGTGTTGATATTGATATTGATATTTATGTGTCAGCCCAACTTTACAATTCACAGTTAAGGTGGACCTTTATATTTATGCTTTTAGATCCACCATTCCTTTAATATTACCACCCTTTAATATTAATATATTCCTTTGCCAAGCATTTCCTGATTATATTCTATTTTTCTGTTTTAATTGAATAGCTGTCTTTCCTTCCCTCTCTATCCTCTTATATTCTGTCATACCTATTCTGTCACCCTTCTATTTCTAACTTTTCTATTTAATATTGCATATTCCTATTCTTAATAATTGACATTAATTAATTAATTAATTTATATATTTCATTCTATGTTCTCAAATCTACTTACTCTTAATCATTCTTTTCATCTATTTTTTCCTAAATTATTTGTCTGCATTCCCATTTTCTCTATTTTACAACATTTATCGCACTTATTATTTCCCCATTTTCCTATCGTCTATTTATTTACGTACTTACTGTATCTCTTTCTTTTCGCTTCGCTACTTAATTTCTCTTTTATTGCCTCTTTCCGTAAATTTATATCTATAACACTCCTCCAGTTATAGTACTCCTGTTGCTACTCCCAATCCACTACATTGAATCACGTTAAAAATCTAATTCATTTAATTATACTTCCAATTTCTCTTTCTTCCACTTCTCGTTTGTTCAGATGTTCTTTCACTTTAATTCTAAATGGTGATATAGTTTAACTACATTATTCTTTTAATTAACTGCATTATTTATATGTTTACAAATTTGGACAGTTAACCAATATTTTGTCCTAGAGTAAAAGATCTTGCAAAGAAGAAACATGTAGCCTATAAAAAGACAATTTTGAGCAAAATTAATTTCTGAATCAGTTTTTTAATTCATCTGAAAATTTACAGATACGAGGTATCCTGTCAGCGCGTCTGGCCGCGAAACCAGGTGTCCCGGGTTCGAATCCCGGTTGGAGTAAGTTACCTGGTTGCTGTTTTTCCGGGGTTTTCTCTCAACCCACTACGAGCAAATGTTGGGTAACTTTCAGTGCTCGACCCCGGACTCATTTTACCGGCATTATGACCTTCATTTCGTTCAGACGCTAAATAACCTGAGATGTTGATACAGCGTCGTAAAATAACCCAATCAAATAAATAAATAAACGAGGTATCACTTCTTATCCATCGATATACTACAGAGAGTTCCCATACATAATGTAGGTCGACCGGGCGGCGCGCAACCGGCACGTAGGCCATGCAACACTAAGAAAACTCTCCCTCGCATGCTTGGTAGTTCTATTATTACTGAAATTAACTTGACTATAAGGAGAGAGCGGAATTTTAGGCCCTAAAAAGTGGCATTTCAGACGCCTAAAATATGCTCTTAAACTTCTTTATTTAAGCTTTATAGAATAAAAATAGGCTGTCTTTGTTGAAGAATGTCACTAATATAAGATTCAACATTTATTTAGTTCAAAATTCTAGGATTAAAGGAAGCTGCCACACATTTCACATTTTACAAGAGTACACATGCATACATAAAATGAAGACATTCTGTCTTTAAATTAGTGTTTTTCATTCACCAATCACATTTCAATATTTTGCTTCACAGTAGATGATCAGCATCTATTGTGGCTATTGTGTCGCTCACTGCTGTACTTACAAATGGTGAGAAAAAGGAAGGGGTTGTTATCTGTCTTGGAATGTAAGAGAATGCTTATTCGGGTACAACCCAGCGAGTTTGCGTTAAATTGCTGACAGACAGAGCAAGATATAATAATAATAATAATAATAATAATAATAATAACAATAATAATAATAATAATAATAATAATAATAATAATAATAATATAATAATAATAATAATTTGCCCCGAAGGAGTTCTTTTAGATGCCAGTAAATCTACTGACATGAGTCTGTCGCATTTAAGCACACTTATATGCCATTGACCTCGGCCGGGATCGAATCCGCTACCTCGAGCACAGAAAGTCAGCGCTATACAAACTACGCTACCCAGACCGACTGAAAGTTGACATTTTAGGATTGAAAGAGTGTAAGAATGAGAATGATTGGCCAGCAGGTACTTCTCTATTGTGTTGTCCACTGCTAGGAAGGAGTTTTTATCCGTCCTCGAATGCAACGATACAGGTTGTTAAGAAAAACAGTTACGAAAAATGATCCAAAAAAAAACTTAAATATAAGCACTAACGTTGACATAGTCATTTTAGCCAGTATAAAACCCCTTTATTTATGCCTATATTTCCATGAAAAATGTAAATATTTAATCGCAAGCCTGTATGCATCAAGAAAAAGAATAGGCTTTCGCCTAAATTCTGCTTTCTAATTATAAGATGTGTTGGAAATTATGACCTTCTAATGCAACACATTTCTGACATCTAAGGATTTCAGAATTTTAGTGACTTTATGTGCTCTGGTTTTAGACACACCAGTTTCTTGAGCGTGACGACGGAGATATTTCTTTGAGGTATGTTCCAATCTTTCCCCTACTTCACGCAGTTTTCTTTTCAATAAGTACACACCGTGGTCCTTTGATGCTTTTACTCAATAGTGACTCAGTATCTCTAAAATGTTTAGGAGTGATTGTGTTGACGTTAGATTGCGTGTTATTCTTCTGATTGTGTTAGTGAAGTGTTTAGATTTGGGAGTTGTATTGCGTTAGATTGCGTGTTATTAGTCTGCTTGTGTTAGTGACGTGTTTAGATTAGCTTGCTCACATGGCACCACAGAAATTGCTTGTTGAACGCATGTTAAGTTGCGCAACTTCGGCTTAACCCATGACATTTAATAAATATTGTAACTATTTTGTTGTAAAATTGACAATTAATATGTAATATATTATATGTTATTATTATTATTATTATTATTATTATTATTATTGTTATCTCTGTTTTCCTTTCTTTTTTTCATGTATTAGGTCGATGAGAGCTCTATAGTGTTCTTTTCACCCTGTTGACCCTTTATAG